>NW_006922035.1:415064-439417 GCF_000298275.1 Orycteropus afer afer | reverse complement strand
CCCTAGAGGACAGAGTGGAACTGCCCACAGGGTCTCCAAGGCTGTCAATCTTCACAGAAGCAGAGCCCAAACCACACCCACTGCCGTGGAGTCCATTCTGATCCACAGCGCCCCCAGAGGACAGAGTGGAACTGCACCACAGGGTCTCCCAGGCTGTCGGTCTTCACAGAGCAGACTGCCTCACCATGGATGGAGCAGCCGGTGGTTTTGAACGGCCGACCTCTGGTTAGCAGCCCGGTGCTTTCACATAGCACCACCAGAGCTCCTAGTGCTTAACAAGGTCTAGGAAATGCATATTTGTTGAAGTTATATGAATTAGCGGGGAATTTTTTCCTCTGCTGTGCCTTCCTGATCACAGTAAGCAAGCCTAGGACAAAATCGTAACTAGGAATTGCCAAACCACAAAATGAAGGGTGTGTCTGGAAGCTCTCTGTCTCTCTTTCTGCCCCTACGTTGCAGAGGCAGACTCGACTCCCAATGCTACCTTTGCTGCAGGTAGAGCTTGGCTCCCATGACTGAAGCTCAGGGCAGTGGAGACCTATGTTCCCAGGCTCACTTGTAGTCACAGCTGGTCATGTGACACCATCCTGTCAGTGCGACATTGAAAGACATCTGTGAGATGCTTCTGTTCTCTTTTTTTTTTTTTCTTCTCTGATTAAAAAAAAAAAAAAGATGTTCTAGGCAAGCTTTCCTGTCCCCTCCTCCTCCTCTCTGATCTGCGAGAGCAAGAATGTGCTGTCTGGAGCTGCAGCAGCCACCGTGCGGCCAGGAGGATGCAGCCCTAGGCCGCAAAAGGTAGGGTAAAAAGAAGAAAGACCCTGGCACCTTAATGGCACATGAATCCACCCACAGTTCCCACAAACCCCTTCTTCTGGTCGTGTCACTAGGTACAAACTGGCATCATTGTGCAAGTGAGGCTTGCTGTCACACAAAGTCCATTGTAAGTGAATGGCAGTCTCAAGGCAGCCCCAGGTTTGCTGACTCACTAGGAAGACACCAAGACTCAGCATATAGTCACACACGTATGATGTATTATGGTGCAAAGATGGAAGCAGAACTAGCAAAGGGAAAAGGCACATGGTATGGATTTCAGAGATAACCATGGGCTAGCTTCCAGCATCCTTCCCCCCAAGAAGTCAGAGACACACCCAACCCAACCCACTTTCATCAAGTCGACTCTGACTCACAGCAAGCCTACAGAATGGAGCAGAATTGCCCCCCACGGTTTCCAAGGTTGTAAATCTTGACCGAAGCAGACTGCCTCATCTTTCTCCAGTGGAGCGGCTGGTGGGTTTCAAACACTGACCTTTCGGTTAGCAGCCGAGCGCTTTATTAACGTACCACCAAAGCTCCTTGGAGTCACAGAGGATGCATGTAATTCTTCCAGTGACAAGTGTGACAAGATGAGAAGTGCATCTACCAGACAGGCCCGTTACAGGCTCGGCACCCCGGATTTTTATTGGGGCTGGTCCAGACTCCCTGAAGGAACGCAGGGGTCCAGCATCAACTACACTATTTGCATGAACCGTCTGGGTATTGTGACCCAACTCTTACCATTTAGGGGATGATAGGAATCCTCTCGAAATCAAAGTTCCAAGATGCCAGCCAAGGGCCCACATTGACAGCAAGCCTTTCAAAGGACAGTGGTCTCAGGCCTGCTGGGCTAACTCTCCTTACTCCGCTAGGACTTGTGGGGGCTCCAGGGAAGAAAACCGGACTTCATTTCTACTGGTCACCAACCGGAGGGATGTGAGCCTAGAGCTGCCTGCAGCCCGTAGAAGAGCCACGGGGAGGAAGCCCACCTCATGATGAAACTGACAGAGCGGAGGGAGAGTCAAACGCGCCTGCGGAGCACCTAGATACAGCCGCACCTGCAGCCCACAGCTCCCTGAGCCAGGCCCCTGGGCCTAGTACAATGTTGTTTACTTTTCCCCACTTGCCAAAAAGAGAAAAATAAAAGAGAGAGAGGGAGACCTAATCGATGTATTCCACGTGGTCAGTACTTCATGATGGAACACTGGGTTTTAGAAAACACAAGACATGGAAGAGAGGGTTGAAGGAAGGAAGTAAAAAAGCAATGGAAGGAGGAATTGGAAGAGTGGGTAGGAAGAGAGTCTGAGTGAACTTGAGGCTTCAGCTGAAAAGCCAACCTGAGAAACTGGAGGGTTCAAATGAGCAGCCTGGTGATTTCCATAAAAATCTTATTCTCAGCCCACAGGGGTATACTCACTAAATAATATGCACTGTCTCTTACCCTGGTATCTCTGAAATGAAGCCACCACCTTTACAGTGTCATTATAATGGAGAAAGGGAATTTTAATTGGATTGTGAATTATACAAAGCAGTAGGTTTCGATAAAGAAGCTTGTAAACTGCTACACCAGAGAAATCACTTCTAAGGACAATCAATAATGAATTAGATTTCATGCTTGCAGAGAAGCCTTATGGAGGCCGCAGGTTGGATCCTGGACAGGGATCTTCATAAGCCTAATGCAGACACCCACTTCCTAGACACCGGCCTTGGTGACACTGGCTCTTTCAAAACAAGAAACACCACTTAGATCCCACCTGGGCACGTATGTGGAAAGCAAAGCCAGGTACCTACTATAGATCAAATCTCCTAAAAACAAACAATATGATAAGGGGGAGGGCAGCACAAAATGGCCAAGGCAAATGAAGACACCGGAGGAGCCCAAGAGTTAAAGGCAACCAAGTAACTACTACCACACGCCTAGTCCCACTCTAGCCGTCCAACAACAATCTACGAGCAGCTACACCCAGAGACACAGGCTGAACAGGGGTGTGAAAGAGATGGGACCACACCTGTGAAAACGAAGGCTTTCGACCAAAGATGTCTCTACATACGTAGCTATATGGGCTGCAAACACATCCAAGAATATAGTAGAGCAGTAAGGGCCCGAGTTCTGAAAACTTCTTAGCCAGAACCAAATACCCTGAGGGAAAGAGTCACTGCGCCTGGGGGCTGAGGACCACAGTCTTGGGGGAACATCAAGGTCAATTGGCATAACATAGTCTACAAAGGCAATGATCTACATCCTACTTTGGTGAATGGTGACTAGGATCTTAAAAGCTCGTGAGTAGCCATGTAACGGGCAACTATTGGTCCCTTTCCACCTAGAGCAAAGAAGAGTGAAGAAAATCAAAGACTCAAATAAACAATTAGTCCAAAGGACCAATGGACCACGTGAACCCCAGCCTCCTCGACCCTGCGACCAGAAGAACTAGGTGGTGCCTGGCTACCACAGCTGGCCATTCTGAAAGGGATCACAATAAGAAGTCCTGGATAGAATGGAAGAAAAACTTTGACCAAAACTCAAAAAACTTTTTAAAAAGACCAGACTTACTAGTCTCATAGAGACTGGTGGAACCTCCAAGGCTATGGTGCTTAGTGACCCTTCAAAGCTGGAATGAAACTAACCCTCATGACTACATTTTTAGCCCAATGATAGGCCTGTAAGGTGAACTGGAACACCAGGGAGGTACTCACTCCTTAGAACGACTAACCAGACGAGATCGAAAGCATGTGCCCAGGGACAGAACTCAGAAGGCAGGAGGGAGAGGAGAGAAGGACAGAGGGAAACGGTAAACACGTAGGAAGCGGGACGAGAGCCGCTACATCGACGGAATCGCAATCAATGTCACAAAACAAAATGTATATGAATTGTATGGAAAATCAATTTGCTCTGTAAACTTGCACTGAAAGCACAATAAAAAGTTCAATAAATAATAGTGTTAATGAAAAAAAAACTACGTGAAGGAAATTTTCAAAACACACAATTTTGTTCTATATAATTAATTAATATAGAATTAATTCTATAGAATTAATTATAATATAATTCAAAGTGACAGAAGTCCAAACTGACATGATGAGCTAACTACCTGAACCGAGATGATACCCTTAATGCATTGCCAGAGAAGATAACTTGTTTCCACGATGGGTTGGCACATGTGATAGGATTAACTCTCCTTCTTCTCATCCCAAAACGAAATGACAGTTTCTAAAGAAATGGTGTTTTCTTCCTCATGGAAACATAGCCTAATATTAGAAAATGAACGGGACTAGAGAGTGTCTCTATTCTCCTTTATGGGTCACAGTTACGCACAGCAAAGTGACATTCATGTTACTTAACTGGATTTGTTAGTGGCTATCTGGCATGTTAATTATTGCAAAATTGTGTTTGTAACCATTAGTGACTATAATTTGATGTCAAGTTCAATTGTTCTTGAAACTGAAATGGCATGTCCTAGGAGGTAGCATGTCCCTGACCAGGCAACTGAACGCCAGCCAGCCACCACCCCATTCTGGCATGACTGCTCTACAAGACCAGATACACAGAGTTTATGGTAGACATCATCCACACAGGAGTCCCTGGGTGGCTACTAACTGAAAGGGTGGTGGTTCAAGCCCACCCAGAGGTACCTAGGGGGAAAGTCTGGCCAATCTGATTCCAAAAGGTCACAGCCATGAATACCCACGCGATGGAGCACAGTTGTACTCTGATCCACATGGGTTCGCCATGAGTCAGAACCAAGTGGACGGCAGCTGGTTTGGTTTTTTTGTGTACTCCGTGAAGAACAGAGCAGCTCCCCTGAGTGAGTTCTACCCTGGTGTGGGGTTGGCTTTACATATCCATGACGGTGGGCTGTGGTGGCCAGTTGTTTGGTCAGATATAGTCAGATGTTGCTCTTGAGGTATTCTGCAGATAAGATAAACATCTATAATCTATTCTAATAAAGGAGACGACCCTTGAAAATGAGGGTGGGCTGCAGCCAGTCACCTAAAGACCTTAGAGAAAAAACTGAGGATTCTGCCTCAAGACTATGACATGGACATCCCGCTGGAATTTGAGGTCTGAAGCCTGGCCTACTAATTTCTAACACAAGACTCCCAGAGTTTCCAGCCAGTTGCCTCACCTGTGGATTTAAGGAGCTCTGGAGGTATAATCATTAAGGCATTTGCCTTGGTAACCAAAAGGTTGGTGGTCTGAATCCACCTGCCACTTCATGGAAGGAAGATAAGGTAGGCAGCTTCAGTGAAGATTTACAGCCTTGGACACCCAACAGGATCGTTATGCCATTATGAGTTGGAATCGACGTGGTGGTAGTGAGGAGCCCTTACAGTCGTGTAAACAATTGCTAAATAATTATCGACTGACTGATTGACAAATTCATCAACAGATGATGGATGAGTGATAGGTTGGTAGAGAGAGAGACCATTCAGTTCCAAGTCGTGGCAGCTGCATGTGTTTCAAAGTAGAACAGCTTCATAGGGTTGCCTTGACTGTAATCTTTATGGCAGGAGATTGGCAGGGCTTTCTCCCAGGGTCCCAGTGGGTGGGCTCAAAACACAGCTCTAGATTCATAGTCCAGCACTTAACTGTTGGTGCCTCCCAGGGACCTTGAATGATTCATTAGACAGATGGGTGGGTGAGTGGATGGGCAGACAGACACATAGATGGGTGGGTGGGTGGTGGGTAGGCAGACAGATGGACAGATAGATGGAGACACCCCCAAATCTTGGAAATCTGGGATGCCATCCTTCTGCCATGAAGAGTGTAGATCTATAGGAACAGAGAGGGGCTGCTGAGAAAGAGAAACGCTGGGCTTCCTGACAGCTTTCCAGTTCCCTGATCCTGAGGCCCCATTCAGCTTCATTGGGACACCCTTTATCTTACAACACATTCTCCTTTTGAGCTTTTTGCTAATTTGAGATTCCCACCACACCCCACAAGCAACTATGAAACCCTACCAGTCCAGCAGGTCCTGACTAGTGCAGTGGCTGAAAACCAGGTTAATTTAAACAAAACCTGAGCAATGGTCGTATGTGCCTCTATTAATGTACATATCCAGAGAGATTGCACACATTTTTCCCTTAGGTTCATGCTCCAAACACTTTTGATGATTGTTGTTGTTGTTATTTGCCATCGAGTCGGCCCCGACTCATAGCGACCCCTCCTTGGGTTTCCGAGGCAGTATCACTACGGAAGTAGGATTGCCCAACCTTCCTTCCCAGCTTTTGATGATAAGATGTAGGAAACAGGAAGATGTTTTTAAGACTAGCTAGTTCTATGAATCAGAACTGGAATTGTGCTCATGTGCACGTAGACCAGGAGCTCTGGTGGCATAGTGCCTAACGCACTTGACTGCTAACCAGAAGGCTGGCAGTTCAAACCCACTATCCACTCCTCGGAAGGAAGATGGGGCAATCTACTTCTGTAGTGATACTGCCTCGGAAACCCAAGGAGGGGTCTCTATGAGTCAGATCTGACTCAATGGCACATAATAACAACAACAGCACGTAGACTAAGAGGCAGTCATTCAAATAGAATCAGGGTGCACTGCATTGTTAAAATCAGGAAGAAAGTGCATCAGGGTTGTATCCTTTCACCATACTTAATTCAATCTGTATGCTGAGCAAATAATCCCAAAAGCTGGACCATATGAAGAAGCCTGTGACATCAGGATTGGAGGAAGACTCATTAACAACCTGAGAGATGCAGATGACTCAACCTTGCTTGCTGAAAGTGAAGAAGACTTGAAGCACTTCCTGATGAAGATCAGAGATTACAGCCTTCAGTGTGAATTGTTCCTCAATATAAAGAAAACAAAAATCCTCACAACTGGACCAATAAGCAAGATCATGATAAATGGAAGAAAAATTGAAGTTGTCATTTTACTCAGACCTATTATCAATACCCATGGAAGCTGTAGTCAGGAAATCGAACCACATATTGCATTGGGAAATCTGCTGCAAAAGACCTCTTTACAATGTTGAAGAGCAAAGATGCCACTTTGGAGACTAAGGTGTGCCTGACTCAAAGCATGGTGTTTTCAATCACCTCACATGCAAGTGAAAGCTGGACAGTGAATAAAGAAGACTACAGAAGAGTTCAAAGGAGCTCTGGTAGCGTAGTGCCTAAGGCATTGACTGGTAACCAGAAGGCTGGCGGTTCAAACCCACCAGCCACTCCTCAGAAGGAAGGTTGGGCATTCTACTTCCATAGTGATACCACCTCAGAAACCCAAGGAGGGGTCGCTATGAGTCAGGTCTGACTCAACGGCACATAACAACAACAACAACAATGAGGAGTTCATGCATTTGAATTTTGGTGTTGGTGAAGAATATTAAATATACCATGGACGGGCAGCAGAATGAACAAATCTGGCTTGGAAGAAGTACAGCCAGAACGCTTCTTAGAAGTGAGAATGGCCAGACTTCTCTCATACTTTGGGCATGCTGTCAGAAGGGACTAGTCCCTGGAGAAGGGTATCATGCTTGGTAGAGTGGAGGTCAGTGGAAAAGTGATGGCCCTCAGTGAGACGGACTGACACAGTGGCTGCAACAATGGGCTCCAGCACAGCAAGGATTGTGGGGGGTGCAGGACCAGGCAGTGCTTCCTTCTGTTGAGATGGGGTCGCTGTGAGTTGGAATCTACTTGACAGCAGCTAATGGCAATGACAATAAGAATTCTATAAACCACCCAATTCAGAAGTCCCTTCGAGAATATCTCTGCATTTAAGGCATATTTGTCTTGTGGGAAATACTGCCTTTCATGAAACCAGTGTTTCTTTGAGAACCAGTAATGCAATTGATCAGGAACCTTGCGGATAGTGCAATGGCTAAAGCAGTCAGCTGATAACCAAAAGGTTGGCTGTTTGAACCCACCAGAGGCTTCATGGGAGTAAAGGCCTGACAGTCTCCTTCTGTAAAGATTTACAGCCTGAAAAACTGTGTGAGTTAGTTCTACTCTGGCTTATAGGGTCGTTATGAATCTGAATCCATACCACACACCGCCACCACCAACAGTGCAGTTGATCACAGGCCTCTGAAGAGGAGAGCCTGAAACAAAGACCCGAATGGCAGGCAAGAAGAATCTCAGCTAGTAAACATCTGAGTTAGAACTTTTTGGATTGTGGGAAAAGCGAGTTAAATCAAGAAAGAGGTAAAGGTATAGAAAACAGCCAGTGTGTTCCAAGAACAGTGAGCAAGAGGACAAAGCAGGGATTGGTGGGAGCTGGCTAAGCCCTGGCCTGGACGTAGAGAGACTGTGCTGCTACCTAACGCTTAAAAAAACAGTCACCATGGAGTCAATTCTGAGTCCGGATGACTCCGTGTGTGTCAGGAGGACTGTGCTCCATGGGGTTGTCAACGGCTGAGCTCTGGAAGCAGGCTGCCAGAGCTGTCTCCCAAGGCCTCTTTGGGTGGACTCGAACTGTCAGCCTTTCACCCGAACACACTGACTGTTTGCACCATCCAAGGGCCTCCTCCCCTTTTCTGGGTCTGGCAGTGCAGGGGATCCCAAGCCTGTGGCCTGTGAACTCTTCTTTAGGCTTCTTTATTCACTGTCCAGCTTTCACATGCATATGAGGTGATGAAAAGAGCACGCTTTGAGTCAGCACACCCTAGGCCCAGTGTGTCTGTCACAGAGCCGGGCCATCAGAGCCACTGGGTGAAACTGAGGATTCCCCCTGGTCTTCTCTGCTGGGTTCCCATTGCTGTCATGGGGCCTCTCTCAGGGGGCAGAGACACCAACCAGTTATCTCGAATTTGTTTCTCAAGGGAAATAACCAGACTTTGATGAAAGTGAGGACCCTCCATTTCTTCTCGGGACCTGCGCCAGTTTCCCGCAGGTCTGTGGATTCTGAGGGACATAGCTGAACTTGTCGTGTGCTTTGAGTGGTTTTTCTCTGTCCCTGAGGTGCGAATTCTCCCCCTCAGTAATTACCAGTCTCATTTTGCTCTATGATTTTGCTATGACTTGGGGAGTATTTTAAGTTTCTGCTGAATATTTGGATCTCACTTTTAAGGTCTATATTCCAACTGCAAAGATCTGTGCTCGCTTCAGAGACTTCTAATTGGAACTAAGTGTCGTTTATGTGATTTTCATTGGAAAACGTTTGTGTTTCTGGTCTTTCCCTTTGTAGGGTTGTTACAAGGCATTTACCTCACAGCATAATTGCGTTTCTCCAAAGCAGTTTTGTCCAGGTGGTAGCAACTTTCTAAGTCCCTCTGTTTTGCTCACTTGCTTTATTGTGGTACATTTTACATAACATAAGATTTATCCACTGTAAGTGTACAAGTCAATGACTTTTTAGCAACTTCACTGAGTGGCACAACCATCCCCACAAATCAGCTTCAGAGTATTCCATGCTCTCATGTCATCTCTCATCCTATTTACCATTCAGCCCCTGGACCAACCCCGGCCCTGGGCAACTACTAATGTACAAAATTTCTGTCTTTATACAGGTACCTTTTCTGAACAGCTTATATAAATGGGACCCTACAAGGTGAGAGGTCTTGTGTTTGGCTTCCTTCATTCAACATCATGTTGCTGTGTCCATCTGTGCAGTAGTTGTTGTTGTTAGATGCCGTCAAGTTGGCTCCAACTCATAGTGACCCCGTGCACAACAGAACGTAGTCCCGTGTTGCTGGTCCTGTGCCTGCCTCACAATCCCTGCCACGCTGGAGCCAATCATTGCAGCCACCATGTCAGTCCATCTCATTGAGGGCCTTCCCCTTTTTCGCTGACCCTCCACTTTACCAAGCACGACATCCTTCTCCAGGGACTGGCCCCTTCTGACAACATGACCAGAGGTGAGACGACATCTGGCCATTCCCGCCTCCAAGGAGCATGCCAGCTGTGCTTCTTCCAGGACAGATTTTTCAGTTCTTTTGGCAGTCCGTGGTCCTTCTGCATTCTTCATCAACACCGCAACTCAAAAGCATCAATTTGTCAGTCTTCCTTGTTCATTGTCCAGCTCTCACATGCATATGAGGCAATCCAAAATACCATGGCTTGGGTTAGGCACACCTTAGTCTTCAAAGAGACATCTTTGCTCTTCGGCACTTGAAAGAGGCTTTTGCAGCAGATCTGCCCAGTGCAATGGGTAGTAGGATGTGCCAATCCTCCACTCCTTTTGGTTCTGAACAGTATTCCATTGTGTGAGGGCCTCTCGTCTATCTTCTCATAATCTGATGGATAGGTTACTTCCAGTGTATGGCGATTGGGAATAATGTGCCATGAATATTCACTCCCAACATGGACATGTGTTTTCATTTCTCTCAGGGAGATACCTAGGAGTAGTATTGCTGGGTCATATAGTAGTTTGTGTTTAACCTGTTGAGAAACTGCCAAACTGCTTTCAAGAATGGCTGGACCGTTTTACATGTCCATCACCCATGGATGTGTTGAAGGTTGGCTGTGGCAGTGACAAATACAATGCTTCAAACATCTATCAAGTCCTATAATAATAATTGCAATGATTAGAAGGAGACAGAGTAGAGGAAAGGAGCATATCCCAGACTCGATGCCTTAGGGTAACCAGTCAAAAATATTAAGGACAGAAGGAACAGTCAAAGGAGCTTCGGTATGTAACCAAGAGACTTTGGGCATGTTTAGAGATGTTTGTCTATGAGCAGCAAGATGCATACATCTTACTTTGCTGAGTAAAAGGAAACCTGAAACAATTACGTTGTCCAAAACAATTAACGCCCGGAATTCTAAAGATCTTTGTTGCTTGGTCATCCCATCAGCAACACTGTCAGCCATTTGTGCCACAGTGGCATGCTGTTGTTGTTGTTGTTATGTGCCGTCGAGTCGGCCCCGACTCATAGCGACCCCTCCTTGGGTTTCCGAGGCAGTATCACTACGGAAGTAGGATTGCCCAACCTTCCTTCTGAGGAGTGGCTGGTGGGTTTGAACCGCCATCCTTCTGGTTAGCAGTCAAGTGCTTTAGCCACTATGCTACCAGAGCCCATGGACGTTTCCAATCATCCAGTGTCTGGCCGTGGTACAGGAGCGCAGAAGAAGGACCATCTCCACCCTGGAAACCAGCTGCGGGGTCGCCTGAAAGGGCGAGACCTCTTTTCTGCAAGGCTGTGAGTCTCAAATCGCTCTTCCATAGCAAGCTGCTGTTTGATTAACCCTGAGGTCTTTGATTACAGCATTCTTGAAGTGCATGGGCCTTTCATATTCCAACCATCTAAACATGGAGAGGCCCAAGTACAAGGTCAATCATTGGACTTGTTTTTCACGTAAGCCAATTCTACACATAAAAGGACATATCCAGGTGGGCACGTAGCATGCCTTTTCGGTTTTGAACATCAGGAAGTGGAATGAATTGACTTGCTCTCTCAAGCCAGACTGCAGTTAACAAACCACTACAAATGGATAATTCTCCAGAATCTAGGGGATCTCGGAGTTGGGCACAAACAGGGGGACTTGGACTGACTCTAACACGGCATCTCTTACTAAGTGATAATATCAAGCATCGTTGAGTTTTACAAAAACAAACAAACTTCACATAATGTGGGCAGAGGGTGACATTGTATTCACACACAGGTAAGGGTGAAGCAGGGAGCTGATGGGTAAGTGGATAATTCTGGGGGTGGCCATCGTCTGACACAGGTGCCTCACTTAAATTGTTCTTAAAATCAGTAATAAAATCCGTTACTTAAAATGTAAAACTGGCACAGGGAGGGGCCGGTGTGGTCTTGTGTGGATCATGAGGCAGAGTGACATCCCCAACATTCTGTGAAACTGCTAGTGTGGCAACTGATTGAGCTGACTGGTGAGAGTGTTGTCTTCCCAGGCATAACAAATGAAAAGAAGAAACGTATTGTAAACTTTATAATAAAAGGCGATTTAAAGCAACATAGTGAAATAGAGGACAAAAAGCAAGAATAAAGCAGTTCCTTTTTTCCCCCTAGTAAAATCACTAAGAGATGAACCCAGCTTAGTAAGATAAGGCTGTATTAAAAAATTGTAAGTATGAAGCAAATACAATAAATTCAGTTAATGATATAAGGAGTAATAGGCTTACCTTTTGGGTAGGAGCCAAAAATATTCAATGATTATAAAAGCTATTAAGAAATAGTTTTACAAGGGAGAGAAAGCAATACTTAAAACGATTAAAACACCAGCAGTCACTAACCAGAGTTTATAGACGTCAGCGGCTGTGCGTGGTCTCAGTCTGCGTCCTGGGATCAGCAGCTTGGTGTTTTGTTGGCTGTTTCTTGCCTCTGGGTGCGGCTTCAGCCCAAGTTTGAGGTCGCCCGTTGGTGGCACTTTAGCTTTCTTCAACTTGATAAATGAACCCAAGGGTTAAGTCCTTCCAGCTTAGCAGCACAAGGCTTGGTTACAATGACAAGATAAAGTCCCCTCCAGTGGGGTTCAAAGGATCTTGTAATTGAGGCCTCTTCCAGTAACTGTAATTTCCTGGGCTAATATTAAAGGCAGAGAACCAGTTTTGTTTTGCTTTGTCTTGTCCTTGAATGTCTCTCTGATTTGTGTGAAGTATGTCTTTAAGTACTGTATCAAGGACTGACCGTATTTCAATTCAGGTTTTACTAAGTGAGGATCAGAAGAGGCCACGTAAGGAAGGACCAGAGGCCTCTGAGTCATTATGTTGTAAGAAGCAAGTTTACAGGATCAAAAAGGAGGGTTTCTTAAATTTAAAAGGACTACAAGGCAAACTTTATTCCAGGACAACCTAGGATTCAGAGAACACAGAGTTGAGTTTTATGATGGCATTAGTTTTTCTACAAGTCCGGAGGACTGGGGGTGAAAAGAGCAACGTAATCTCTGGGATACAGGACCACTCGGGGCAATCCTTGACAAATTTGTGCAGTACAATGAATTCTCCGACCCCTGCAGAGAATCTGGGTGCTCCCCAAGCGGGTGCTGTGTGTTCAGGGTGCTTCTTGGTGATAAGGGGACGAGAAGGAAAAGCCCCCAGCTGTGTGCAAATCTACAAACAATTACTGAGCCATACTTACAGCCTCTCTGAGGGGGAAGCAGGATCAAACCTGCCCTTCCCTAGAACGAGCCCAGATTGCCTGGGGGCAGGCTCCGTGGTTCCTGGGACCATAATGGGGTGACAAGCCCAGATTGCCCGGGCAGGCAGTGGGTGGCCACATGCAAGCAGCCTCCGAAGGCTCTCCCCACCATAAGTTTTAAAATAACTTCCATCATTTTGTCCTTCCCTGGATGAGTATTCTCACGTGGAGTCCTCATCATACCAAAACCCACGGCCGTTGAGTTGGGTCCCACTCAGAGTGAGCCCCTTAGGTTTCCAAGGCTATAAATCTTTACAGAAGTAGATTGCCCATCTTCCTCCTGTGCAGCGGCTGGTGGGTTTGAACTGCTGACCTTCTCACTAGTAAGCAAATGCCTTACCCACTGTACCACCAGAGCTCCTCAGCCTCATCATAAAACAAACAGAAAAACTCACTGCCATTGAGTCAATGGCAATGCATTTCAACCTCTATTGGGTTTCCAAGGCTGTAAATCTTTATGGGAGAGATTGCCTTAGCTTTGTTCCGTGGAGCGGCCGGTGGGTTTGAACTACTGACCTTTCGGTTAGCAGCCAAGTGCCTTGGCCGCTATACCACCAGAGCTCCCTAGTCCCCATCATAGCACTGTGGAAAAGTTGAGGGAGGATCACTTTGGCATGTGGTCCTAACCATGGCTTAGTGCCAGGGCCTTGGTAACAGCCTGACTTTTTCTGAGTTTGAATTTCAGTAGATTGAGCCAGTTGCTGATGTTTTAAAGTCTTTTTTTTTGGTGCGTGTAAGTGAGCTAGTTGGGTCATGAGACAGTCTCCATGGGTTTTTCAAAGGCTTTTCTGCAGGCCTTTAACACAGGGGCGACAACAACTGGGAAGCAGCCTTTTGCAGATGTGGCAGCAAGAGTGTTTCCTTTAATTTCTTCAGTTAGGGCACCCCCTTTGGTTGCCGAGCTGGTATTTTATACAGCAGTTTCAGAAGGATGCCCAAGCGTATTTTTTAATACTGTTATCAGACGAGGTTAAAAAAATCAACTTCTTTGTGTCTCCAGCGTCCTAAAACAGGAATAATTTTAAAGTGTATTTTGCATCCATAAAAATATTCCTGGACTTTCCTTTACCAAGTTTATATGCTCCGTAAGAGCAGTGAGTTCGGTTTGTGAGCTGAGGTGGCCTGAGGGAGAGGTTGGCTTTCAAGAAACCGTTAGTAGAAGTTGTAGCTGTGTAACCAGCCTGATAATGAGAGCCAGAGGTTGGTTTCAGATCAGAGCACCCACAGATAATGCCGTAGCGGGGGTGGCTAAAGGAGTCGCCTCCAAATCACCGCAGCAGTCAGAAGCCGCTTCATTAAGTCTAAACAGTTATGGGAAGGACAATTATCTTCCTCAGCTGTAGGAAGAAGGGGAGCCAGGGCTAGAGAAGCTACCGTAAGTAACCTATTATCAGAGGTTGCCAGGCGAAGCCCCTGGGAAGAAGGGGGTCTGCCAGCAGAAAAATGTGGACTTCAATCAGAATGAAGCCAAGCAGACACACGTATTTGAAAAGTTTCAAAGCTCTATCTGCAATGTTCTAAACATTTTCTGGTTGGTTTGATTTATGTATATTTTTATATTTTAAAGTTTTAAGTGAGCTTGATAGTGTTCTCCCCTTTTCATTAAACTATAAATGGCAGTTCCATTTGGATAAATTATCTCTTTCTAGTAAATGGGCAGGGATTTCAGAATTTAGTGACAAGGAAAGTGAATTGCCCACGGGGCCCAGAGAGACGGGGCAGGCTGAGAAGGAACACGTTGGTTCCTCATCAGTAACTCCCATGAGTTTACAGCTCTGTATACTCGGGCAGGGGTTTCTGTAGGCACGGGGGTTAACTGCAGAAAGTGTAGCTCCTGGGGAAAACAATAAATAAATGAACAAGGTACTCTATTAACATACACAGTGGTCTCTCCTTGAGGGTTTAGATCAACCATGGAAAAGTCCCTGTCTTGTCCTCGGAGTCCCTTCATTCTGAATCGGGCTGGAGGAGTGGTTGACATGGGAACCTTCTGTTTATTCTTAAAGCTTTCACCTTTGCAATGGTCACATGTGACAATAGTTACAAAGGCCAGTTTCGGTTTGTTGGAGGGTTTGTATGGTGTGAGGTGAGGGTCTAAGTCCATCTGGTTGCATGTGCATATTCACCTGTCCCAGAACCCTTCGTTGAACAGACTCTCCCGTCCTCCACAGCTTTCCTTGGCACATTTGTCAGCGCTCAGTTGATTATAAATATGATGAGTTGCTTTTTCACCTTCAGTTGTGTCACACTGCTCTGTATGTAGTGTTCTTGTACTACACTGTCTTGATAAACACAACTTTTCAGAAAACCTTTTTGAAACCAGGACATGAAAGTTCTCCAAGTTCCTTTTTTCAAAATTGTTTTGATATCTAGATGTTTGCCATTTCCATATAAATGCTGGGATCCGCTGGTCACATTTGGAAGAAGAAGAAAACTAAAAAGCCTGCTGGAATTTCCATATGGACTTCCGTGAATGGGGAGAATCACTTTCTTAACAATATTGTGCCCCACGACTCATGAAAGTGGAATATCTCCACATTTACCTAGATCCGTAATTCCCTGCAACAAATTTTGTGATTTCATAATTTTCAGTACACAAGTCCTTCACTGGTTTCGTTAAGTTTATTCCTAAGTATTTTATTATTTTGTTGCTACTGTGAGTGAGATCATAACCTTCATTTCATTTTCAATTTCTCATTGCTTATGTACAAAGGAGGCTCACTGCCACCAAGTTGATTCCGACTCATAGTGACCCCCATTGGGTTTCTGAGGTGGTAAATCTTTATGGAAGTAGATTGCCCAGTCTTCCTTCTGTGGAGTGGCTGGTGGGTTTGAACCACCAACCTTAGGCACTGCACCACCAGAGCTGCTTATATGTTGTTGTTTCTTATGTGCCATCGAGTCAGACCCAACTCACAGTGACCCCTCCTTGGGTTCCTGAGGCAGTATCACTATGGAAGTAGATTGCCCAACCTTCCTTCCAAAGAGTGGCTGGTAGGTTTGAACTGCCAGCCTTCTGGTTAGCAGTCAAGTGCCTTAGGTATAGATTGATGTTAATGAAGCTTCAGGATTAGGTTGTAATTTCAGTTATTCTTTTTTGAAATATAGGAGAGTCAATAAGGGAGCAGAGACCAGAAGACCCCACTACCACAAAGAAAGAAGGGCCAGGAGCAAAGCATGTCCTTTGGACCTGGGTCCCAGCGCTGAGAACTTCCTAGCCCAGAAGAAGACTGCCACCAAGACAGATGGAGATCTCCAAGGCACACTGGGCCCCCAGATGTTGAAAGGAGACAAGGACCCTCCCCCAGCACTGGCACAGAGGCAAAGCCTTCCCCAAAAGCTGGTGCCCGGAATTCAGACCTCAAGCCTCCTGAACTGGGAGGGAATAAATTTCTGTTTGTTAAAGCCACCCCTTGTGGTTATTCTGTTCTGGCAGCTCTAGATAACTAAGAACATATCTTCCCCAAGGACAGGTGATCACTGTCTCCCTGAGCACAGTTTCGCCAATAATTGGAATGGGCTGTTTTCACAAGACTGGCGTGGCTTGTTGTCTAATGCTGATCAGTAAGAATTTCTCAAATTGCCTTTCAGACATTGGGAGGACAGAGGAAAGAGTGTGTTTTCTGAAAGAACATAAAGGAAATGTGTGCAATTTTGACATGAAAGTGCCCTTGGTCTGGTTCCTGTTGGTAAAGGTCTGTTTGATCTTCAAGAGTTTAGTCTTTCCACACGCCCTGGAGAGAACAATCATGGGAGAAGGAAGGGCTGCTTATGCACAGGGAGATAGCTCAGGGCGCAGAAGAGTATGGAGGGATGGACACTGGGAGGAGGTAACTATGGGGAGGAAGTGGGAGGGGAGCTGCTGCATTGTAAATTTTGGTCAATGTCATGAGACAAAGTGTATGTGAACTGCTGTATGAAAAGTGAATTTACTCTGTAAATCTTCACCCAAATCCTAAAAAAAAAAAAAGAGTTTAGTCTTCCTCAGCATTTCGTTACTTGCTGCCGAGCTGAGTGTTTCCAAGTTGTTCAAGGACTTTGTCTCCCCTGGAGGTGATGTGTGGCCTCTATGAGACCGGAGACCAGCGAAGTTGCCCCAAGTTGGCGGTGACTCATGGTTCGTATCACGGTACAGCTGTGTTTCAGAGTTTCAGTGGCTGATATTCCAGATGCTGATGCCTCCTGCAGCCAGGCTGTCAGTCACTGGTCAAACAATGCCGTTCAGTGAAGGAAGCAAAGCTCTTGGGCCCTCTCCTTCTCCTTTTGGTAGCTTCACCCTAAAACAACCACTTACCAGTCATCCCAAGGAAACTCTGAGTGACCTGGGCACTGTCTCAAGCCTTTAGACAACACCATCCACTACACTCCATCTTCTCCAGGGGAGCTGGAAGTGAAGGACGGTGTAGTCAGGCAGACATCCCCCATAGCATCAAAGTTTCCCCTTGAAACACAGATGGGTGTCTGGCAAGGAGGCCACACCATTAGTGGGGCTGGAGGAGTGGGATGTGTTTCAGATATTTTCCTGATACATGCAGAAAATGACAGTAGTTTTCAGCACATTGGATAATGAATGAAACCCGCTCAGGGGCCCTGGCCACCCAGGCCTGTCCATTCCCACACACATGCAAGGAGACTGGAGTCATGCCATGCCTGTTGCCTGTTCCCTGCAGACGAGTGTGCTCAGTGTGGACAGAGATGGGGATGCCGAAAAGGGGCACACATGCACAACAGTGTTTGCTACTCTGGTTGCTCTTTAATGGCCATTTCCTTCTTAATAAGCGGTTCACACCAAAAAACAGCAGGAAGATCCTTCCTCCATGCTGTAGTTCTGGCTAAGCCACACATTTGAGGAAGAAAAATGAAGGACCTCTGAGAGTTTTAAGTTGTTGTAGGTCATTTTTCCATGATGTTACTTTCTTCGTTGAGGTGTTGTTTGCAAGTAGTAGCATGCACAGGTCTTGAGTGGACACTTCTGTAAATGCTGAACAATGTATTCTCCAGGCAAGCCACACCCAACAAGATAAATGGTCTTTTCACCCTTCCTTGAAATTTCCTTCTTCCTTCTCCAGTCAGACTCTACACCCACTGGAAGCATCTACCGTCTGGTTTCCATCACTACTGGTTCTGTTTATTCCTGATATTCATGTGAATGGAATCACTCACCACACACTGTGTTTAGCACCTGCATTCCACACGCCATTTCTGACGGTCATCAGGCTTGTCCACTAGTGTTTGCTTCTTCTTAATGCTGAGGAGGGTTCCAGTGTGTGGCTGTAGCGGCGTTTATTTATCTACTCCCTTGTTGATAAACATTTGTGTTTCATCTTTGGGCTGTTAAGTATGAACCTACTTGAGCATCGTTGTATCAAATGTTTAATATTTCCTGTAGTGCAAGGCTTTTGGCGATGATGATGCTTAGATTTTGTTTTTCTGAAAAAAAAAAAAAAAAAATGATGTTGTCTGCAGCTTTGAAAGGTGTTTTCTCTGTGTACGGACCTCGAGGTTGATTGCTTTGCCTTCCGGCCCTTTCAACATCTCACCCATTGTCTTACAGTGCACTCAGTTTCCCATGAGTTGGCTGTCTTCTTGGTGCTCCCTGTGTGTAATCTCTCCACGTCCTATAACCGCCTCCAATATTTTCTCTTTATCTTTGGTTTCTCACTTTGAATGTGATTGCCACCGTGTGTGTGCTTTTCATTCATGGGTTCATGGGATCCTCTGAAATTGGTGCATCTGCAATTGCTGTTTTCTCTTAATTTTAATAAATTATCAGTCAGTCATTCCCTTAAAATGTTTCTTCTGCTTGTTCTCTCATGCTCTTCTGACAGGGATTTCAGCTGCACCTATTTTGGGTCATTTGCTAGTACTCCAAATTCTTGGATGCTTCAGCCTTTTTCTTTTCACTTTTCCCCCCTTGTTTCCGTTCTGTGTGTATCATTTGTATTGACCTATATTCCAATGTGCTGACATTCTTTCAGTCTGGTCAGTTTGCTGATAACCATTTTTTTCATCTCTGCTCCCAAGTTTCCCATTTCTTACATTATTTGACTATTTTAATAGTCCCTGTATCTTGGCTACAATTCTCCTTCCAGTCTTTTATGGTGTATACCTTCTGCAATAGATATTAAGACAGCAATAAGTGATTCAATTCTAAATTTGAGAAATCTCTAAATCTGGTTGTGCTAATTGCTTTTTCTTTTGATAGTAAGTTATTTTTCTTGCTCTTTTGTATGTGTTATGATTTTGTGTTAATACAGACATCACATTGCAGAGAATGGAGTGAATTTTACTGATGCCCAGGAAATGGGCGTGCCTCTTCTGTCCACAGCTAGTGTGTGGGGTTGAGTTGATCTCAGGAACCGAGCTGTGTTTGTTCTTTGTTGTTGTGGCTACAGTCACATTCCCACCATTCGGCTGTCAGTTTGTCGTGTTGTGGTGGCTTCCATGCTGCCGTGAGGCTGGAGGCTATGCCACTGGCATTTCAAATCCCAGCAGGGTCACCCATGGTGGACAGGTTCTGGCGGAGCTTCCTGACTAAGACAGACTCAGAACAAGGAAGGGGTCATCCACTTCTCAAATAATTAGCCAGTGAAAACTTTATGAAAGCAGTGAAACACCGTCTGATGTATTACTGGAAAACATGATGAATAGCCCTGAAACATTGTCCAATACAGCGCCGGAAGATGAGCCCCTCAGGTCGGAAAGCACTCAAAATGTGACCGGGGAAGAGCTGCCTCCTCAGAGTAGAGTCAACCTTAATGATGCGGATGGAGTAAAGCTTTCGGGACCTCCATTTGCTGGTGTGCCATGACTCAAATTGAGTAGAAACAGCTGCAAACACCCATTAATAATCAGAATATGGAATATATGAAGTATGAATATAGGAAAACTATAAGTTGTCAAATATGAAATGGAATGCATAAAGATTGATATCCTAGGCATTAATAAGGTGAAATGGACTGGTTTTGACCATTTTGCATCAGACAACCACATGATCTACTATGCCAGGAATGACAAACTGAAGAGGAATGCAGTGGCATTCATAGTCACAAAGACTGTTTCAAGATCTATCCTGAGGTATGATGCTGTCAGTGATAGGATAATATCCGTATGCCTACAAGGAAGACCAGTTAATGCGACTATAATTCAAATTTATGCACCAACCACCAAAGCCAAAGATGAGAAACTTGAGGATTTTTACCAGCTTCTGCAGCCTGAAATTGACCAAATGCAATCAAAATGTGTTGATTATTCCTGGTGATTGGAATGCAAAAGTTAGAAACAAAGAAGAATCACAGTAGTTGGAAAATATGACCTTGGTGGTAGAAATGACATCCGAGATTATATGATAGAATTTTGCAAGACCAACGACTTATTCATTGCAAATACCTTTTTTCAACAACATAAATGGTAGCTATTCACATGGACTTCTCCAGATGGAGTACACAGGGATCAGATCAAAGACATCTGTGGGAGCTCTGGGGGCATAGTGCTTAAGGCATTTGACTGCTAACCAGAAGGCTGGTGGTTCAAACCCACCAGCCACTCCTCAGAAGAAAGATTGGGCAATCTACTTCTGTAGAGATACCGGCTCAGAAACCAAAGGAGGGGTCACTATGAGTTGAATCGACTCGATGGCAGTGAGCATTTTTTTTTTTTTTGGTTTACATTCTGTGGAAAGAGGTGATGGAGAAGCTTCATACCTTCAGCCAAAACAAGGCCAGGAGTTGACTGTGGAACAGACCATCAACTGCTCATATGCAAATTCAAGTTGAAGCTGAAGAAAATTAAAACAAGTCCACAAGAGCCAAAATATGACCTTGATTATATCCCTCCTATATGCAAAAACATCCAATTGTGTGGATCAAATTATGGATAACATTGAGAAGAATGGGAATTCCAAAAGACTTAATTATGCTCATGAGGAACTTGTACATAGACCAAGAGGCCACCATTCAAACAGAACAAGGGGACGCGTCATGGTTTAAAATCAGGGAGGGTATCTGTCAGGGTTGTGTCCTCTCACCACACTTATTCAATCTGTATGCTGAGCAAATAATCTGAGAAGATGGACTATGTGAAGAAGAACATGGCATCAGGATTAGGGGAAGACTCATTACCAACCTGCAATATGCAGATGACACAACCTTGCTTGCTGAAAGTTAAGATGACTTGAAGCACTTACTGATGAAGAACAGAGACTACAGTCTGCAGTAGAGATTATATCTCAACATAGAGAGAACAAAAATCCTCACAACTGGACCAATAAGCAGCATCACAATGAATGGAGAAAAGACTGAAGTTGTCAGAGATTTCATAGTACTTGGTTTCACAATCAACACCAATGGAAGCAGCAGTCAAGACATCAGACAATCTATTGCACTGGGCAAATCTGCTACAAAAGACCTCTTTCAAGTGCTGAAGAACAAAGCCATCTTTTTGCAGATTAAGGTGCGCCTGACCCAAGCCATGCTGTTTTCAATCGCCTCATATGCATGTGAAAGGTGGACAATGGATAAGGAAGACCGAAGAAGAGTTGATGCTTTTGAGTTGTGGTGTTGGTGAAGAATGCCGAAAGTACCATGGACTGCTAGAAGAATGAACAAATCTGTCCTGGAAGAAGTGCAGCTGGAATGCTCCTTGGAAGTGAGAATGGCCAGACTTCGTCTCACCTACTTTGGTCATGTTTCAGAAGGGACCATTCCCTAGAGAAGGATGTCCTGCTTGATCAGTGAAAAGGGGAAGGCCCTCAACTGGATGGATTGACACAGTGGCTGCAATGATGGGCTCAGGTATAGCAAGTATTGTGAGGCTGGTGCGGGACCAGGCAGTGTTTCATTCTGTTGTACATAGAGTTGCTGTGAATCAGAGCTCACTCAATGGCACCTAACAACAACAACAGTTATATTCAGTTCAGTAAAGACTTCAGGTCCACCTGGCAAGAGATTGTGGCTCCCTTGTGCCTCATGTAAGGCCTTGGGTGCTGCCAAGGGGGATTCCTTGTGTCCCTGCCTCATCCTCAGCTATGGACAGGCTGCGTGTGCTGCGTGCTGTGCTGCGCTTGCCCGCCCCTCCTCCACGGTAGACCCCTGTGTCTGGTACTTGCTGTGGAGCACGTGGTGTTGGTGAGGGGAGTCCACTGTTCTCCTCAAGTGCTAGGTGACCCCTAGGCTCCTGAGCCTCAGCACTGCTGACCTCTCTTTCATGTTGGCCAAACTCTCCACAGGGGTCTTGGGTGCTAACTGTCCTTGCAACTACGTGCATTGTCCGCTCTTCCTCCAGGTGCTCACATACTTGGCTTCACAGGAGAGAAGGGTCTGGGAGGCAGGAGTTTTATCCATTTCTCACGGTGGCTGCTGACCCCACCTGCAGGCCTGCGTCCCTGCAGTGGGGTCTCAGCCTTCCTGAACAGCATTTGATCTCTCTGATGAACACCTATTGGGGTGGTGAGAGGGTGCCATTCCTTTGTTTCCATGGCCCCCAGGCATTCTAAACAAACATGGTAGCTTTAACGCATCTTAAATTCTTAAAATTTCTTTTCAGGTCAAGATTTTCCTTCTAATCTAATTGTATGGCTGCTCACTCTTCCTTTGTGCTCTGCCAAAGGTCATGTATCTGACCTCTTTTAAGAAGGGCTATCACTCTGGAATTCAGCTCACCTGTTTGCCCTGAGACTCAGCTTTCTTTGGGGCTCAAACAAGTGTGCTTATGTTGATTAGCCATTTTTTTGTTAGTGCTAATGTACGAGTCCAGCCCTGACCACCCTCTATCAGTGTGTCATACTGTGGTGCTTTGTGTGTGTGGTGATGTTGGAAGCTCTGCCAATGGTATTTCAAAGACCAGCAGGATCATCCATGGTGAACAGGGTTCAGTGGAAGTTCCAGATGAAGACAGACTGGGAAAAAAAGACCTGGTGATCGACTCTCCAAAACCAGCCAGTGAGGGCCCAGTGGGTCACGACAGAACCTTGGGTATAGTGCTGGAAGCTGAGCACCCTGGGTTGGAAAGCATTCAAAATACACAGAGGCTGGAATAATGCCGACCAATGGTGCCACATCCCGACAACTGTGAAGATGTTGTTCTGTTACACACGGGTCACCATCAGTGGACTCAACTCAACAACAACTAACAACAACATTGAAGGAATGCTGTTGTGCAATCTTCTTCCAGAGGAGAAGCCACACTTTCTCATTCTGAGTGGAATTAACAATCCAGTCCATCACGGCTGTGGCCACAGAGCAATGGTCAATAGCAGATGGTTCCCCTGGTCATTAATCCCAGCAGAGGGGATGGCCAATCATCAGTCCATGACGAGTGCTAACAAGACTGTTTCATCATAAAGCCATCAGCTATAGGGGCTGGGGACTGCTTACCTTTCAGGCTCACATTGATTTCCTGTGTGCCCTGGGTGGAGCGAGTCCAAATCTCTGTGCTTCTGTTTCCTTGGCTAAGCACAGACACGTACAACAGCTCATAGGATATGGTTTTTAATTTGATCACTCACTGCAGACATTTGAGGAACATTGCTGTGGGAGAGGGGAAAGGCCAGGTAACATTTCTCTTATAAACAGGCACCATTTCCTCCAGTGACTGTAAGCGTTTGGGCCCAGACACGGGGCTCTGGTTACTAACAGACCTTCAGTCTGGCCTCTGTAACTCGGTGCACTGCTGTCCTTCAGTACATATTGTTGATGTACAGACACTGGAGACAGATAGAGGCCTGACTCCGAAGCCTCACTTCCCCAGTTGCAGTAGCAGTGAGGTCTGCTGTCCTCTGTTGGGAAGTATGCTCTCATGTTGGAAAAACACGTAGCACCTGCTCACCAAAGCAAGGATGCTGTGGTCACTGTTCTGAAGCTTCCTAGTGTGTGTGGAGGAGGGGCTCGTAACTGTCAATGCAGGAGACAGACCCCAGATGCTTCTTCTGGGTCATCACCTGGGTTGTGGGGTGTGAGCAGAGTTAACATTAGCCGGTCGTCACCAAGTTGACACTGACTCATGGTGCCTCCAAGTGTGTCAGAGTGGAACTGTACTCCACTGAGCTTTCAGTGGCTGACTTTTTACAAGTAGATCAACTAGGTGTTTCTTCAGATGGACTTGAACCTCCAACCTTTTGTTTGGCAGCTAAGCACGTTGCCAGGGCCTCCAGAGTTAATAGACTTTTGTTGTTAGGTGCCTGCTGAGTCAACTCTGACCCATGGAGACCCCGTGGGCAACAGAGTGAAACACTGACCGGTCCTGCACCGTCCTCACAGTCATTGCCATGTTTGAGCCTATTGTGTGGCCACTGTGTGTCTCACTGAGTGTCTCCCTCTGAATTGCTCACTGACCCTCTACCTTACCAAGCATGCTGTCTGTTCTGGTTCCCTAGTGCCACTCTGGCAAGAATATACCACAAATGAGATGGCTTGAAGAAACAAGAGTTTATTCTCTTACAGTTTGGTAGCTTTAAGTCCGATTTCAAAGTGCCAGGCTCTAGGGGCTGAAACCCCTCA
>NW_006922035.1:399195-414744 GCF_000298275.1 Orycteropus afer afer | reverse complement strand
TGGACCATATCCCTAAGGCAGCTACTCAGCTGCTCACAGTAGATTCCACCATGGAGTTGATTACCAGTCTCATCATGGGAAATACAACATCCAGCTGCCCAGCCACTCAACTAGGCCCAGCCAAGTTGACACACAAACTTAACTACCATACTGTCCTTCTCCAGGAATGGTCTCTCCTGATCACGTGACCAAAGGTGAAGTCTCGCCCTCCTTGCTTCTAAGGAGCATTCTGGCTGTGCTTCTTCCCAGACAGATGTGTTTATCCTTCTGGCAGTCCATGGTATAGTCAGTATCCCTCACCATTACCATAATTCAAAGGCATCAGCTCTGCCTGGGTCTTCCTTATTCATTGTCCAGCTTTCGCATGCATATGAGGTGACTGAAAGCACCACGGCTTGGGTCAGGCACACCTTAGTCCTCAAGGTGACATCTTTGCTTTTTAACAATTAGTAGAGGTCTTTTGCAGCAGATTTGTCCAGTGAATATCAAGGACCTACGATAACAATAGCCTTCGACTTTGAACTTTGGCTTTGACACCTATTTGAGTCTGTTTTTGATTTGTGGTTTAAGCCAGAATGGTTGGGTTTCAATCACTTGTGTGCCCAACAGTCCTGCGATGACATTCACCCATCAAACTCTCCATTCATTCGTGTGTTATCCATTCTTTGTTGTTTGTTGTCGAGCATCACCCTGTACCAGAGGTGGAGTCAGGTGCCTGCCCTCTCAGCGTGAACTCCCAGCAACCCCTGGGAGTGAGAAGCCCCGGGCAGCCCCTTCCTTCCAGGAGTCTGAAGCCCGAGAAGATGCTTGGGAGGGAGCCGTACTCTGCCTCACAATTATCATCGATTAAATTGTCTCCCACACTGCCTACCAGATCAGTGTGTGAGAACCGGATGGGTCCTGAGGGTGGAGAGAAAGAGGTCAAAAATGCCTCCATTATTAATCAAGTCCAGGCTTCTCGGGCCTGCTTCAGACTTTTTTTTTTTTTTTTTTTAATTGTGATGTGGGTGAAAGTTGACAGAGCACATTCATTTTCCACACAGCAGCTCACATACACTTTGTCTCATGACATTGACTGCAGTTTCCCACAATGCAACAGTGCTTCAGACATTTTTAATACAATTACAGTCTCTTGTCACAGTCTGCATTTTTTCCTGGGGCGCCTCCGCTGCCGACAGGACTTTTGTTTTTTAATTTGCAAAATTCCTAGATGAATTTTTAGATTTGTAAGTTAGGGTTTGCTTGTGTGTGTGTATGTGTGTGTGTGTTCCCTCCACTGCAGTTTCTATATTACAGGACACCATGCCTGTTTGTTTAAAATCAACTGCTCAGGAAACAAGTTGCCTAAATACCAGGAAGCATGTAGAGCAGATGGGAGGCCGATGCCTTTGTCCGTAGTCTAATTAGTATTTGTGCCAAATTTAAGATGAGTGAAAAGTCCTCATTGCATCCCATGACCGTACTTCTTTCCTTGTTGTGACACACTGCACTGAACAATGGAAATATCAGTGCTTGTACAAGGTTGGACAGCGGGTCCCCAACTCTGTTTGTGTTTTCATTTTGAGCCAAGTTGTAGCAAAGCAGACGAGGGTGATGTACAGTGACCTGCAGAGCGTGGGGCACGGTAGCTCACGGAATAGTGCCCTTTCCAGGGGCCACCTTCAGGTTACCAGTACAACTGACAGCTCCGTGAGAAATGGCCACCATGGGTGCTGCTGAATGTGTTTCCCGAAGCATAGATTTCCTATGGACTGAGGAACGTTCTCTCTTCAGGGTGGTTTTCAGCACAGTCCCAATCACAAAAGGAATTTCCTCTGGTAGCCTAAGGCACTTGACTGCTAACCAGAAGGCTAGCAGTTCAAACCCAACAACCACTCCTCAGGAGGAAGGTTGGGCAATCTGCTTCCGTAGTGATACCGCCTTAGAAACCCAAGGAGGGGTCGCTATGAGTTGGGTCCGACTCAATGGCACACAACAACACAACAATAACAACCTTCATTAAAATGTGTACCTCCATCCCCACCCCAACACACTCACAACATCTCACCTGGTAGAGGGATGTGGACTGCTGTGTGTGAGAGAGAGACTCACTCCCTAACTCAGTTGAGGTCTTTCAATTTTAAAAAGTAAACCCTTCCTGTGCCCAGGAAGTGCCCACTGCAGCATCAGCCATTTGTAGTCATGGAACTGCCCCAGGTGCCTCTTCTAGCTGTCTCTAATTCTCAGTCTTCGTGCCAGTGGCTCAAAGAGCCCAGGGTAAGACCATAAGACCCAATATCCATTTTTGCAGCCATTCCATCTTAATAAACAAAAAATATGGTCTCATTTTCTCAGCCTGGAGTGCTTGCTTTGCCTGACACCATTTTATGCTGTTCTCTCAACCACAATCTCTATTTTAAAAAGAAATGTGGGGAGGGAGCAATTTATCTCTCCCTCGACACTTTTATTTTTTCAAACCCTGTGTTTTTCTTGAGAATTGCGCCTTGAGCTTTGGGATGGCCATTCATCTTTGTCTCCTTGGAGAGTATCCATTGGTTTGCTGTGCCAGCACCTGTCCTGAGAAAGCGTCAGCCTGGCTAGAATCCCAGATGTGAATGTCTGTCTGGTCCTGGACGTGATGAAGCTCCATTCTGCTAAGTGGAAACATCATCCTACTTTTGTGTTTCTTCATTTCTATTTTATAAAGTGATAGGTTTAATCTGCAGGCGTCTCTCAGGTAATTTTCTTCCACCTGTTACCGCCGGGTCCAGGTTGCAGTCCGATTAGTGAACTGTGTTGTGCAAAAAGTACTCGTTTCAACAGCTACTGCCATTGAGCCTTTTCTCCCCCTTGCACGTGCTTCTCACCCTTGTCCATGAACTTCCAGCTACAAGATAATGAAAAGAACTCATTTGTGATTCATAAATATCCACTACCTTTGCACACCTGATGTGGAAAAGTGACCCTTTGTCATTGCGTATTAATGATTGTAAACAAAATCCCTCATGCACTGCTGCTGTGAGAGACTTCAGTGCAGAAACAAAAGTGCAGGAGAAGGGATAAGCTTCCTAGTTGCTGATCACAAACAGCAAAGCGTGGGAAACCTGCAGCCCAGTATGTCTGCTCATCAAGCCTAATAAGCAAACACCCCCTGCAGGTGAGGGTGACTGTCACGGCTGCATCCTTTCACCGTGCTAATTCAATCTGTGTGCTGACACATAACCGGAGAAGCTGGACTATATGAAGAGAGCATGGCATCAGGGTTGGAGGAAGACTCATTAACCACCTGAGATACACAGACAACACAACCTTGCTCGCTGAAGGTGAAGATGCCTTGGAGCACTGACTGATTTATTTTCATAAATGCAGTATTAAAGCACCTCAGAAGTGGACTGTGACCTTTCTTAAGCCATTTCGAAACATCAGGCAAAGCATCGGAATCATTTTCCAGTACACTCGTCAGACCACCACCCAAGATAGCGCCTTCTGAGCCATAGGTGCTAGGAAGCCAGGCAGCCATAGCCACCTGGTTCTGGCTGAGGGCATCTGGGGAAAGATGCATCACTATCCTGTCATGGTTGAAGACACAATGCTCCTGGATACCTTTTTAAAAAGATTTTCTGAAAGTATAAAGATAGGGGAGAGTTTTAGAGTCGGCAGTAATTATAGTAAGTAGACAGCAATTTGGTCCTCACTTAAAGGAGCTGAAATGGAATTTTTAAGTGTCAAAAAGTACCCGCTTTGGTAAAAGTGGAAAATAAAAGCCTTCTGTCATGGTCTAACAGTGGACTTTCAGGTAAGCCGCACAGGTGAACCTGGGGCAAGGCAGATACCAGAGTGACATGTGTGGAAGGGAGGTGGCATACGTACCACGGAGCACTTCCCTCTGACAGACAGGCTGGATCACAGAGGGAGAGGCTAGAGAATCGCAGCACTCCATGCTGGTCCCCGTGTCGGGTGTAAAACTGAGACTGCTTCCCTATTAACCAGAGTCTTGAGGGCTTTCCACCGCTGTCTGCCACTCTAGGAGCTCTGATGGCGCAGTGCCTAAGGCATCTGACTGCCAACCAGAAGGCTGGTGGTTCAAATCCACCAGCCACTCCTCAGAAAGAAGACTGGGCAATCTATATCTGTAGAGATACCACCTCAGAAACCCAAGGAGGAGTCACTATGAGTCGGATCCACTCACTGTGGTGGGGGGCTGTTTCTGGAAGCTGTTGTTGTTGTTATGTGCCATCGAGTCAGACCCGACTCATAGCGACCCCTCCTTGGGTTTCCGAGGCAGTATCACTACAGAAGTAGATTGCCCCATCTTCCTTCCGAGGAGTGGCTGGTGGATTTGAACCGCAAGCCTTCTGGTTAGCAGTCAAGTGCCTTAGCCACTACGCTACCAGAGCTCCATTCTGGAAGCTATGCTACCGATATTTCACATGCCAGCAGGGTCCCCCACGGTGGACAGGTTCCAGTGCAGCCTCCAGACTCAGACAGACCAGGAAGGCAGGCCTGGCAGTGTACTTCCAACAACCAGCCACTGAGGCCTTATGGCTCCCAACAGAGCAACATCCAGCTCCCCTGCTGTGGCCACGTCAGTGGGAGGCTCCGTCACCATGAGAGGACATCGGTGAAGCAGAGGGAGACCTGGGGGACACAGATGGCAGAGCAGCTGCAGGGATGGACTGAAACGTGTCAGTGGTCGGGAGGGTGGCCCAGGCCAGGCAGGTCTTGCTGTGCTGCACAGAGGTCACTACGAGTCAGAGCCCATGCCACAGAGACAAGCTACCTACCTACCTATCTACCCACCATCTCTCCAGCTGTATCTATCCATCCATCATCTGTCTACCTACCTACCTATCCATCGATCATCTATCCATCATCTATCTATCATCTGTCTATCTATCTATCTTAGCCATTCATCCATCCATCCATCCCCCATGGTTTCTGGGATTCACACCTCTTTGGGGTCCTGACCATCCCAGAAAGCTGTCCTGTTATTTATTCAGTGGAGCTGCAGGGAGAGGGGCGATGCACCCACCAGCTGCACGTCCAGGTGTGTGAGGTGATGCTGTCATCAGGGCGATCACTGTCCTCTCAGTCAGGATGGAGTCAGAGAAGCAACAAGTGGTTGTGAAAGTTCACGTCTACTCGGAACACATGCTCAGCCAACAAAAGCACCCGGCTGAGACGCAGGCAAGAAAATGCACCTTCGTAACCACACGGCTGTCTGCCTTGTAATCAACCTTTATCACAGCTGCTTAAAACGTTGTAATTAATGTTTATGCCAAAATATTATTCCAATTTACTGCTCAAGAACACACTTGCTGAAATGGTTCATTAATGAACTTCCTAATTGGCCCATTTCATCCACCAATGGAAGGAATTGTAAGGGGCAGCCTGGCACATGCTCTTCCTTCAATTCAAACTGGGTGATCGGGAGCTCTGGTGAGAAGGCCACACTGGTCAGTGACGATGTTTATCATCTCACAAGTGAAGCACATCTTGGTGCTGGGGATTCAAAGAGCAGGACTCATTACATTGAAAGAGAATAAAATACCTGGTCAGAGCAGGAAACAATTGTAATGAAAGTGCTTAAAGGATGGTGTTTGGTCCTCCCTTCCTGCTTTGATCCCCGCCTGAGAGGCTCTTGGGTGTTTATGGACCCTGATGCCATTGCTGAGAACCCCAGGAAGACACAGGAAATGGAATCTCAATGGACCAAAGGCATCCTTCCACCTCATTACACGCCTCTTTGCCACTTAGGTCTGAGAAGGAGGCATCATCATTAAACCAGCTTCAGGTCAAATCGATGTTGGGAAAAAGCCCTAAATTGAGGGCTAACGTTTTACAGTAATGTCTACAGTTTATGAAGACTATCTGTTGTACAATCTTTACATTATCTTATCACAATTACCCCCAAAATATTTCTAGTAATAATATCAGAAAAGATAGACCACAAGACAATGGAAATGGTTGCTTTTTGTGCAAATAACGGACTTCTAATCTTTCCAAGTGTCTGTCCACCAGCACCGGCACCGGCACCGGCAGAGCCAGCAGGCTGATTCGGACTCACGGCGACCAGTGTGTGTCAGAGCAGACCTGGGCTCATAGGGTTTGCAGGGCCTGTTTCTCTGGGGAGTCGATCATCACGCCTTTCTTCCAAGGCACCTCTCGCTGGACTTGAACTTCTAATCTTTGGGTTAGCAGCTGAGAGCATTAAGCATTTGTACCACGCAGAATTCTGCTTGAGAGCCAACCAGAAAAAGGCCCACAGTTGTAGAGACTGGCAGTCTGACACACAGGTCTCACTGGGCTACACCGAGGTGCCGGCAGGGCGGCGCTCTCACCGGAGGCTCTGGGGACAGTCCCTTCCCTTGCCTTTTCCAGCTCTAGAGGCCGCCTGCATGCCTTGGCTTGTGGTCCTCTCATCCAACCGTAACCCATCAACACTGCAACTCTCAAACCCCGCTTCCCTCATCACTTCTCTTCCTCCGACTCTTCTCCCTCCCTCTTCCACTTGCCAGCAACCTTGTGATTACATTAAGGAGCACTGGTGGTGCAGTGGCTAAAGCACCTGGCTGTGAACCAATAGCTCAGTGGGAGAAAGATGGAGCAGTCTTTTTCCATAAAGATTTACAGCCTTGGAGACCCTAAAGGGCCATCCTACTCTGCCCTATGAGGCCTCTAGGAGTCAGAAATGACAGCAGAGGGTTTGTAGGTGTTTGGTTAGTGATGTCACTGGGCCCACCCAGATAATCCAGAAGAATCCACCTATTTCAGCATCAGCTGATCAGCAACCTGAATTTGCAACTTTAATTCTGCTTTGCCCCCTGCTGTGGTCGAGTCATAGGTTCTAGGGTGTGCAATGCTTTGCAGGGGCTGTTATTCTGCCTGTCACAGGATGTAACTAAAAGTTCCCATTGGTCATCTGACATTGCCACTATGGAAGTGGGGCTCTGCCTCTCCGACTTGGGGCAGCCGCCAACACCTCTGCTCTCTGGCAGCAGGCCTTATGCACTGACAGTAGCAAGCACAGGTGGCCAGTCACAATGTCACTGCCATGGCCACTGTGATTGCTAGAAGGATTGGGGCATGGCCACGCTGGACCACTCAGAGCCTCTCTCTGGGGTTTCCTAGTCAGAAGCTGATAGGCATGACCCCTTCTTCCTTCCTGAGAGGAGGTCCTGCTCCTGCATGGGCCCAATTTCCAGCTTGGAAAGAGCTTGTCTGCAGTGCACAGAAGGACGCCAATTCATAGCAACAGTGACATAGCAGAAATTAACTTCCAGCTAATCCACGCAAGCGCTGCTTGGGCAGCCCCCAGAGCAGCCAGCTCCACACTCAGTGAAGCTTAGTTATCATCTGCATTGTTAGTAGCCAATCTCTCCAGTTTTGACTGGATTGACCACAAAGCATGACTGTTCTAATCTGGCCACTGCCGGGGCAAGGGGAGCAGGTGACCATCCCCAGAAGGAGCTGAAGGCTTTATTGGGCATAACCAGGGTTTCAAACTGGATCAGTCATGGCCAATGAAGTATGTGTACCAAATTGCTTGCACGCTGGATTCTGACCCAAGTAGGAAACAGATGTGCATTTGGGAGCTGGACAATGAATAAGGAAGGCCAGAGAGTCGTCAATGCTTTTAAGTTGTAGTCTTGGTGAGGACTACTGAAAATAGCATGAACCATTAAAAGAACTAACAAATCTGTCCTGGAGGAAGTGCACCTGGAATGCTCCTTCGAAGCAAGAATGGCCAGACTTTGTCTCACCTACTTTGGTCATGTTGTCAGAAGGGACCATTTTCTGGAGAAGGATATCATGCTTGGGAAAGTGGAGGGACAATGAAAAAGGAGAAGGCCCTCAATGAGATGGATTGACACAGTGGCTGCAACAATGGGCTCAGGTGTAACAAGGACTGTGAGGCTGGCACAGGACCGGGCAGCATTTTGTCCTGTTGTACATAAGGATGCTATGAATCAGAGATGACTTGATGGCACCTAACAACAACAACAGGAAATGTACAGTGATGACCTGCTCAAAGATGGCAGCCAACCGCACCACTCTGAATGTGTGTCAGTCACTGCCTTTGAGGAGGGTGCCACTGCTTGGGTTCTCCTTGAGTCAAAATCCCACGCACAGGAGATTTGGTTGGTGTGCAATGTGTGTACTGTGTCAACCATGACTTGACTCCAACATTTCTAACTGGTTTGAAGTCCCGGACATAACACCTTATGTGTCTGTTCACTCTGTTTACATGACAGAATAGACATGTCACTGGAATGTTCATTCTACTCAGCATATTCGATATTCAGCCCTGGCAACCAGCGTTTCTGTCATTATGCCCTGTGTGAGGAAAGTCATTGCTTTAAAACATCCAATTTTTTAGCCAATAACTATTCCTAACGTTAAGATCATCTCCTCTAGAAAAGTCTTGAATTAGTCATGTTGCCATGGTGTTTAGGGAAGTTTCCTGTTGGCCCCCAGTGTGTTTATACTGTCCCTCTCTTTCTTTAATAGGCTCTTTGGAACTAGCTGTGGAAATGCTACTATAAAAGGGAACAGGTGTTGCTGAAAAAGAATTTGATCTTTTTTTTGTTTTGGTCATCGAGTCAACTCTGACACATGGCGACCTCACATGTGTCATAGTTGAACTGTGCTCTGTAAGATTTCAGCGGCTGACTTTTCAGAAGGAGATCAGTAGGTCTTTCTTCCAAGGCACCTCTGGCTGGACTCATGCCCTCAACCTTTGAGTTAGCAGCCAAGAGTGTCAGTTGCATGCACCACGGGTTAGAAGCCAAGATGTTGCAAATGCACTTCCAAGTGTCCTTCAAAGCAATTTGCTCTGTTAACTTTCACTCAAATCACAATAAAAAGTTGGGAAAATTAAAGAAAAGAAATGAACAAATACTTCTGTGTAAGCAGCTGTGCTGGGTGTAGTGCATTTTAATATGGAGCCGACAGTAACTGGTGGTTGTTGATAGGTGCTGTGAGCCGGTTCCGACTCGTAGTGAGCCCGTGTACAACAGAACGAAACACTGCCCAGCCCCGCACCACAACTGCTGCTGTGTCTGAGCCCATCGCTGCAGCCACCGGGTCAGTTCCTCTTGTTGCGGGTTCTCTTTTTCACTGACCCTCTGCTTTACCAGGCTTGATGTCCTTCTCCAGGGACTGGTATCATGGCCAAAGTCGTGAGGGGAAGTCTTACAACCTCTCCCCTAAGGAGCATTCTGGCTGCACTTCTTCCAGGACAGATGTGTTTACTCTTCTGGCAGTCCACTGTGCATTCGATATTCTTCGCCAACCACGATTCAAATGCATTGTGCCCTAGACCCGCCTTCATCAAAGCGTCAAGTTCAAGGCGTGGTGGGTTTCTCGCATCTCTCTCAGTCGAAGATGGCTCCTGGTTTGTAGCAGAGGAGAGGGCAAGGTGTGGGTGTGTTGTGCCTGTCGCCCAGCAGCATCAGATCCTGAGGAACTGGCGTCACTCAGCAGGTCCTCCTGCTCCTCGCTCTGCAAATGCACCACGCAGTGAGGCTCTCACGTATCCTGCCCTGACTCCAATCTTCCCCAGAGCACCAGGCGGAGTCCTGGGAAAAGTGGTGGCCGATGAATGCAATCGCCCCTTGTGTCTGGGGCTCGGGAGCCTCAAGTAGCATGACATTCCCCACTCCACCTTTGTCCAAGTTCTCTGGCACTGAAGTAACAGAAATACTAAAACCACGGTGGCTGGTCACAATTTAGGGGCTAGAAGTTAGAATTCAGGGTGCCGGCTCTAGAGGAAGTCTCTCTCTCAGGCAGCTGCTTGGTGATCTCTCCTGTGGCTCGACATCTCTCGAGCTCCCTGGATTAACCTGCTCCTGACAGATCTGAGAAAAGATCAACTGGAGGCAAACCCTACACTGATCCTGCCTCATTACCATAACAAAACTCATTCCCAAATGGGATTACAGCCACAGGTATAATAGGGGTTCAGACTGGCAAGACACATTTTGGGGGGAATAATTCAATCCATAGGAGCCCTGGTAGCATAGTGCCTAAGGCACTTGACTGCTAACCAGAAGGCTGGAGGTTCAAACCAATCAGCCACTCCTCAGAAGGAAGGTTGGGCAATCTACTTCCGTAGTGATTCTGCCTCAGAAACCCAAGGAGGGGTTGCTATGAGTCAGGACTGACTCAATGGCACATAAATACAGCAGCAATTCAATCCATAACAGTCTATGAGCATCATTGAGATTTCTGTGGTTTTCTCACTGCTAACTCGATCTTGCAGTGAGGTCATCCGAGTGTTTCCTATGCCAAGAGGTCTGGGGCCAGGGTTCTGGGCAGGTCGGTGGCTCAGAGGCACCATCAGCGACACAACACTCCCTCACTTTGTTTCTGCCATCCTCAGATTGTTGGCTTTGTGATTTAAAAACCAGAAGGCTGGCGGTTCAAACCCACCAGCCGTTCCTCCTCGGAAGGAAGGTTGGGCAATCTACTTCCATAGTGATACCGCCTTGGAAACCGAAGGAGAGGTCACTATGAGTCGAATCCAGTGGCAGTGTATTTGGTTTTTTTTTGGCTTTGTGCATGTAAGGTAACTACCCCATCCCATGACAGTGGGCTCTGCAGGCACACAAAGGCTCCTTCCTCCCAAAGCTTTTGTTCTCCAGAAGGCAGATCGTCTCCGGGGCCATCCTGGGTCACCTTAGTAGAACTCGATCCCACACTGTCCTAGGGCTGCTGTAACAAAGGACCACAGACTGGGTGGCTTAAAACCATCAACACTTCTCTCACACTTTGGGGGGCCTCAAGTCTGAAATCAAGGGCCACGCTCCCACTGAAGGCTCCAGCAGAAGGCCTCCTTGGCTCTTCTGGCTTCTGGATGTGGCTGGAAAGCCATGGTTTAGCTTGTAGACACACCGCTCCGATCTCTGCCTCTGTCATCACATGACATCTCCCTGTGTCTCCGTGTCCATATGTCCCTGTTTCAATGACACCAGTCATCTTGATTTCAGGGTCCACCATAATGCAGTATGTCCTCATCTGGACTTGATCACATGTGCAGAGACCCTCTGTTCACATAAGGTTATGTTCACAGGTTCCAGGTAGGCACGAATTCTGTGCAGGACACTGTTCAGCCTTGTACACATGCCCATCCCTAAACCAATGGGGAAGAGATATTCATGTCCCAGTGAGCTCTGAGACTGGATCAGGGAGTGGGGCTTCCACCCTTGACATGGTCTCAGCCACACTAGGCAGAATCAGGCCTTGCTGGGTGGGTGGGAGCAGCGTGGTGGGGAATGATCTCAAAACAGTCCCACATCTGCCCCAGTGGGCTCAGGACGCAGAGCAGCATGGAGACCACAGCATGCAGCTCTGGATGTCACTATTGCTTCCCTGCCCGAGTGCCTGTACCACGGCTGGCTGCAGGCTTGGAATCCATCAGGCGTCTGTGCAGTGTTTTATTATCTGAGTAGGCGCCGCAGAGAGGCCACTAATGGCTCTATGTGGGTGTTTGTACATCTTCCTGTCTGTACTGATCATGCCCAACCTTTTCCATCTTAAATACCTGGGACATGTTGAGAATACTGTTTGAAATGACTGTTTTATTACATGTCTACTTACTAATTCCATCATCTGTGTCGTCTTGTCTGTAGGATATTATGAATTTTTCCCAGTCGTAAACCGGCTATTTTTGTAGTCAGTAAGCCTTCTCGAGCTTTGTTACAAGGCACTCTTCAGTCTCTTTCCAACAGTTACACCCTTTCAATCCTGCGCATGAACTTTCCGGTCAGAACTGGGGCAGCCTCCAGTTGAGGGCGAATTTGGCTGAGTGCTCCACCTGAAGTCCCAGTGTCATGTCTTCACACCAGCTGCAGACCCACACCATTCCTGCACTGTGTGAGAGCTGGCCTCTCTCCCTCTGCTTGTTTTGGGAGGTCTTTCTGCTGACTGACTAACCAGTTGCCATGGCGTCCATTCCAACACATGCCAACCCCATGTACGTCAGAGCAGAGCTGTGCACCATAGGGTTTCCGATGACTGAGTTTCCAGCATTTCTTCTGAGGGGCCTGTGGATGGGCTTGAACTTCTCACCTTCCTCTTCACAGCCAAGCGTGTTATCTGTTTGCACCAGTTTCCTCACATGCATATAGGTCCTTAGCTTAGGCCCCAAGATCAGCAAAGCTCTAGAGTGCTCTCCTCGCTGGTAGTCTGCCTTTTGTCTTAGAGAGACTTTTATCTCAAGGAAATGGCTCATGCAGTTGTAGAGGCTGGCAAATCCCAAGTCCATGGGTCAAACATCAGGCTGGAGGCTTCTCCCGACTCATAGACCTGCTGTTAGCAGATTCCAACTCACAGCAACTTTGTGTTTGACAGAATGAAATGCTGCTTGGCCCTGCACCATTCTTACAATTGTTGCGATGCTTGAGCTCATAGTTGCAACCACTGTGTCAATCGCTGTCCTTCTTCCTAGTCTTAGTCTGAGAGGTCTGCTGAAGCCTGTCCACTATGTGTGACTCTGCTGATATTTGAAATACCAGTGGCAAGCTTCCAGCATCACAATAACACTAAACCACCATAGTAAGACAGACTAACAGGCGAGGGGTGGTAAGTAGCTGCAGGGGCTGACAAACACAGGAGGGGCAGGTCAGATGGCACACTGCTGGCTACCAGGCTGTGAAGGCTAACAAGTCCTAAGATTGGCAGGGAAGACTGCAGGACACTGACTCAAGTCCCAAGAACCAGAGGTCAGATGATGACTAGCCAGAGGTAGGATCTAGAGTGAGCAAGAAGCTTTGCCAGAATGTGTATAAATATTGGATGCAGGCCACACCCCTGAAGAAACTCCCTTTCAATTGACTGGCTGCATATAGCAGATCACATTATGGAGGTGATTACATCATATAATGGGAGATAACTACATCATCACATAATTGCCAGACTATGTCATAACTGCCACACACCACTGAGAATCATGGCCCAGCTAAGTTGACACACAACCTTAACCATCACACTTGTGAACTCCAGCTGATTTCCTCCCCCAGATTCATGTCTCTCTCCTCAACTCTGGGTCTAACCAGTCTCTGCCAGGTGACGGAGGGGACCACAGAGCTCACTTCACCTTCTCTCCCTCTCTCAGGGATCAATAAATTGTGCTGTTGAAGTTCTAATATTGGAAACACTGTCTCATATATTTTGTCCATTTTACAGTTGTTTCACAAGATTTTTGGTGGCCCATTTTTCATAAGTGGATGGCCCTGTCTTTCTTCCCAGTCTGTTTTAAGTCTGGAAGCTCCACTGAGACCTGTCCCCCATGGGTGACCCTGCTGGTATTTGAAATACCGGTGCAATAGCTTCCAGCCTCCCAGCCACACACAGGCCACCACAATCTGACAGTATAACAGATGAGTGGTGGACAGAGTTGTTTCATGTGGGAAGTGAAATCTGGGCCCTATTTCTCCACCTTGGCCAGAAAATGTTATGTCTCATGAGCTCTTCTAGTTTTAGCATTTTATCCCAGACTTTTGGAGATTAAAAGACACTGTCAACACTTGTTAGCTTAGGAAAGGATCCAAGTACTTCCTTGTCATCAAATCATCTCCCCAAATTGGAGAATGACTTCTTTGCCTGGTGAAAGCCCAGCATATGGTCTGGCCAGCTTCCTACACCACTCATAACGTGGCTACCCCAGAATATGTTAATCTAAACTCTTTTAATCATCTGCCATTGGCATGGATACTGGAACTTCAAGGTGTCCAGGGTTTGCACAGGAGAAGTATACTCTCTGAGGGGAAGAGACGGCTGCGAGTTCCATAGTTTCCAAACTTGTACAGCAGAGGGGCTTTTAAGAAACCAAGTTGAAAGTCCTTGGTAGATGTATGATACTGTTGACTGCAGCCAAAAGAAGTTGGGTGTCCAAATATGAGCTCGTGAACATCTGCAGAGAGCAGGCCAGTGTTGAGGCCTGAGCCACGCTCTAAAGCTCCCTGGATGAAAGCCCAGTGGATGAGGAATGCTTGAAGGATCACAGAATGTCTGCAGCATACACTGCCTTAGTTGACGCTGGCTTACCTTGACCACGGGAAAGGTGATCGGAATCCATGGGTATAAAGACCCTTGTCCTAGGCAACCAGTAGACAGCCTACCCCACCCTCCTTCAAAGCTATGGAGAAATGGCAGTGGTTCTACCCTCACACAACTCTGACATGTGATACCTAGCCTTGCACCAGTGTAAAGATCTCAACCTGGAAAATTCCATATGGAATAATTAACAAAAGTACAATGGAGGCAGAACGCTGAGGGTTACTAAACAGAGGTGCTGGTCAGATAGACAAGCAAGAGTTAAAAGTTACATAACAACAACAACAACATGAGAACTGGGAAGCTCTCATGGCATAGTATATAGGCATTTGGTTGCTACCACGGAGACCAGTGGTTCAAACCCACCTGCTGCTCTGCAGAAGGAAGATAGGGTGATCTACTTCCCTAAAGATTTATTGCCTTGGAAACCCAGTGGGGGTTGCTATGAGTTGGAATCAACTCAATGGCAGTGAGTTTGGTTTGGTTTTTATGGGGACAGGGCAGTAACCCCAACCAGGGGAAGCAGGCCTGTGTAACGTCATTGGTCCTTCATTGCCCGGACTTCCCGGGGTGGGGATCTTGTGAACCAGTCTGGCTGTTGCTCCTCTCAGCCTGAAGCAGCAGGCAGTATGTTCCTCCTGGAGGCCACACCTCTGCAAACCACCTCATTCAGGTGGTCCTGAATTAAGTGGGTCCAGGTTAAGTCTGTATGTGGACGCTGAGCCCAGCCTGTAGCGGAGAGGGTGCCTGACCTAATTAATGGCATCCAACGTACCCAGGCCTCTCGCGGCTAAAATGGGCTCTGCTTCTGTGCTGCTGAATTCAGAGGATGGGGCGCATGAGGGCCCCAGCTCGGAGAGACAGTCAGAAAGCCTCTTGGGCCCTATAACCTGCACCTGCATATTCCAATCCCCCCAAAAAAACAACAGGAACTCAGCTCAGGACAGCTTGGTGGTTTAATTTCCCTAAAAAAGCATACACTCAGGCAGGCCCCAGTTACCAATGAGATCAGTTCCCAACTGCGTCTTTATTTTTAATTTTTTTTTTTTAATTGTGCTTTAGGTGCAAATTTACAGAGCAGCATGTGTTTTACGTTCAACATTCCAGGTACATTTGGTTTCACCCCCCAATTACCATCCCCAGCCCTAACCCACTCTCCTCCTCTCTTCCTAGTAACCCCCTTCTCCCTGTGCCCTTATTGGTTAGTGCCAAGTGTGTCTTTAAGTGGAATTTGTAGATAAGTCAAGACAGGTGCATATGGTTCTTATTTAGCATAACTTTAATCCAAGAAAGGAGCTCTAATGGTGCTGTGGTTAAAGGATTCAGTTGCTAACCAATAGGCTGTAGGCTCGAAGCCACCAGCTGCTTCACGGGAAAAAGATGAGGCAGTCTGCTTCTGTGAACACTGACAGCCTTGGAGACCCCGTGGGGCAGTTCCACTCTGTCCTCTAGGGGCGCTGTGGGTCAGAATGGACTCCAGGCAGTGGGTGTGGTTTGGGCTTTGCTTCTGTG
>NW_006922035.1:393479-399095 GCF_000298275.1 Orycteropus afer afer | reverse complement strand
TTGGGCTTTGCTTCTGTGAAGATTGACAGCCTTGGAGACCCTGTGGGCAGTTTCACTCTGTCCTCTAGGGGCGCTGTGGGTCAGAATGGACTCCAGGCAGTGGGTGTGGTTTGGGCTTTGCTTCTGTGAAGATTGACAGCCTTGGAGGCCCTGTGGGCAGTTCCACTCTGTCCTCTAGGGGCCTGTGGGTCAGAATGGACTCCAGGCAGTGGGTGTGGTTTGGGCTTTGCTTCGGTGAAGATTGACAGCCTTGGAGACCCTCCTTAGAAACACTGGGGCAGTACACGGCTGCAGTGACTTGCAATCAACTGGATGGCAGTGGGTGGCTCTGGTGCAAGAAAAGGCTCCAAGCCTTTCCAGTGATTTAAAACCCACACAGGATTGTGGCCAGAAGTTTGTCACGAGTAGAACTCTGCTCAGTGGCTTCAAAGTGAGGGCAACTTTAAATGACATCACTGGCAAGTACAAGCTGTCCGTGAGTGGGACTCTGGAACTGCATGTCCTTATGGGTGAAAAAGAAAAAAGCTTATTTTTGTTTTTTCCCAAAAAACCTTTGCAATTCCCATCTGTCAGAGAACGCTGAAAGAAGATGGCAAGAAATAGACTTTTGTGAAGAATAGCTCCCTTAGCCAGTTGTTTCACGGAGTCCTCCAAGAACCCAGGGCTGATGGCGGCCAGAGCTTGGGAGGCCCATTCTTCTCATGCTCCACTTTAAAATGCAGACTGTAGGACAGCTTACAAAATGGCTATTTTTGACAAGTTACTTAACACATTTTCCTTGATCAGAAAGGCAGACAGGATAAGTCCATTAATTCAGCATAAAATATAAATAGGCGATGTGCTAAATTATTACAAAAGAAAGCAATTCTGACATGGGGCCTGACACTTGTGAATAGCGTTTCAGAACTCAAATATATATTACTAAAGCTGCTGGCTAGTGGGGCATTTTACTTTTCAGTATTACAGTAAATCCAACACCATGGATTCCTTGCCAAACTCATGGACCATACAAACAGGCTACGTTTCACAGCTACATAAAGGAAGACAAGAAGAGTTACACCTCAGACTATTATCCTACTAAAAATACACAAAATAAATTCTGGAAATGAAGTTACAGTACCCAGTAATTTAGACTGTGTCATATTCTGAAAGGAGCTCTGGTGGCACAGTTGTTAAGGCACTCAGCTGCTAACCAGAAGGTTGGTGGTTCAAACCCCCCAGCCACTCCAGGGGAGAAAGATGAGGGCGGGTTTGGCTTTTTTTTTGGTAATGTTTTGGAATCTCTCAGACAGCCTTTAGAAAAATACTACCTTCATTGAAGGAGCTCTGGTAGCATAGTGGCTAAGACACTTGCCTGCTAATCAGAAGGCTGGCGGTTCAAACCCACCAGCCACTCCTCGGAAGGAAGGTTGGGCAATCCTACTTCCGTAGTGATACTGCCTCGGAAACCCAAGGAGGGGTTGCTATGAGTCGGGGCTGACTCGACGGCACATAACAACAACAACAACACCTTCATTGAAAGGAAACATCAACCTTTCTTAACCTTGGCCAAATTCCTCACTAATTTGGAAAAAGAATTTACCATTTTTATCACGTTTTTTCTTTTTTTTAATTTATTTTTCATTGTGATTTCAGTGAAAGTTTCAGAGGAAATTCACTTTACGTCCTCCTCCTTTCTTCCTTCCTGTCCTTACTCTTCCCGTGTCCTTCTTGCCATGCCTGGATCCATCTGGAAGACGGGATCCTGCTCATCTCATTCACCAACCGTACGGCTTCCTCTCTCTGTCCCTGAAATCACTGAAGAGCAACCAGGAAATGTGGGCAGTCCAGCGAGCGTGTTATGTGCCTTGTTGCTGTTCCACTGTGTGGCCTCACACAGCTTTTCATGAAGGGCTTGCTCTCTGTAAGCCACCTCTGTCTCATGAGCAACTCTTCCTCACCAGAAGACAAGAACCCATCTGGGGTCTCGCTGGGTCCCCTCCTGTAGCCCCTGTCCCTCTGTCACCACCTTCAAACAGTCCTGTGTGGACACAGCAGCGCTGTGTGTGGGACCAGGCTCTGTCCCCTGCTCTCACACCACTGCGGGGCTTCAGGGACACGTGGCCGACAGCACACAGGGCGGTGTGCAACCTCCCTGCACAGGTGGCCCCACGGTGCGTGGCCGCTCTCCCCCGGGAGCTCTGACTGGGCCACAAGGGACACTCACAAAGCTGGGTGCGGGTGTAAAGTTACAGGGTGGCCGTTCTGCCTGGGGTGCCGCTCCCTCTGCTTCAGAGAACACGGGACCCTACCAGCACCACCTCTCAAGGAGCTGCCCGCGAGCCCACAAGAAACCTTTTCCAGGGGAAGGGATGGTTCTGGGGAAACGGAGAAGATGGGCAAATAAGCCGTGAAGCCCTGAAGGTCGCCATCTGTCCTCGGGAGAGAATCCAGCTTCTCCTCCTCACTCCACTCCCAGAAGACCAGCAAGTCCACCCTGAGGCCCCGTAGGTCCCTGTCCACCCTCGGGACAGAATCCACAGCTGGTCCCCTCACCCACATGCATGAATCGGGCCTTTACGCTCAGCCTTCCTGAGGGGCCACCCTCCTGTCCACACTGAAGAACCTGCCGCCCGGAGGTGTCTGCACAGAGCCCAGAAGGCTGTGCTGTTGTTCGGTGCTGTGGAGTCGGTTGCGACTCCCAGCGGGCCAACGCTTGACAGGATGGAACACTGCCCGGTGCCGCACCATCCTCACAGCCGTGCCACCACTGTGACGGTCCTTTTAGGGGACTGATGAGAAGACATGGGCAGATAATCAGTGCATCTCAGACTGTTCTAGAAGATGCAAGCGGGAAGGTCATCCTCAGAATTAAGACGAAACGAATAGAGGTGCAGGGCCTTCACTACAGGTGCACATACAATACACCGTGAGCACTAACGGATCATGAAGTTAGGAGCAGATGGAGTTGGGAGAAGTTAGAAGCTGGTGAGGCCTTGTCTGCCCGGGGTGGTGGTGAGTCCGCCAGCTAAATGGACTCAAGCCATGAGGCCAACAACCACAGTCACATTCCCAAAGACGACTCTAGCGTCCCCTCACTGAAATGGTTTCACTTTTTCTCCATCTTAACAGAACGTTCTAAAACACCAATACTTTTAGAGTCAACTAACGTTTTTCTGAAGTGTAACAACTTCATTTCGGAGCCTTTGTCAGAGCCAAGCAGAAACGAATTGAGCATATTTCCTCAAAAATGTCATGCGTAAGATCAGAACAAGACAAGGAGACCAACTCACCACTGCTGCTGAACATCATTCTGGGAGTCCCCACCAGAGCAAGTGGCCTAGAAATAAAGGTATCCAAATCGAGGAGGGAAAAACCATCCCGTTCCCCGGGCAGCATGACTCTGCACATAGAAAACCCCCAAGATTCCACAAGAAGGCTATTAGACCTAATGAATGAATTCAGCAAAGTGGCGCACACAAGGTCAACATACAAAAATAAGTTGGGTTTCTATACAGCAGCAACAAGCAAGTGGAAAAGGAAATTGAGGAAATATTACTATTTACAACAGCACCTAAAAGAATGAAGTACCATGGATTTAACCAGGAGGGTGCAAGACTTGTATGTGGAAAACTATAAAATACTACTGCAAGAAATTAAGACTGACATAAATGGAAGGACATTTTGTGCTCATGGATTGGAAGGCATATATATATATATATATATATATATATATGAAAACCAGACTCACTGCCGTCCAGTCAATTCTGACTCACCTTCAGGTTTCTGAGCTGGTAAATCTTTATAGAAACAGATTGCCCACTCTTCCTTCCATGGAGTGGCTGGTGGGTTTGAACCACCAACCTCCTTCTGGTCAACAGTCAGATGCCTTAGGCACTATACCACCAGAGCAATGCACGCACACACACACACACACACACATTAATGCAAACCCCATCAAACACCAACAACCTTCCTTGCAGAAATAAAAAAGACAACTATCAATTTATGTATAAGGGAAAGGGACCCTCAATATCTAGAGAAGTCTTGAAGAAGAAGAAAGTAGGAGGACTCTGACTTCCTGATCTCAAAACATACTGCAAAGCTACAGTAATTAAAACAGCCTGGTACAAAACAGACATGGATCCAGTGAAATAGAACTGAGTCCAGAACTAACTCTCTGCATTTGAGGTCAGCCAATGTTCTATGAGGATGCTAATTCCACTCAAGGGAAGAAAGAGCCTTCAAAAAACGGTGCTGGGAACACTGGATTTCCACCTGCGTAAAGAGAGAACAGCATCCTAGCCTCACTTCATACAGAAAAAACAATGAAGAACGATCGAGGGCCTGCATGTGCAACTCCCTCCAGTTCCCTCCTGAACTTGCTCAGCTGGCTTCTGTCCCCTTCCTTTCTCCTGCTTTGAGGAAATGTGTATCTGAACCTTTCTGAGCACAGACAGACCACCATGACCCAGTGTCTCTCTAGACATCTCTCTTTCTCTCTCCACTCCACTAACTCTGGCCCAGCCTCCAGGAGCAATCGCTGGGCTTTTATATTTCAGTGGAGGCTAGGACACCACCGAGTACGGCCGGAATACTCCTGGGGAGCAAGGATGAGACTCCATCTCAGCTACATCGGTCACGTTACCAGGACGGACCAGTCTCTGGAGAAGGACACACGCTTGGTAAAGTGGAGTGTCGGGGAAAACGGGGGAGGGCCTCATGAGACAGATTCACGCACTGCTAACAGTGGACTCACACAGCAATGACTGTGAGGCTGACGGGAGCGGGCAGGGTTTTGTTCTGTTGTACCTGGGGTTGCTAACAACAAGGAAATCACATTCTCATGCATCATCCATATGCGGTCACATTGCTGGGGCGCGGAGACTGCAAGCCACTCAGCAGGTGGTTGAAGCTGCCCTGCCATGGTAGAAGTGTGGCCTCCCACTCTGCCCACTGCTTAAAAGCATTTCGGAAGGACACGATGTTTCATCTACTCAAAGAGGGCTATTTTTGGCCATTTGCAGTGCGCCCCTGGACACAGCCTCCTTTCAGCTGGGAAACTGGTTGCAGATAACGGAGTAAGAGCAGCTGCAGTACACCCTACTGCTCCTGCGACATGAGAACAGAGAAATGTCATTTGCCTCAAGTTTATCACAGAACCCCGCTGCCACGCAGCATGCAGACCACGGGACCGTATGCAGTCTCCGGCACCTCACTGGGAAACTGCTTCAGGGGAGGGCACAGGCCCTGTGGGGAGGGAGGTTCAGACACAAACACATTTCAAATATATGGGTACCTGTGCCTTGTCTTACTAAAGAGAAGCTGGTGACACTACTGCAGCAAGCGTGCTTGCTGTCCACGGTCCCTGGCTGCAGGGCTGACCGCCCTCTGGAGCCATGATTCTGACAATGAACTGGAGATATGGCAGGTAGCGGGCGGGCTGGTCTGTGAGCTCAGGCAGACACAAGCTGGGCAGCTGCACCTTCTCGCTTCCCAGCTGAACTCCAGAACGGCTAATCCGTCCTGGTCCCCGTGGAGCTCAGATGAGACACTCGAGCCCTTCTCAGCCCAGCAATGTCAAGTGTCACCAAAGCAAAACACCAAACCTGCTGCCGTGGAGTTGATTCCGACCCA
>NW_006922035.1:387206-388514 GCF_000298275.1 Orycteropus afer afer | reverse complement strand
ACTGGTAAAATCAAACTCAGAACTCATTCTGTTTCTCTGCAGTGGGTTCTGACCCACGGGTTGATTCTCACAAAAAGTCCCCAAATTCAGCACAAAATAACTCTGGTTTCAAGTTGACTGAAACATTAGGCAATTCAGACATTCTGTCCCCATATTATTATTACTGACAGATCCTCAGTAAACTGGGGAAAATTAAAATCACAGGACTTTCTGCCACCTAAGTGATTTCATTCCACCCCCGTCCACACAGCCAGGACTCTCGGCCTGAGTAGCGAGGGGTGCAGGTTTGCAACATCAACAAAGTGTATCTCACACCGCCCCTCAGGGTGGTGAGCGGCAGCACACTTGCCTTCCCAGCTTCTCAGGACTCCAGGTTCCCTGGATGCTGCTCCAGCCTCAGAGCTCATGTTCTCTCAACCACCTACTCAGAACCGGACCCCAGAATCCCAGAGCCGTTGTGCACCTGACAGCAACTCTTCCCAGACCTCTTGCCGTCTCCTGCCCTCCTTTCTGAACTCTGATTTGAAGTAACTTCTGAGTGCCTTCCTCTACCACAGGCCCAGCCTGGCAGGTTTCTGGAACCATAGTAACAAGGCTGCATAATTACTGTTAATTGCAGCTATTTCTTTGCCAGGAAGTCATATATTGTCTACAACGTGCTGATAAGCCCATTCACACACAATTAAATGCTTCCAGCCCAAAATGGCTATTATGCTTGACAGAGTGATTAGCAAGTGGAGTGAGTGCAAAGCACTGTGGGGTGAATTGGTGCTTTAACCCTCACTAGCAGGAGGCTGCTAATTGCACCAGCAACTCCACAGCTCCCTATCTCTGTCCTTACGCATACCAGAACACACACTCTAGGTATTACTCAAGCTGAAAGTATTGCAGAAAAAATTCAAGCCTTGAGCTATAATACTAAAATATTCTAGGGGCAAAATATTAAATGATGTAGGAAGCATTCAAAAGAAGATGGAAGGAATACAAAGAATCACTTGCAGCAAAAAGAATTGGTTGACGTTCAACCATTTCAGGAGGTAGTATTGGGTTAAGAACCAATGGTACAGAAAGACGAAGTTCAAGCTGCACTGAAGGAATTGGCAAAAAACAAGGCTCCAGGATTTGATGGAATACCTATTGAGATGCTTCAACAAATAGATCCAACACTAGAAGTGCTCACTCATTTGCACCAGGAAATTTAGAGGACAGCTACTTGGCCAACTGACTGGAAGAGGTCCATATCTGTGCCCATTCCAAAGAAAGGTGATCCACAGAATGTAGAAATTATCTAACAATATTATTAATATC
>NW_006922035.1:385421-386631 GCF_000298275.1 Orycteropus afer afer | reverse complement strand
AAAAATCCTCACAACTAGACCAGCAAGCAACATTATGATATTATGATGGAAGTTGTCAAGGATTCATTTTGCTTTGATCCACAATCAACGTCCATGGAAGCAGCTGTCAAGATATCAGATGATGTATTGCCCTGGGAAGATTTGTTGTGAAAGACCTCTTTAGAGTGTTAAAGAGCAAAGATGTCCCTTTGAAGACTAAGGTGTGCTTGACTCAAGTCATGGTCTTTTCAATCGTCCCTTATTCATGGGAAATCGGGACAATGAATAAGGAAGACAGAGGAAGAATTGATGCCCTTGAATTACGGTGTTGGCAAAGAATACCGACTATGCCATGGACTGCCAGGAGAACAAATGATTCTGTCTTGGATGAAGTACAACCAGAACGTTCTTTAGAAGCAGGGATAGAGAGACTTGGCCTCCCTTACTTTGGCCATGTTGTCTGGAGGGATCAGTGCCTGGAGAAGGTTCTCATGCTTGGTAAAGTGAGGGCCAGCACAAAAGAGGAAGACCCTCAACAAGACGGATGGGCACAGTGGCTGCAACAATGGGCTCAAGCACGGCAATGATTGTGAGGCCGGCGCAAGGCTGGCAGCGTTTTGTTCTGTTGTACGTGACGTTGCTGTGAGTTGAAAGAGACTTGAATACACACTTGAATATTGAACGCAAAACAAATACTCATATGTATACAAACAGATACACTTGAATATATATACTTGTACACCCCCCAAAACACACAGAGTCACAGGTGCATGTGTAGTGCAATTTCTAACTGATACTGTCTTACAGAGGTGTACCCAGCCTTCAACATGTAATATTTTTAAGTAAGTGTGTTCAATCATCATTTAGTGTTGTTCAGATTGTTCCACTAGGTTTCTGGCCAAGGCATTCTCCAACACCTCAGTGAAGTGGTGGTTCCCACACAGTTGAAATACTCTAGCTCTTGAGAACTCAAAATCAGGAGAGTGGGGGGACCACAAAAAAACTTCCTGCTAAAGCCTGAATTCTGCTTTTGTGAAAACCAGAAAATATTGTGAAAACTTGCTGCAAACTTGTCCCTTGCTCTGCATTTCCAAACTTCTAACCCATCCTCCAGACGGTGTTGTTACCAAGCGCTGCTACAACTGCTTTTGAATTACTTTCAACAAAATTTTACTTGCATGCAATATTAATGATATTGTTCAAAAACTTGCACATTCTGTTGGTTCACCTT
>NW_006922035.1:377500-384866 GCF_000298275.1 Orycteropus afer afer | reverse complement strand
ATAGGAAGTTTCAGAGTCTCTTCTGACATCTATTTTGGTCTTCATTTTCTTTTGAATGACTTTTTGGTTTCTTCAAATATGACGTCCTTGATGTCATCTCACACCTCATGTGGTCTTCAGTCATTCAACCGCATCAAATCATTTGAGATGGTCACTTACTTCAGGTGAAATATAATCAAACTTGTAATCAAATTTCCAAGGCATTCTTTCTCATTTATATGAAGTTTTCATAGATGTGGACTCCCTGGGTGGTGGAAATGGTTAGGGCTAGGCTGCTAATTGAAAAGTTGGAGGTTGAGTTTCCTCCAAGTGAACTTGGAAGAAAGGCCTGGTGAATTAATTCTGAAAAATCAGCCACTGGAATCTCTATGAAGCACAGTTCCACTGTGACACGAGTAGGTATGCTGTGTATTAGAATCAACTCAACAGGTCAAGGGACAAATTTGCAATCAGTTTTCACAGTATCATCATAGAAAATCAGTAGCATCTGGTTTAACACAGAGCAGGCACTGGAGAAACATGACTACTTGCAACGTAAAAAGGAATGAATGATAACTAAGTGGACTCTGGTGAGCTCTTACTTTTGAAGTATTAGCTGTTATGACCCCACAACATGGCTGTGCCTCAACTTCATTGCTGTCCCTCACTTGTGTCCTGAAACACTTCCCCACCCACTAGCCACCAAGACTTGAGTTGGTAATTACTTTAGGGGGAGAGATAGTATGGTGAGGAAAGTTAAAACTCTTAGCTTTTAAATTCATTAGCCTCTAAGCAAAGCTGCCTCCCAACACTACTGTGTGAGGGCACTCTAATATTGAGGGGCTTGGTATGCTTGCAAATGACTGACCTAGGTCTGAATCACAGCTCCTGTTTTTGAATTAAACTTTAGCCTAAACCTTCTTCTCTGCCTTCCTAAAAGCACCTGTGATTCAGAGCCTGTGGCATGGATTTAGAGCCTGTGACATGTAGCTTGTTATAACTTAAACCACCCTCAGCAAACAATGGAGGAGGCAAGCAAGTGGCTTATGGGGACATGTCTGTCAGGAAATGTTTCCCAGGATGGTACTGGGAGATGCCTGTACAGATGCCCCAGGAAGAATGTATCTGTAGGCATTCCAGAAAGTCATTTGCTAGGTTAACTCTAGGAAGTCTGTGTTAGGAATCAGATTAGCAAACCTTACAAAATTATGGGTTGCTGTTGTCTTGTAACTACATGTAACTGCAAGCTCCCCGATTGTGGTCACACACTCAGTTCCCCATTTTTCTGTTTAAACAGTTCAGCTCTTCTTCACAATGTTGCAGCACTCAGTTCTCCCTTGCGGATTCTGGTTTGAATTATATCTATTCCTTAGGAAACCTCTTTGCTTTACTCCCAACAGAGTGCTGGAATTTTCTTCTATGGCACTACCAGTAGATTAGAAAGAGAGTTCCCATAGGCTGTTTGGGGTCCCCAGGAGCTGGCCTTCAGACAAAGATTCACATCCCAATAGTTTGTTTGGGAGGGGCGGGAAGTGGGAAAGTGAGGTTAGGAGAGAAAGCAGAAGTAACAGGTGAAGCATTAGGCAGGTGACCAGTGTTGGCAATAGGGGCTTCCACATGAGAAGTCAGAGCCAGCATGAGCCCATGTCCCAGTCAAGGGGAAGGGAGCTGAATGGAGAACCTGTTGTAAGTGTGGCCAAGTATATAGTAGAACAACCTGGGGACAACATTAAGAAAACGTCTCAGCTATATCCAAACACCTTAGGTAATAAGTCACTGGATGTGGCGGTTTAGGACCACTGTCTCCAGGCACAATTAACCCAACTGGTATAACATAGTTCATGAAGATAATGTCCTACATCCTACTGTGGTTGAGTGAAGAAAATCATAGATGCACGGATCAAATAGTCCAAAGGACTAATGGACCATGTGAACCGTAACCTCCTTGACCCTGACACCAGAAGAACTAGATGGTGCCCAGCTACCACTGTCGACTGCTCTGAAAGGGATCACAATAGAAAGCCCTGTCAAAGTGGGGGAAAATGTGGGTCAAAACTCAAAAACCATAAAAGACAACAACAACAACAACAACAGGCTTACTTGTCTGACAGAGACTGGTGGAACTTCCAAGACTGTGGCCCTTAGACACCCTTCAAGCCTGGAACTGAACTCATCTCTTTGGCTCAACTTTCAGGCAAGCAACAGACAGGCCTACCAAGTAAACAGTAACACTAGAGGAGTGCGCACACCTCAGAACAAGCAGCCATACACGGTCAAAAGAACAGCTTTTGTCCAGGATAAGGCTTAGAGGGCAGCAAGGGATAGGAAAGAAGGAAGAATGGTAACAGCAAACAGAGGGAGGAGGTGAGAAGGGAGCTGTTACACTGTCAGGATTGCAATCAGTGTCACAAGACAAAATGTGTATCAACAGATGGAGGGAAAACCAATTTGCTATGTAAACTTTCACTCAAATCACAACAAAAAGTTAAAAACACACAGCAACTGGAGCCAAATGATTGGCAGGTCACTGCTCCTCAGCTCAGTGAAACACTGCAGCATGGAAGGTGATGTCACATTCAGGGAAATGTGGGATGTTGGCTCATGTGTCAACTTAAATCTAAATGGAGTAAGCCCCCTCAATATCCTCTCAACTGTATGTTCACTGGCTGTTGGTAGAAGGTCTGTGAAGTGACTCTGATAAAGTAACAGAGGAATGCAAGGCCTGTGTACTGAAAGAACAAGGCCTGTGCATGAACTGCCACAGAAGAAATGCTCAGTGCTCTTCCAGTCCCAGTCACTCACTGTGTCCTAGCTCCATGCACATGAAATATCCTAGTGACTGGTCCACCCATTCTGCCTGATGGCCAAGCCCAGGCCATCAGCCCAGCCCAGGAGGAACATGGTGCCAAGACAGTGAGCAGAAACCAGACTCCAGCCTTTCCCTTCCAAACTCGTGCTTGCATCTCCCACTGGCCAGTGCTGACCACAGTCCAGCTAACAAGGGATCCGAGGTGTTGAAGTCTGTGGAGCCAGTCCCTGGGGCCTAGGGCAGGGCAGAGAAGAGTTGCGAGTGGATGGGTGTGGGAAGTGCATCTTGTATTCATTCAAGTGTCTCTTTGGTCCTACCCCATGATTTGTTTGCCAGAACCCCCTACCACCAAATTCCATCACAGAGTGAACAAAAGAGCCTTCCTTGCTATCACAGATGGTCAGCCTGGTAGAAAATTTCATACAGTATCACACGGTCAAAACCCAAGTACTGTGCAGCAAAGAGAGAGCCCTAGTGTGCATGACGGACTGTAGTTAGTAGCAACATATCGGTATTTGCTCATCTGTGTATGGCAGTTTCAACATGCGGTACGTGAATGCAAAACATTCTGGAAGATTTCAGCCCCTTCTCCTTTACTAATAACTCCATTTTCATCTAAGCTCAACTGACTCTAATTATCTAGTTTAAGAAAAAAATTAAAAGCTCAGTGTGCTAATTCATGAGAACTATGCTGTATGAAAACTACCAGAATCAAGGCAGGGTGAGATGGAGCATAAGACTGACCAAAGGAAAATTCTAGAGCAGGGGAGCAGTAACACAGACTCTGTTTTTGCTCTGCAGCTAAGACAACACACACCTTCTGCTGACTATGAATTTGTTTAACTTAAAGAACCATTCCTCTGAAACTCCCAGCTCTGCCATGTGACACCAACAGGGAGGAAACCAGCAGACATGTCTAAGCCAACAAGAGCACTATGGTCCCCGCTCCATGGTGATTGGCTCAGGCTTGCACATGTGACCCAAGCAGAGCCAATGAGAGTCAAGGAGACCTCCTCTGTTGTTCTTCTGGGTGAAAGATTCTCATTCTTTCCCATGGGATCTTCTGCAGAGAAGTCTGGGTACTGCAGCCATCACTCTTTCACGCTTTCATTTTGTTCCCATGAGGGAAGATCTGAGAGATGGAGCATATTCCTGAAGGAAGTGCCAGCATCATCCAAGCAGAGACTAGGGCAAAGGCCATGAGGGAGAGATGTGCCCAGGCCGCTGGGGGACTGGGGTGGACCAGGGGGCTGCAGCAGAGCAAACAGAGCAGCTGTTGACGGCAGGAGGTGAGGGAAGCCTGTCTGTGAGCAAATGACAGCAAGGAGGGGTGAGCAGGAGGAAGCAAAGGGCCTTGGTGACACTGGCTGACGGATCATTCTGGAGGGCAGCCCTGGCTTTCGGGGCAACACTACGGCCTTGGTGAGATCCAGGGCACTTTTTCCTTCTGAGCCCCTTCCTCCACAAAAATGAAAGCGTAAGTGAGATGTATATCTTAAGACTGTGCTGTATGGATGGATCTCATCCAGGCTGGGTTCAAGACTGTATTCTCGTTAGTATTATTATGTGTTTCCTTCCAATCTTAGACTGAAATGAAAATACTTTCATGAGTCCCTAGAGTAGCCTGGGCCAGGCACTGAGCCTCTGGATAACTGGCCCCACGACCCCAGCCTTATTGTTCATAGGAACCTCACATCACCTTTCTCCCGAAGCCTGTGTCTACTTTGGCCTCATTCGCCGTCAGGGAATTCTGAACCCACACCCAACGTCTTCTCCTTCAGCTGCAGTTAATAACACATGCTGCTCTCCCTGGAGGCCCCATTAGTGTAAGAGAACTAGACATTAATTATCCAGCTTTAAACCAACAGTCCTCAGCGTTCTGGTTCTCGGTATTCTCAGGGGAGGACGAAACGCAGAGCTAGACGATAGCTCCAGAGACTGACTGACTGACAGACCTGCAGCTGTGCTCATCTTCATGGAAGTCTTCTCCCATAGACCCCACTCACGGGGTTGGGCAGGCGTTAGGTCATCCCCTCCTGGAGGGAAGGCTTGGCCACATCACTGTCTCTCGTCATCCTCAGCTCGTCCCATGAATCATCACTATTGTCAAGTCCACTACTGCAGGACAAGTTAGTCGGCCGGCCCCTGCTGGGACCTCTTTCATGGAAGTGTGACGAGCGTGGCATCTCCACACCTTGAATACCTGTCCCAACAGCAACAAAAATCACAGGGGGAACACATTTCCAGCCTGATGGGAGACAGCCCAGGCTCCCACATTGGACATGGTCCAGGGCACTGGACACACAGCTCATGGGACCCTCACAGGCTCCCAAGCAGGGACAGGAGTGCCACAATCCCCACCTAGTCTACAGGAAACCTCCAAAGGAACCCCAAACCTCCAAGGAACATGTCCACACTTGTCAGTGATGGGCTAGGCGTGCCCACGCAGGTCTTCTTCTCCAGTCCAGAGTCTCGCCACCACTCCACTTGCCCACTGTAAGGGGTAGAGTGCCAAACCAAACCACCCTGGACAGGATGACACATCTTCCCATTGAGGTGAGAGGACACACAGCTTAGCAGATTTGGGGTGAGATGGGTAGATGTGACCTCCTAAAATCAAGGAGAAGCCCAAGGAAGGATTAAAATTCTAACTGCACCCCAACATGGAAAAGGAAAGGGCGATGAACCCAAGCTTGGGTAGGCCTTTTCTTCATTGTGGATGGTTACTGTCTCCTCTGCCCTCCTGAAGATATTTTTACACCTCAAATATTGATTTACAAGAAGCTTCAGGATGCAGCTTCTTCTCTTTTCATTATTGGGTCAAACTCCTCTGCTTTATGTGGGGAAATGGGATGTAAATTCTGCCTGGAGGTTTATATGGATGGTCATAAACCTCACTGCAGGGGCTCCTTCTGTCCAAGAGCTGGGCTGCAACAGGAAGCATCTGAATGGAGGGACATTGATGAAGCCACCGGGCTGTGTGTGGGGCTTCACACCTTGACAAGCCAGCACCCACCCTTTCATCCAAAGGAGCATAATTCTCATCCATCATCAGCAGGGTAGTGAGGACAGTGGCCGATGTTCTGGGTGTGAAATATCTGTTCCATCCTTTCATTTCTAAGATGCATTTCAGCATCTGACACGACAACGTGTGCACTGGAAGGAGACGACAAAGTCTTCAGGAGGCCTAGTCAACAGGGCCTCTCATGATGGCCCCTGTCCAACTATAGACAGAGAGTGGTGTGGAGGTTCAGAGAGAGGCAGAGGGAACCTGTGAGGGGTGCCTGGCAAAGGCTCCATGGGGAGGAGTCTCCCGACCGGGCAGTCCCAGTGGAAGTGGCTCCAGGGAAGCCTCCAGGAGCCACTGGAAGCAGCCACTGACAGTGACTGGGGATCTTGGCAGGAGGCTGTGACCAGAGCTCTCCCATCACCAGGACTGGCCCCCCAGGAACTGTCCCTGTGTCAGGGTGGCTAGGCATGACCAGAGCTCTCCCATCACCGTGACGTTCCCCCCAAACTGTCCCTGTGTTGTGATGGATGTGAGCAGAACACTCACATCACCATGACTCCCCCTACTACCCCACAACTGTCCCTTTGTCAGGATGGGTGTGACCAGAACTCTCATACCACCGTGACTCCCCCCACACCAAAAAACTGTTCCTATGTCAGGATGGGCGTGGCCAGAACACTCACATCACCATGACTGCCAGGTTCCTAGCTGTGCTCGGAACACCTGCATCATCCCTGGAACTGTCCCTGTGTTGGGATGGCAGTCACCACTGGCTTCAAGCCCACAGACCACTCACTACCCCAACCAGTAAGACTACTGATACAGCCGGGACTTGGAATCTAGTCCCTTTCTTTCCCATCAACCATATGCCTCTGGAAACCACCAGCCATGTGGCCCAGCCCAGGGAGAAGACCTGTGGCATTTCTACAGCTGTGGACATTCCTTCACCACACACAGACCACTCAGGTGCAGAGAGCCAAGCTCTGGAGGCCACTTTATAATGGTTGCCTTGTCTGGCTTTTACATATCAAAAGCAAGATAAACACAATCAACCACACACCCACACAGTGTGGTCCATCCATACAATGGATCAGAGTCTTGGCTGCACCACCTGAAGGAGCCTTTTCAGTAGGAGATTTGCATGAACCATGAGCGGTGTCCTCTCTCAGGGCAAAGGGAAGGACAAGAAGACCCTCATACATTCTTCTAAGACATCTCTGTATGTCCAAAGTACATGAGACAAAGTCTCGCCATCCTCGCTTATAATGAGCTCTCTGGCTGGGAACCCTGTATTAGATAAGGGCCTAATATCCAAAATAAATATTTAAAAAACATTTTTTTTTATTAGGATTTGGGAGAAGATTTACAGAATAAATTCACTTTTCATACAGCAGTTCACATATACTTTGTCTCATATTTACAATGCAGCAGCTCCCCTCCCACTTCCTCCCCATAGTTACCTCCTCCCAGTGTCCGTCCCTTCATACTCTTCTGCACCCTGAGCTATCTCCCTGTGCATAAGCAGCCCTTCCTTCTCCCATGATTGTTCTCTCCAGGGCGTGTGTCTA
>NW_006922035.1:370478-376282 GCF_000298275.1 Orycteropus afer afer | reverse complement strand
ATATCTGTTCTTGTTATGGCTCTCACTTCTTTAGGATATATACCTAGTAATGGGATGGCTGGGTCAAATGGTATTTGTATTTCCAACTTTTTAAGGAATCGCCATACTGCTTTCCACAATGGTTGTACCATTTTACAGTCCCACCAGCAGTTAAAAAACATTTTTAACTGCAAAAAATAAACATTCAAAAAATGGGCAAAGCACTTGGGAAGACATTTTACCGAAACGATTTCCCAATGGCCAAGAAGCACATGGAAAGATACACAGAGTCATTACACATTAGCCATCAGGGAGATGGCAATCAAAACCACAGAGTATCACCTCACCCTGTAAGAATGGCAACAATTGAAAAAAAGAAAAAGAAAACAAGAGGAGTTGGAGAGGTTCTGGAGAAACTGGAATGCTCCTCCACTGCTGGTAGGAATGGGACAAAGTGTAGCCATGTGGAGAGCATCACACTGCCACATGACCCCACTCCAACCCTCGGTATATACCCAGAAGAAGTGAAGGCAGGAACAAACAGAAACCTGCACACTAATGTTCACTGCAGCTCTGTTCACAACAGGCAGTAGGTCCATTAACAGGTGATGGATAAACACAGTGTGGTCCATCCATACAACAGAATACTTGGCCCTAAAGAGAAATGAAGTCCTGATACTTGGCACAACACAGATGAACCTTGAAACCATTAGGCTGAGCGAAAGTAAGGTAATCTCAAAAGGACAAATACTACAATTTCACTCATGTGAAATAAGTAAATGAGGACCATTTGCTTAAAAAACAAAACAAAAACCCACTGCCATTGAGTTGATTCTGATTCATAGCACCCCCAGAGAACAGAGTAGAACACCCCTTAGGTTTCTAAAGCTGTCAATTTTTACAGAAGCAGACTGCTTCATATTTCTTCCATGGAGCAGCTGGTGGGTTTGAACTGCCAGCCTTTGGCTAGCTGCTGAATGCTAACTCTTTACTTGAGGGTGCCGAGTTCCTCTTTATGGTACCAGAACAGTTTGGGAAAGGACAGTGGTGATGGTTGCACAGCCTGATGGATGAAGCTGATGCCAAGGAATTAACTGTATGGTGCAACCTGTGAGAGCTAGGACTGCACACACTTGCCTTGGTTTTCCAGGTCTGGCAAGTTTTCCACATTTGACGGGTGCAGTGTTACCACTTCTCTATCTCTTGCCTTTAGTGGCAAATATTTGAGTTTTCTTTTCTGACAGGTTTCTGCCTTACACAGCTTCCTGCTTTTGCAGGTTTTACAGCACATGTAAAATTGGTGCATTGGCAAATGTTTGTGCTATATACTTCTACCACGATTAACCTCACAGCCCTCTGCCTACTGTCCCTGTGTCCCTGTGTTGTTGATATGCTGTAACTCACAACAGGAGACTATGCTTGGTCCATCAGCACCCCTTCCTGTGATGTGACCAGTGGCCCAAGTGAGCTTTTGAAAATCTGAATTATTCCATTCTTCTAGACCAGACACAGACGAGAGGGTGGAACAGTCACTGAACATCTAAAGCTCTCAAAGAAACATTGTCAGGAGACCTAACAGGACCGTGTGAAAGTATCTCTCAATCGATTCCTTTTCAAACACATGGCGCCTGATCCTGACACTGGGTAGTTCGGCACCAAATCACACCTGCGACACCTGGGAAGAGCACTGGGTCATTTCCACGGAGTGGCACACTGGTGCTGATCCACTGGGGTTGGACGCACTGGCTCGGCCTCCGCTTCCTGTGCACATCTGCCTCTCGGTGCAACAGCTGGGATTTGGGGAAAGGACAGTGGTGATGGTTGAACCCAGTGGAGTGTGACCAAATGTCACCAGGAAGGAAGGGAGGGTGGGGACAGGAGCACGGATTACTGGGTCTGCATGTCCCTGGGGACTGGAGCCCTTCCTCTAGGGTCCACGAGACAAGACATCTCTCATGATGAAAGCAGCTGGAGAGGTGCTGGGAACTTAAGTTTGTAATCTTAAAGCAATTTTACAAATGTAGGATTTACATACTTTGTCACTGCCACCCCCTCCCCAGGAAGAATCTATCTTACACAAAGCCCCCTCCCCCTAAGGCATTGGCTTTGTTTTCCTTACACAGGCATCCTGGGTTTCTAGCACTTCACAGATGCTGTGTGTTTTACAAATAGAAGGCTGTGGTAATCCTGTGTCAAGTGAATCTATGGTTGTCATTTTTCCAACGGTGTGTGTTCACTCTGTGTCTGTCACATTTTGGTCATTCTCACAATATTTCCAACTTTTTCATAATGCTATTTGTAGTAGTTAAGGTTGTGTGTCAGCCTGGCTGGGCCTGGTTCTGAGTGGCTGGGCAGCTGGTGGTAGTTATTCCCCATGATGAGACTGGCAGCCAAGTCCATGGTGGAATCTGCCGTGAGCACCTGAGTAGCTCTTCTAGGCACGTGCTCTGCTCCCAGCATGTAAGGAGAAGCTTTGGGAATGGTCTGCAGCTTCTGGCAGCTTGGACCCTGCATGGAGCTGAGTCCTCATTCAGCAGCCTGCCGTGTTTCCTGCTGACCTTGGGACTGTCTCTGGACTTGAACTAGTGACCTGCCATGTTGTTTGGTAATATTGGGACCGTGCCATTTTATTTGTTGACCTTAGGCTTGTTAGCCTCAGCAGGCCAGAACTGACTGAGTAAAGAGACATCTCTAGCTTAAGTGGGCTGGGAGCAAGAGGCAGAGCTAAAGCCCAAGGCTGAGGGGCTTTCACCCAGCCCCTAGAGCCTGGCTCTTGGAACTTGGACTTGTCATGACATGCTCTGTTTACTTCATTGCAATGGTCTGGTATTGAACCCGCAATTTCTCTGAGGTATGCCTGCATAGGAACCTTCAGCTCCCAGTAACCACCAGGACCCCCTGCGTCCAAATGCCATGGTTCTCAGGGCTCGGGTATCACTGTGCCCTGAGGCGAATCTGTAATACACTGAATTTCTCCCCCACTTGGCTGACACTCGGAAGCTGTGCCTTTTCAGAAGAACCTATGTTTGGAAGCTTCCACTTAGTGAATAGTAGTGCTGGGAAGTTCCTTTAAAAAAAGAAAAGCTATTTTCTTTCATGAAATGTCACTCTTCTAGTTCATGACCTTCCATGTTTTTATAGGCCATGAACTCAGATTCCAGCCAGTATGTGCTCATTAATTTGGGCTGAATGAATTTATAGTGATGTATAAGGTGAACTTCAGAAATAGAAAAGTTAGGGGTTTTTGGAGATTAGAAATGGAAGGAAAGTTTTCTTTTGACATATTAATTTATGCTAATGGAGAATAAAAGAATATGATTTATCATAATTAAGTCCAAAGGCTGAAGGAGATGTTTGACCTCAACCAGGCTACACTTTCTTTTTTCAGAAGGAGGTTATGTTTCAAAGAGAGGTCAGACCCCAGGTGTCGCCTCTCGCTGACCTAACTCTGATCAGGAATAGCAAGGCTGTGGGGAGAGGGACAAAGAGGCCCGGCCAGAGCCAAGAGTCACAGAGCCCTGGGCTGCTTCCTGACTGACCTCAGCCTTCCCTCCTCTCCTTCTTCAGCCCTCCCCTACATGGCTCCCCCTGTCATCGTATCAAATGTTCATCATTCCACACAGAGACCACCACCATGATTAACAACACAACAAACAAAACCCTAACTGAGAGCCGAGAGGCCCCTCCATGTCAGGCCTGACCCCTTCTGGCATTTCTTCTAGCACTAATATTCTGTGGTCTGAACTTGTAAATAAGAGGCCTGAGTACCTGGGAAAGTGAGCTCATGTGTATTCTTCCTTTACAGTTCAGACATAATTGCACTGATGATCGGTGGACCAGCTGAATGTCTGCATGCCCCACCCCTCTGATGCTAAGCTATTTACTCTCAGGATGGTGCAGAGGGAGTGAAACAACTGTGTCTCTGCTGTTTGGACAACTCTGCTGCAAGGGCTGCTGGGAAGACCTTGTGGGTGGACAATAAGATTTGTCAGATGCAATCATATATGTTCTTGAGTCACCTCCCCACTTCCTGAGGCCAGAGAGCCAGACCCAGCAACTGAATGACACGGGATGGAAGTGCACGCCAACCTCTGAACTGAGATAGATGTATTGAATGTAATCGATGTCTGTGATTCTATCAGAGGCCCTGCTGGCACAAAGGTTAAAGCATTTGGTTGCTAACCAAAATGTCAGTGATCCAAACCCACCACCCATTCTTTGGGAGAAAGATGTGGCAGTCTGCTTCCAGGAAAATGTACAGCCTTAAAAACAGTATGGGGCAGTTCCACTCTGTCCTATAGAGTCACTATGAACTGGAATCAACTCTACAGCAGTAAGTTTCATGATTACATCATGTTCCTATATATTGAATGTAATCAATATGTCTGTATGTTTAGAACCTAAGAACCCAATCCAGAGGATAGCTGGGAGATTCCTCCTGAATAAGAAATGTCTACAACAACTTCTGAACCCCAGTCCTGTGCTCCTGCCACTAAGTAATACCTGGGGAGCAAGGAGTTTGGCCACAGGCCCTTCTAGAAGCTTCTAGTCACCAGCCTGCCCAGAACCTCACTGAGTCCCTGGAAGACAGCCCTGCCAGGTCCGGGCTTCACCTGCACTTCGACGAGCTCTCCCGGTTCAAGGTCTTGAGAGAGGACAGCCACGTACCATCCTCTTCACCCTCTTTGCCTCCCTAGCCTCACTTCCCCAGCAACTCACCTTCCCCCTCCAGGGTCGGGTGTTCTCACCTGAAACTCTTTCTCTAACATGAGTTACATTCCCCAGAGTCACTGCTGCTTAGAAAGAATGTTGACAAACTCTGATCAGCAACGTGGAGAGAAGTTGGCCTGAGAGGTATTGGTGAGTGGCAACAGTGGTTGGCGACACTAGACCCCTTTAAAGTGCTAAAAGGCAAAGATGTCCCTTTGAGTACTAAGGTGTGCTTGACCCAAGCTATGATCCTTTTCATCACCTCATATGCATGTGAAAGCTAGTCAACAAAACAGGAAGACAGTAGAAGAACTGACACCTTTGAATGGCGATGTTGGCAACGAACATGGAATATACCCTGACTGCCAAGAAGAATGAACACATCTATCCTGGAGGAAGCGCAGCCAGAACGCTCCTAAGAGGTGAAGGCGCCAAGACATTGTCTCATCTTCTTTGAGCAAGTTATCAGGAAAGACCGCCACTGGAGGAGGCCACGTTGCTCGGTAAAGTAGAGAGTCAGTGAAAAAGGGGGCCTCAGAGAGACGGACTGACACTGTGGCTGCAGCAACGGGCTCAAGCACACAATGGCTGTGAGGGAGCACAGGGCCGGGCCGTGTTCGGTTCTGTTGTATGTGGGTCACTAGGAATCAGAACCCGGCAAGAGTAACACAGTAACTCACAGACTCGAGACCACGGCCTTGCAAGTGAAGTCGTGTCACAGTGTCTGCTCTGACTGCTGGGCTCGGTACCCATCATGCAAGTCTTACCACCCTCTTCTAAGGAGCCCTGCAGTCTGTCTGCAAGCGCCACTGACATCTGCTCAGCATCACAGCCACACAGAAACCTCCAGTGACAGACAGGGTTGGCTGAGCATGAGGTGCCCTGGCTGGGAATTGAACCCAGGTCTCCCACATGGCAGGTGGGAATGCTACTCCTGAACCAGCACTGCCTTCTTCCTCACCTACAGAAATGGGTTCAGCGCACACATCCCTCGAGGCCCATTCAAAGAGCTGTCTGGGTCCACTGAACTACAGTCTCTTTTGAACAGGCCAGAACTGCTTTATTTGCTGATCTGTAAGATGGGCCAAAGAGAAAACTTATTTGTAAGTCATGAG
>NW_006922035.1:367170-369148 GCF_000298275.1 Orycteropus afer afer | reverse complement strand
ACACCATCAGCCGCTGCTGGAGGACTGTCTGCTGTGGGGGTTGGGGCTCAGCTCTGTGGAGCCGGCACTCTAAGTTCACAAATTCTGAGAGGTTACCCTGCTGTTACTTGCTGGTGAGTTGATTCCGACCCCTGGCGAGCACATGTGTAACAGAGGAAAACTACGCGCCACAGGGTCTGCAATGGCTGTGACCGACCATCTAGAAGCAGACCGTTGAGGCATTCTTCTGAGGCACCTCTGGGTGGTTTGAACTCCCAACCTTTCACCTAGTAGTCAACAGTTTAACTATTTCTGCCGCCCAGAGAATCCTGGATTCTGAAGGGTTTCTGGGAGCTAAGTAAAGTATTTCCTGCAAAGAGATGTGTGCGTTCACTAAGTGCATTCCATTTTCACTCCTTCAAGGTCCCTTTTAGAACTACAAGTGCTTTATTTGCCAGCATGGAAGACCTATCAGAGTGTAAATCCTTCTTATTTATGGTGGACAATTTGGGGGAGAATGTGAATGATTTTATAGTAGATTCATTGAAAGTGATATTAAATTGGTTTTGCAGGAAAAAAAAAAACCCACATTATTTAAGCCATGTAAATACATCATCATCTACATTAAAATGCAGCAGGAAACAGTTTGGAAAATAAAATCATAGTCCATTAGCTCTGAAAAAATGTATAAAGCCACATAACCAAGATAAATATATTGGCCTAAGTGAATATTGGTACATTGCAGAAGAAGAAATGCCACAAAAATGAATGGATTCTTACCCCTTATTTGTGAGACTGTAAAAGCAAATGGCAGCAGTGCAGCTCAGAAAACACTGGTGACAAAAATCAAGTGACAATAGAAAATGAAATGAAATGAAAATTAATGCCTCTACTTGTCAACTAAGAATATCAAGCCATAAGGAAACATAAATGTGAGTGAATTCCTACACAGGTTGCTACACTGTGTGTGTGTGTGAGGGGGAGAAAACTCAGTATAAACCAGTACAAGACATACAGGAAGGAGGGACTTGAAGGCATCTTAAGGGCATTCTTTATATGCAGTAAAAGCAAATATTTGTTTGGCTGTTACTACAAGGGGAGGGCAGGGAAGAATTCTAATAGAAACTAGCTGAAAGTCTAGTTTCAACAACTCCCCAGAACCCTCCTCTCCTCTGTGAACCGAGGTGTGCAGCAGTGAGAAATTTACTCTCATAAAGAGATGGCTGGGACTCCTCCTCACATATCGGGGGGCTCATGGCTGGGACTTCTCCTTGCATATTGGGGGGCTTATACCATGTTACTGAGGCAAACAAACTGAGGTATGGTATATCTTTACTAAGTGGACAATGCATCACTATTCAAAAGGTTGGTCAGGGAGTTAAGGGTGATAGGAACTTGGAAACAGACAGCGGTGATGAATGCAATCAATGTCACTGAATTGTGTGTGTAAAGAAATGTTGAACTGGTGCATTCCAGCAAGATGGCGGAATAGGCAGACAAGCTACACAGACCTTCTGCAACAAAGCAATGAGAAACCAATTGAAACCGATACAGAAGACGATCTCAGAACCCTGAGCTTTGAAGGGAAGGCTAAAGAAGTGGATTAAATACCAACTAGCAGAAGAACCTGAACGAAAACAGTGAATAAGGAGACAAACAGAGCTGTGGACTGCCAGCTGGCCTGAGGGCACAGCCATTTTAAATATTTCCCAGTAGCAACCTAAGAATCTGCTCTGCTCACTAAGGACGGCATGGGCAAGGACTGCATTGGTGCCTGACACCCAGAAAGGACAACAGTGAAGGAGACAGACCCGTGGACTGCCAGCAGCTGTCTTGAGGACACAGCCACTTTGAATATTTACAAGCAGCAGGTGTGGCCATTTTGAATATGTGCAATTGGCATTCTTATCTGGACAGTGACCCAAGAATAGGCTCTGCTTGCCAAGGACAGCACAGGCAAACCACATTGGAGACTGATGACTGGAAAGGTGCTATACTC
>NW_006922035.1:337940-343866 GCF_000298275.1 Orycteropus afer afer | reverse complement strand
CCCCAGGATGTGAAGGAGGGGAATTTAGCAGATACTTTGGACATGTTAACAGGAGTGAACAGTCTTTGGAGAAGGCCAGCGTGCTTGGTAAATTGGAACATCAGTGAAAAAGAGGAAGACCCACAATGAGACGGAATCTCTCCCATAGAGACTGTGAGGATGACGCAGGACCGGGCAGTGTTTGCTCTGTTCTGCGTGGGGTTGCTTGAGTCAGAACCAACTCAATACATTCCCAAGCATGCGAAAGCTGAACAATGAATAAGGAGACTGAAGAAGAATGTCTATGAATTAAGGTGTTGGCAAAGAATAGTGACACCTGACAACAACAATGGCTTTCCATCTTGTTTTCTCATTTCTCTTTCTAGGTGCTCTTGGCATTGAAGACAAATTGAAAAGGCCCTGTACTTCTTGGCGTCTCTGAGGGGCCAGGGCTGGGTGGCAATGGGGAAGGGACTTTAGTCTTCCCCTGTAGGTCCCTGGAGGGGGACGACGGTGGAGGCAGGAGTGCTTACACAGGTGTGTGAGTTGAGAGGGCAGGAAGACTCAGTGACCTTGACCTGTGGGCCACAGTGAACCTACCCCAGAACCTCTCCTCTGGGTCTGAGATTCCTCTCCCTGCTGCTGTGATGGGATGCCCAAAGGTGGACTCAACATATCAAACTCCTTAAGGGCCCAACTTATAGTTGGCCATCAGCTTGACATGCAACAGATACAGGAACTGAAAAAGAACAAAGTTCTGGAAGGAAGAGAGAAATGAGAGCCTGCTGTAGACCCTGACACTCCATCCGCTCAGCTCCCACTTCTCTTTCACACAATGTGGCTTTCATCTGAGAAACGGCCTCCCTCTTCCCAGGGGGCATTGATTTCTGAGGGGGACCCCAGCCCTCAGATCATCACCAGTCTTCCCATCCCTCAGCCCCTGCCTCCCTGCCTGTCCCATGTTCATGACGAGTCATGACAAGCAGCTTTACAAACAGAGGTCAAAAGGCACATGCACACAGCTGCTCAGTTAGGGACAGACGATCACATACTCCTGAGAGTCCCCGGGTGCCTTGTGGCTGCTGAGTGTCCCTGTGTGATATGTGTGATGAAGAAGGGGCCACACTCAGGAAAGATAAGCTTCCAGGCCTCCTGCTAAGCATCTCCAAGCCTCTCTGGCAGCACATCCCTGGCTAAAGGACACCTGTTCCCTTATGACATTGCTTCTCCCTAGTGCCACACTTCCACCAAAACTCCTCTAAGACCCTCTTTTGCAAGTATGCTTCTCGGCTGCTGTCTGACTAGCAGCACCTGGGAAGGGGCAGGTTACAATTGGAAATCCCTGGCTTCACCCTTGGGCTTTGTTGTCCTTTAGCATCTCTTGTAAGGTTGGTCTGGTTTTAACAAATTTCTTAATTTCTGCTTATCTGCAAATCTCCTAATTTCACCATCATAGTTGAGAGACAATTTTGCTGGGTATAAAATTCTTGGTTGGAAATTTTTCTCTTTCAAGGTTTCATATATATCATCCCATTGCCTTCTTGCCTGCATGGTTTCTGCCAAGAAATCAGAGCTTAGTCTTACTGGTTGCCCTTTGTAGGTAACTTTTCATTTTTCCTGTGCTACTTTCAAGATTCTTTCTTTGTCTTTGGTTTTGGTGAATTTAATGATGCTACATGTTCATGATTTTCTTTTGGGGTCTATCCTGTTTGGGGTTTCTTGGATTTCCTGAATGGATATATTCTCATTTCTCATCATCTCAGGGAAGTTATCTTCCAACAAATCTGGGACAATTTTCTCAGTAGTTTTATTTTTCTCTTCCTGTTCTGGAATTCCAGTGACAGATAGGTTATTCCTTTTGGTGGTATCCCACACGAATCTTAGGCATTCTTCATTTTGTTTTAATCTTTTTTCTGATTGATCTCTTTCCAAAGATGTATTCAGGTATTTGTCTTCATTCTAATGAATTCTGTCTTCCACTGATTCAGTTCTACATCTTTCCCCTTTCAATGTGTTATCTATTTCTGAAAATATAGTATTAATTTTCTGGATTTCTATCTGTATATTTTGTATCATTTCTGATTTTTCATTTATCATTTTTTCCTTATATTTTCCTCTGAAAGTGTTCTAGGATTTTGTCTGTGTTTTCCTTAATTTTGTCAGTGTTTACCTTGATTTGTCTCTTAATCCATTGAAGGTACCTAAATATAATTCTTTTGAATTCCTAATCAGGGTATTCCAATGCTGCTACTTCCTCAGGGATGTGTTGTGGGTTTCTATCTTGCTCCCTTGTTTCTGTTGCTTTATTTTGTTTCTTTATGTGGACTCTTATGGTCTGTTGGCTCCAAAACATTGTGACTTTGTTATACTTATATTTAATTATATCAGAAGGAAGATCGGGCAATCTACTTCCATAGAGATACCACCTTGGAAAACCAAGGAGGTGTTGCTATGAGTTGAATCAACTTGACAACTGTGAATTTGGTTTTTTGGTTTGGTGATTGTATGTTGGAGGGATTTGCTCAAGATTTTAGGTTTCTTTTTTTGTTTGTTTGTTTGTTGTTGTTGTTGTTTTGGATGCATCTGAGTGAGCAGGGTACTGTGCTCCTCTATTCGATAGTTGGCAGCACTTATGCACTCACCACCTGTCTCCTGGTGGGGTGATAGAGAATGAGAGTGGATGCACAGATCTCTGTTAACTGTTTGTGAAGAGCGATTAAGGGTAAGTCAGGCTTTTATTGGTGGTTGTGTATCATTGGCCAGTTGGTGGAGAAGGAAGTGGTGGCTCTCACTCAGTAAATGGAGTTTCAGGAGGTGCAGGTGTGGTTGGGTTCTGTGGGCACAGATGCTGTCTCCCACCCAGTTAGACAAAAACAACAATCAAGTAACCATCAAAAAAGTAAAAGCAAGAGGACAAAAAACACACCACATAAACACAGGAACAATCACCAAAAAGAGAAAAAAGATTGGAAAAAAAAAAAAGAGGAAAGGCAATAAATGAGAGAAAATATTGAAATAAATACTTTAAAAAGCCAAAAGAAATATGACTAGAACAAGGGGGAAAAAATCCCACAATATCTGGGGAGGAGGGAATAAGAGAAAAGAGGTAGAGTAAGAGAATAATGAAGAAAAAAAAAAAAAATGAGATAAATGCAAAAAGAAAAACAAGGAATGGGGAGAACCAGAAGAAAAAACAAAAGTGGGAACCAGAAAAAGGGAAGAGAGAAAAAGCCAAAATCTAGAACCTGGGAAGAGAAGAAGAAAGAATAATAATAAAAAGGATGGGGGAGAAAAACAAAAGAATACTTTTAAAACAGACAAAAACAAATCTGGGCAGGGTGGGGCTGGGCACCCAGGCTCCATCAGAACACACAGACTGGGATGGAATTTCTTCCACCCCAGAAGGTGGGTGGGAGTGAGGGATGGCTGCACCTCTGCTTACCAAAAGGGTGTGGGGTATACTGTAACCAGGGGAATAGTGCACCTTTCTCAGTGTCTGGAATGTCCTTGCTGTCCCCAGCAAGAGGAGCCTATTCTTAGGTCCCTAGAATCTGGGAGAACACTGTCACTTTAAATATCCAAAATGGTCAAACTGCTTGTAAACATTCAAAATGGCTGCATCCTCTAGACAGCCAAAAGTCCACAGCTCAGCTCTTCTCCCTCTTCACTGCTTTCCCTTTTATTCACCAGCCACCAGAACAGTCCTTCATGCAGCCCTGGCTAGCAGGGCCAATTTTTAGCTTAATTCTTAGGTCCTAACACCACTTGGCAATATCCAAGCTATCCGTTCCCTCAGGATCACTGACAGCCCGCAGCTCTGTATGTTTCCTTTTTCAGTGTTTTCACACAAGTTCTACTATTTGGAGTTTAGTCCACTCCTGTATCCTTCCTTTCAAACCTCAGGGCTCCAGGATTATCTTCTATATCTGTGTTAATTGGTTCTTCTTTTCCTTGTTGAAGAGAGTCTGCATAGTTTGTCTGCCTGTTCCACCATCTTACCGGAACCGGTCTGATGTCTGCCCATTACTCTTGTCGGTGTTACATTTATAGTATTTAAGAAGCTACTGTGGTAATATAACTTAACATTTAAGTGAACATATAAATAAAACAATGGAAATAGGTTCCACTCTTTATTCCTTAAATAAACTAAAAGATCTGCATTCCAAAACCCTTCACCAAGTGGTCCAAGTTGTCTGACTTGTTCAGTGCAACATTTTGGTAAGTGTTGACCCCAAATGTTGGCTGACCATGAGCTTGAAAGGCAGCCCTTATTCTGAGTTGTGCAGGTGCACTATCAAAGGAATGGCACTCAAGGCTCAGAGTCTATCACCCCACCCCCACCCTGTTAACGTGTTAGTCATCCGGTGAGTTATACACTGTCAACCAAAAAGCAACCTCACTACCATCGAGTCCATGCCCACTCCGAGCAACCCCCACTGGGATTCTGGGACAGGAAATCTTTATGGAAGTAGAGTTACACAGTATGCATAGACTGGATTTCTCCACACCCTGAAGCTGCGGAGGGGCTCTGAATCTTGTTCTGAGTTTCTGCACCCTGAGGCCACACTCCAGGACAGGCTATGAAGGGACCCTACCTGGGAGGCTGCATGCTATCCTCAGCAGCTCTCTCAGCTCAACCTATTTCCATTCCATGGTGTGAAGGCCTGTGACCCCAGCTGACCGGCTCGCTCATAGGGCTGGCTCCGTGGCCCACACCATCGCTGGGGTTCCCTGATGTTCCCCGGGTTTTGGGAGTATGTACGTTAGAATTGAGAGCTTTAAACAGACCCCCAGACAGGTTCCTTTCCAGGAAGTGCTGGTGTGATCACCTGGGGATCCTCACAATCAATTCCTGCTCCAGATCCTTCCAACCAAGGGCACGGCTCGGGGACAGGTGCCCGCACAAACGCTGACTGTGCAGAAAAAGAAAGGGCCGCTGGCTTAGTTCATGATGACAGTGGAGTTAACTGGACTTCCAGACACTTTAAACTGGGAAGACTGACTAGAACGTTCTCTGGGGACACGTTGCTAGGGCTTCAGCTGGTCTATTCCGGTTGGACCCCCTGCTGATAAGTCCCATCTCCACCCCGGGTGGGCTGAAATCAGAATCAACAGTAACACAAGAACCACCTGGGGCTCTTGTGAAAACGCAGAGTCTGATTCAGTCCATTGGGACCGGAAATTCAGAGTGAACCAGTTCAGGGCTCTGCCTGTATTGCTCTAAAGGACCTTTTGGGGTGAAAGTAACATACACTGGGGCAAGCCAGCCTAAGCCAGAGGCAAGTGCTATGAGGCAGTTTCCGGTACATCAAGGCGGGGCACAGAACTGCATATTCTCACTTGGATCTTTGCCATTTGGGACAACTTGTGGGCCTGAGAGGATTTATTTAAGAGAGTGATCGATCAAAGGATGGAATGTTTTAAAGAAATGGAGCTGTATGGCTTCTCGAACGAAGTAAGTATTTTTACAGTAAGCCAATCAGATCTCATCATCAAAGATTGCATTGGAGGGATATATTTAATTTATAGATTCAAAGACTGTCAGACCCAGGAGGAAATTAACAAACATAAACATGGTAATTTACAGTAGATATTTATGTAAAGTTCATAATTCTTCTCACATGTACAGTGTATTCATTTCCTAGCTATGCGTTACTGCTAGACTCAGAGAAACCCTCTAGGACAGGGGAGAAGTGCTCACAGGGTTTACAAGGCTCTAAATCTTTCTCCTCTTTCTCCAACAGACCAGCTGGTAGGTTCAATCCACTGACCTTTCGGTAAGCAGCCTAGCACTCCACAGTGTGCCACTAGTGTTCTTGGTAATGTGCATGTATTTGTTTATTAATCAGATTTTTTTTTTTTTTTTTTTTGGTAGCTTCTCTTGCATTTTCTAAACATCTAATCAAATCATCTGCAAATAATTTTCCCTTTGGTTGTAATATTCACG
>NW_006922035.1:321109-335700 GCF_000298275.1 Orycteropus afer afer | reverse complement strand
AAGCTTGTGCCAAGTGGTCGACCACTTAACTGTTTGCGTGACCCAGGGTCTCCTGAGCCTTGCATGACTGAGAGCATTTGGGTTTGGGGTGTGAAACACTGTGCTTGGAACTTGGTATCTTGTAAAAGTGTGTGGACCTTCTGTAGCCCCTGTGAGTCCACCTCTCAGGATTTGGGATTGTAAACAAGCTGAGTGTGGTTCTTCCCTCCTTGTACTTCTTTGCACCTTCCTCCAACCCAGGAAGTCAGGGCATCTACCCAAGGGCTCACACCTAAAGAAGAAATGCAAATAAAAAGCAAGTATGTCTACAGTCAGTTTGGGGGTTCATAATAGGACTCTGAAATGCAAGACATGGTCACCGTTCTTGAAAAACGAGAGTGCTTTTGAATTCTGAAAGTCTTGCTCTCTTGAAGATTTTTCAACAAGTCTTCAAGGTCCCTGGGTGGGATGAACTAGTGCTTTGCAAGGAACCAGAAGGTTGGTGGTTTGAACCCACCCAGCCGTACTGCAGAAGAGAGGTCTGGTGATCTTCTGGAAAGATTACAGCCAAGAAGACCGTACGGAACACAGTTCTCTGTCACACACTGAGTGTCAGAAGCAGATCTGCTTGTTTGCCTGGTCTCCTGAATGACATGGATTCTCCCTAGAGCCTTGGGAGGAGCACAGCCCTACCAGCACCCTGACTGTGCCTGGGGTGAACTGTGTGGGATGTCCGGATGTCCTGGGGGACTGCTGTTCTGTCTACCACAAGCATCACGTAGGAACTAAAGGAAATATAGCTCCTTCACTGCAGAAACAGTTCCTTCTATCACAGAAAGTGGAATCCTGTGTCACCTTGGCCATGTGTCACTGAGAAGCTACATAGGTCCTTTTTCAGGAGAGAAAACAGCGTGAATGTCATTCATGCTGGCAGGACAGTGGCCCCCAAAGATGCCCAAACCCTAATCCCCAGAACTTGTCATGTGTTAGGTCATATGCCAAAAGAGGCTTTGCAGATGGAATTAAGGCTACAGACCTTTGACTAAGGAGATTACCCTGGATTATCCTGTGAGCCCAGCGCCGTCCATGGGCCAGTAATAGCGGAAGGAAGACTCAGAAAGCTCAGAGAGATGAACCTACAGAAGTTGTTGTTGTAGGTGCTGTTGGGTCGGCTCCGACTCACAGCGACCCTGTGAACAACAGAATGAAACACTGCCCGGTCCAGTGCCAGCCTCGCAGTCCTTGCTATACCCGAGGCCATCATTGCAGCCACTGGGTCAACGCATCTGCTTGAGGGCCTTCCCCTCTTTCGGTGACCCTCCTCCTTACCAAGCATGATATCCTTCTCCAGGGAATGGTCCCTTCTGACAACATGACCAAAGTAGGTCACATGAAGTCTGGCCTTTCTCGTTTCCAAGGAGCATTCCAGCTGCACTTCTTCCAGGACAGATTTGTTCATCCTTCTGGCAGTCCCTGGTACTGTCAGTATTCTTTGCCACCACAACTCAGAAACATCAACCTCTCTTCAGTCTTTCTTATTCATTGTCCAGATTTCGCATACAGATGGAGTGACTGAAAACACCATGGCTTGGGTTGGGCACACCTTCGTCTTCAAAGTGAAATTTTTGCTCTTCAGCACTTTAAAGAGGTCTTTTGCAGCAGATTTGTCCAGTGCAATACATTATCTGATGTCTTGACTGTTGCTTCTATTGGTGTTGATGGTGGAGCCAAATAATATGAAATCACTGACAATGTCAATCTTTTCTCCATTTATCATGATGCTGCTTATTGGCCCAGTTGTGAGGACTTTTGTTTTCTTTATGTTGAGATGTAATCCATACTGCAGACTAGTCTTCAATCTTCATCAGTAATGGCTTCAAGTGATCCTCACTTTCAGCAAGCAAAGTTGTGTCATGTGCATATCACGGGTTGTTAATGACTCTCTGTCCAATCCTGAAGCCATGCTCTTCATATAGTCCAGCTTCTCGGATTATTTGCTCAGCTTGCAGATTGAGTAAGTGTGGTGAAAGGATACAGCGTTGACATCCTCCCTTCCTGATTTTAAATCATGCAGTATCCCCTTGTGCTGTTCAAACCAGTGCTTCCTGGTCTAGGTACAGGTTTCTCATGAGCACAATGAAGTGTTCTGGAATTCCCACTCTTCTCGGTGTTATCCATAGTTTGTTATGATCAAATGTTTTTGTGTAGTCAATAAAACACAAGTAAACATCCGTCTGGTATTCTTTGCTTTCAGCCAAGATCCATCTGACATCAGCGATGATATCCCTCAATCCACGTGCAGAAGAGACAGGACCAATGTGAAGTGTGAGAAGAAGGTAGGACCCCATTGGTGGCTTTGAAGGTGAAAGAAGGGGGACCACAAGCTGATAGATGTGGCAACCTCCAGAAGCTGAAAACGGCTCTCAGCTGCCAGCCAGCACGGACACAGGGCCCTCAGCCCTGCAACCAGGAGGAATGCAAGTGAGCAAGAGAACAGAGTCTCCCCCGAGGCTCCAGAGAAGAATGCAGCCCTGCCCACACCTTGCCTCCTGCCCTGTGAGCCTCTGAGTAGGAGGACCTGTGGGCCTCCCCGAGCCTGGCTCCTAACCGTCAGCACTGTGATAGCACATCTGTGTTGCTTAAAGCCACTGGGTGTGTGGTGATGTGCTATGGTGGCAATACAAAGCTAACGCGCCATCACACGGATGGAATGTGCTGGGGATCCTGTGGATAATTCAGGCTTCACTCCCTTAATTGAACAGGTGAAATAAATTTACAGTCAACTTCGCAGACAGAAATTCTAAAGGGACAGGAGAGCTGTCATTACTTGGGGAAATTCCACAGCTCCTCTTCCTGCTGGTTTTTTTTTTGATGTTTGTTTCCAGGCATTCTGGAGAGCAGCAGAGAGCCAGCGGCTTGTGTGGCTGACAGGGAGATGTGCCTTTAAAGGGTAAGGCACACAGGAAAAGGGGAGGGAATGCTAACTGTCTGAGTTCCTGGGATGCACTGAAGAAAAGCTTCATGAAAAATGAGTTAAAGAAATTAGCTATACAGTTTGAGTTACAGCATCATACAAATGCACGCAGCAAAGACCAACGGGTCATGCAACAGGCAAGACCAGGCTAACACATGCACCGACAGGGAAAGGCCAACAGTGAGAAGGAAGGAGCAGTGACCTACCTAGGAGGCCTCAGATTCTGGGTTTCCAGCACACCTGGGCGAGGGCAGGGCTGAAGGTAAGTTTCTGCCAGCCTTGCGGATGAGGACAAAGTCAACAGCTATCATACAGAAAACAAAGGGGTCTGTTTCTTATACACTGTGGTCTGTACTCATGTCTGTAGCACTTTCCTGTCTGAGTAAGGTCCTCTCCTTAATCACAGCCAACTTTTCATTTCCTGCAGAGTCTGAGCTCTTGAGAAAGGTCCCACACTCCACGGACATCTGTGTACTGGCCATTTGAATTGCATTCCGTTCTCCTCTTTTTAAAAATGTGTCATAGTGAAAACACCAGACTTACACTCTGCTAGAAATTAAAGTGAAGAGTTTCGTGGAAGGGTGGGAAAACAAAACATTTCACCAAGTGGGGAGCCACGTGAGCCCCCACGCAGGAAGGAGCAAGCAGATTTCAGCCCGAGAAATAAACAACAGAACTTCACGAGCACGCACACATACTATAATCCTCACCCGTTAACATCAGTCAGCATCCTGAGGGTTGCTCGACAAGGCATCCGATCAAGGGTGAGTAAGTCCGTGTGTCCAGCTGTAGTGTGCCTCCCCCTTACCTTAGGTAACAAGTCCGTGCTCCTACGGATTTACAGAGCATCACAGGAGCGAAGCAAAGATCTTAGTGAATGGGGTCTCGTTTGGGGGAGTTGGGAAATCAGAACTGAGACTTGGTTACCCAGCATGTGCCCTCCTTGCCTGCAGTGATTATCAGACAGCTGTGGGCTCCATCTGAACCTCATCAAGGCTGACCCTATTTCTTGGGCTCCAGGCGGGCAGTCCTCGCATCCCTAACAGGCCCCTGCAACAAGCAAGGCATCGTCCACACTGGAACCTTGACTCCTGCTGCCTCTGTGTTACAAGTGGTTCAACTTTAACATTGGCCGAGCTGTCTCTCTAGAATAACCCAGGAGATTTCAGTGGGACTCAGAAGGGAGCTTTACTTTCAGCCTGCAGCCGCCCATTTCAGCTATGCCCCAGCCACTGCCATTAGGTCAATTCCGAGCAACGCTACGGGACAGGGTGGAACTGCCCGACAGGGGCTCCAAGGCTGTCCATCTTCACAGAAGCAGACTGCCTCGTCTTTCTCCCACAGAGTGACTAGTAGGTTCAAACCTCAGACCTTGTGGTTAGCAGCTGAGTGCTTTAGCCACTGTGCCACCAGAGCTCCTTTCAGCTATGCCAGTGCTTCAGTATTAAGGTCACATACACAAATTACAGGGTGAATAAGAGCGACACGCAGTGTATGTGAAAGAATCCATTTCTGGTGCGTGTTAGCCACTGAGATGTGCAGGGCTATTGGTTACTTCTGGATAGGCTAGCTGGGGCTGAACACTACACTCCCCACTCTCACTGAACCCCTCAAAGTAACCTCCTCAGTTCAAAGCAGTTACTTAGCAGTCTTATGGAGTAGTAAGTTTGCTGCTAAACAATTAAAATGCGCAGAATACACGTTATTAACAAAGGCCCCACTGCTTGTAAAAATGAGTGAATTGCAGAGTCTGCAGGGATCCTTTGTTTGGATAAGTGTGATGTGCCCCTTACTAACTGTCACTGTCACTGTCCCGTCTAGTCTGGAGACAAAGCGGTTTCAGCCACTGACAGAAAAGCCCGCCCCCTGCCCCTCCCCCCCCGCTTCTCCCCTCCCCCTTCTTCTGCATCAGGCTGGTCGGCTGTTTGTTAAGTAAGCAGCTTCCATCCTCAGAGCCCACAGTTCCATCCATAAAAATTCAACAGTGCACATGCGTGAGCATTAAAAGACTCACAAAAGTGCCTTTCAAACTTTTGTCAGGCCCAGCCACATGTTTATAATAGTGTCTTAAAATAAAGTCTTGCATGGCTTATTTTAACAATGTGTTTTCAAGTGGTTGACATGAAAAGTAGGCTTAAAGGCGGTGCATTTGTTTTTTCACCCAGGCTTATTTATCGCTATCTAAACTCAAATATTCAAAATGGCACCAGTAAATATATAAACTTTCTAACAAGGCCACTTGATTGTCACCCTCGCTGCTAAGATGCACGCCCTGATCAGCACTGACGCTGTCCTTCTTGGGTGCCAGCGAGGGTCATCAAAAGGGCTCCTTATTGTTCAGAACCAATCCCAGTGCCCAGGGGTTTGCAACCTTCTGAGCTGTGCCCATCATCCTGACAGGATTATATCTCATTGATGTGTGGCCACCTCAGTGTGCCAATCCTCCAAAGTGGTTGTTTTAAGCAAAAAGATGGAAACCACGTGCTTTCCTTAAGTGTGACTACACAGGCACTCGCTCTCTCCTGAGAAAGATCAGCATTCCTCCGTGCTGCTTACTCATCCAGAGAACAGCCACTGGGTGCCGTTCCCATGCTGGGAGCGAGGGAGGAAGCAATGACCAAGGGGAGCTGCCGCATTCATTCAAAGTTGTAACTTTCCTCCTTTGGGGTTTGGGGAGCAAAAGGAAGACTGAAGGGAGAGACCAGACACATGGTGTTTCCCATCCCAGCCTGGAAAAAGGGGACCAGAATTCCAGCAGGGAGAGCACGTGGTCAGGCAATGACAGGTGGCATGTTTCCTGAACACCTTTCTATTTCTCTTACTCTTTGAGGAATGAACATGCTTTACTTCCACAGCTGAAAGAAAAGCAAAGGGAAAATCCCATTGTTACCATTCCATGTGCTTCGGCCACAGTCACGGAGAAATTCGAGCAATCATGTCTTCAGCCAGAACTGGAACTAGTTTCCAGGCAACTTCAGCCTTTCTGTGATGTCACGTGGCCTGTTTCCTTCTTCCCTCTCTGTTGTCGTCTGCATGTGTGGGGTTTTCATCCTCATTGGTGACCCCTCAAGGGGACAAGATGACTGAAGAAGCCCCACCTATAACTTCCCGACACTTGTGTCTCAACCAGGACGGAAGTGGGAGGACACAGGAGAACTTGTTCTATCAAGTAGAAATGGGTCTCAGCCAACTTTCCACTCGGTTCCTTTGGGTCACATGGTCACCCCCACTACAAGGGTGTCCAGGAAAATGAGTGTCCCACAAAGCTCCTCACACTGCACACTGAGGCTGGCCATGTTGCTGCCCAGCTCTGAATCGGGGTTCTCTCAGCAAGGAAGAGAAGAAGGACCAATGGGTAGACAGCTGACAGTGTCAGCTACCGCCTTCACCCTGCTTTGGGCAGAGACTTGAGAAGAACCTGATACAATCAGAGAAGTCTGGGCCTCATCTTCCATGCTGTGTCCATCTCCATACGGGACAGGTAGGCTCTGATTCTAATCCATTCTCTCAGCTTTCAACACTTCAAGTGAAGATCTATATCACACTGCCTCGAAGGGAAGAGATTTGACTCCAATGTCTCCATCATGCTGAATCCATTATGGCTGCCCACAGAACACCTGGCAGTGGACCTCGGAGGTCCACACAAGTCTTTTTACCTGCCCCCAACTCACTGCTCTTGAATATGGTCATTTTAATAGAGTGAGAGAAATGAGAACATTCCCCAGGAGAAATGAGATGTTGTTTCTTCCCAGGAAATGTCTTGCTGTCAGAGAACTGGGGGAGAGAGCATGAAGAGTATCTTTGCATAGATGAAGCGTCACCCTCTCTAGTCCTCTGTGTGGGAAGGATGAACCACACAAGGACTCTCTCACACACAGCAGTGGGATGACAATGAAGGTGGTCCCTTCCTGTGAGCGGAAAGAGCAACCTCACTGAAGGAAAACCTGTGAAGTAGCACCTGCTGCTGGGTTTGGCTTCTGAATAGCACACAGAGTGAAGACAAGGTCTAGCCAACATCACTCAATAAGCCCTATGAGGTCAGGCATCCCTGGGACATGGTGGATGGATCACTGTGTGCTAGCTGCAGAAGAGATGCTGTAACATTGGAGGATAACATGGTGTGTGAAAAATGAATTCCTCCAAATACCAGAAATGCACTCAATGAGAAGAGGGGCTCACCCCAGAGAGGCTGCAGCAACAAGGAACAATGAAGAAATGGCCTATTTGCTCCTCCTGCCTTACCCCACAGGCTTCTCTGGGGGCAAAGGAATATGAGACTTGCAATCTCTCTCTCTGTGTGTATGTGCACCCAGCATGCACCCATGTACACGACTGAATTTGTGCTAACTTCCATAGGTGACTGATACTCCTTCTTTGGACCAACTAGGGGAAGAACATTTAATGTAGAGAAAATAGGGCACAAGTTAATGGGATGGGAAACAGTGGGCCAAACCATGCAGGCTCACAAAGCAGACCAGGTGCAGCCTGGGGTCCCTCTGGTCCAGCCTTCCTCTTGAACGTGGATGCTGCCCCCTTCCTTACATCCCGAGGAGATTCTGCAAACTGGCAGAACCTTAAGGACAGAGAAAATCCCAAGAACTTTCTCTCTAACAAAGGAAAGGGCGTTTGACTGTGCTTCTAACGTGGTGCCATGGATTGAACTTTATCTCCCCACCCTCAAAATATGTCTCAACTTGGCCATGATTCCAAGTATTGTGCGATTGTCTGCCATCTTGTGATCTGAGGTAATTATCCTCTATTTTGTAATAAACCAAAAACAAACCAAACTCACTGCCATTGAGTCAAAAGTGACTCATAGCGACCTCTCCTTGGTTTTCCGAGGTGGTATCTCTATGGAAGTACATGGGCCAATCTTCCTTCCAAGGAGTGGATGGTGGGATTGAACCACTAGCCTTCTGATTACCAGTCAAATGCCTTAGGCACTATGCCACCTCTCTATATTAATGAGGCAGGATTAGAGTGGGTTGTATTTTGAAGGGCACAGCCTTACCAGAAAGCCTGACTCAAGTCCAACATTTACTCAAGTCACCACCCTTACCCAAGTCATACCCTTGCTTGACTCCCACCTTTTATCTTATAAGGGATAGAAAGAGAGAGAAGCTATCAAAGAGGCAGAGCCTGACTACCATCAAGAAAGGAGCTGGTAGTGGAGCATTTCCTTGGGACCCAGGGTGCCTGTGATAAGAACCTCCTAGACCCAGGAAAAGATGGATGCTAAGATATGTGGAGATTTCCAAGGACAGCTGGGCCCACAAATATTGAAAGAAAGAGAGGTCCTTCCCCTGGAGATGGTGCCTTAAATTTGGACTTTCAGCCTCCTGACCAGTGAAGTAACGAGTTTCTGTTTGTGAACACCATCCCTTGGCAGTGTTTCAGTTCTAGCAGCATGGGATCACTAAGATGTGTGGCTTTTGAGGGCTGCTGCTGTAATACCCTTGGCGTGTTATCTGCTTTTTCAACAAGATTTTGGGAAAGAGGTTTACTTCAAGGGTAAGGCTGAGAGGAACGGAGAGTCTGGGGAAGGCTGGAGTCTCCTTGCTGAAAACCGCAGAACTTTAACAGACTGTTGTTGTTGTTGTTATGTGCCATCGAGTCAAACCCGACTCACTAGCAGCTATGATTAAAGCAAACCTTAACTATAATGACTGACTTGCTATTTTCCCTTCCTTCCCCTTCCTTTTAAGTAAATAGAATAGCTGACCTCTTTACAGATGCTGATTTCTTTAGATTGGTTTTTTGCTTATACATTCTTTTGAGTATGCCCTTATCCCACGGCTGGTTTCAGCTAAGTTCATGCAGTTTATGGGGCAAGATGACCTTGAGAAGACATCAAGTCTGGAGCAAGCAAAATAAAGAGGAACAAAGACATTCCTGGCAGTCTGAGAGATCTTCACCCTCTTTCCATCTCCCGATACAGTCATGTTTACTCCTTTGCTGGGGGAGGCAGACTTCTTAGTGAAGTGATTCTCTCTTTTTCTTTGGGTATCAATACTCAATAAATCTTTTGCTTTCCCACTTCAATCTGTTATGGTGATTGGCTCTGCTCACGACAGGTGGTAAGAGCCATGTTGTTCCTGCAACAAGAGGAGAGGCAGAAGAAAAGAAGATGGTGTTGTGCTTTCGGCTGTTGCCCACAGCAACAATGTATTTGGATGTGCTACCCTCACAGGAATATAAATTAAGTCATGACTCTTCATTTCTGCCGTGTGTTAGAGACATTGCGCAGAGCAGAGTAATCAGGCATGGCCTCAATGCACTGGGTGACAGGTGCTGCATAGGAAGGTGGCCTTTCACCAGAGGCAGCCCTGGGGTTGAAGGAGCCAAGACCACTCTCCTGTGTAATCTGGGAGCTAAGACCTAAACTGTGCCAAGTGCCCTTGTTCCTTTACCAAAACCAAATAACCCACTGCTGAAAGTCAACTACGACTCGTGGCAAGCCAGCTTGTGTCAGAGCAGGACTGTGTCCACAGAGTCTCCAATGGCTGAGTTTTCAGAAGGAGATGGCCAGGACTTTCTTCTGAAGCACCTCTGAGTGGACTCGCATCTCCAAGTTTTTGGTGAGCAGCCAAGTGCTGTCACCATTTTTGCCACCTAGGACCTTGGAAACTGATTAGAGGCTCCCAATGACACCCAGGCGGATCCCTTCCAGAGTCCTGTTGTGTAAATGAGGGCACCGAGGTGCAGAGATGGTGAGTCCCTACCCTTGGCCAGGGGCACGGAGGTGGTAGGCCACTGCCCTCAGCCAGGGGTGTGGAGGTGGTAGGTTGCTGCCCTTGGCTTGGGGGGGCCCTCAAAGCACACGCACATGGAAGCTCTGTTATTTCCCGCTATGCAGTGTTCCCTGTGCTGCTGCTGTTGCTGTTAGGTGATGCTGAGTCAGCTCCGACTCCTAGCGACCCTAGGTACAACAGAACGAAACACTGCCCGGTCCTGTGCTAGCCTCACGATCCTTGCTACACATGAGCCTATCGTTGCAGCCACTGTGTTAATCCATCTCATTGAGGGCCTTCCCCTTTCTCATTGACCCTCCACTTTACCAAGCATGATATCCTTCTCCAGGGAATGGTCCCCTCTGACAACATGACCAAAGTAGGTGAGACGAAGTCTGGCCATTCTCACTTCCAAGGTGTATTCCAGCTGCACTTCCTCCAGGACAGATTTGTTAGTTCTTCTGGCAGTCCGTGGTACTTTCAGTATCCTTAACCAACACCACCACTCAAAAGCACCAACTCTTCTTTGGTCTTCCTTATTCATTGTCCAGCTCTCATATGCTGAAGTTAAACCCTAAATGCTCCCAGGCAAAGAAGTGGAGGCTGTCTCCCAGCTACTCCCATTGCCATAAATCACTCCTGGGTCTCTTCTCTCACCTCCAGCACAAAGAGAAGCCGGGACCATCCATACCGACAGCTGTACCTATGGCACCAAACATGGTGAAGCACTTACAACAACCAACCATATGAAATCCAAGGCGTGGCATTTGCCCAGGAATAAAGTTCAAAAGGCAGGAATGGACAGGAAAGAAGAATGAAGGGAGATGGTAAACACAGGGAGGAAGTGGAAAGAGTGCTGTTACGCTGTAGGGATTGCAATCAATGTCACGAAACAAAACGTGCATGAACCGTTGAATGTAAAACCAGTTTGCTCTGTAAACTCTCACCCAGATCACAATAAAAGGTTTAAACACAAACAAAAGAGAACCAAGCAGGCCTCACTGCAGAGGTGAGGCAGCAGGTGGTGAGCTGTCAGTGTGGGGCTGGAGCCTGAGAGCTCACTGTCAATGCTGGATTACCCAATAAGCGAGGTAAGCACGGGCCTCCTGTGCTTACTTACTCATCTGCAGTAACTATTTCACATGTTGTCACCACATAAGAGATTCTGCTTCTCGGTGTGGCCGGCATCTGTCTCTCTCCCAATCTGACAGCACTTTCCTACAGAATCAAAACCTCATCACAGTTTGTAATCCTTGACGAGGATGGAGTACCCAGTAAGTAAGGTAAGCAGGGGCTTATTTGTGCTTACTCACTAATCTGTGGTGAGCTGTTAATAAGTAAGCACATGCCCTGTCCTCTCTTTGAGCCCTCCCTGCCGCCTTCTACTGAAGCCACTTGGAGGACAAACCCACAGTGACTTGTGGACCAGGGGACAGCATGGAGGGCCTGCCTGCCCTGGCAGAAAACTTGATCTGTACCTGAGTCAACAGGCTAGCAATGCTGTCGCAGCCATTATTTCCACCCATCTCATGCAGGGTCTTCCTCTTTTTTGCAGACCCTCTACTTTATCAAGGATGATGTCCTCCAAGAACTGGTCCCTCCTGATAACATACCCAGGTATGAAATGACACCCCCGAAGTAGGGAAACTCGCAAGCCTCAGAGCTCTGGTGCCAATAGCAAACCCAATTCTGGTTAAGGTCTCTGAACGGCAACCTGATACAGTTCAGCTCCAAACTCAGCTCTTGGTGAGAAGAGCAGGTGTTTGGAGAGGGCTCACACTGGGGGGCTGCACAGTGTGGCACCTACCACTTAGTAGCAATCGTTGCAGTAATTTCCATTCTTTGCCCTTTGCTTGATTATATGGCGACAGGGCTGTTACGTTTAAAAATAAATATATATATGTATGTAATCACTTAATAACATAAAGTAAATTTTGAACTATTGTGTAATTACATTTTCAGGGCAAAGATTAGTTTAATAAGTAGCCCAAATAATTCTTTTTGACATAGGTGTTTTTTTTGTTTTTGAGTAAAATTCACAAAGAACCAGCAGGATTAAAAGACTGTATTTAATAGTCCTGACACCAAACAGAACAGTCAGATTTATTCAACTCACTGAACAAATGTGATATTAAGTGGCTCTCACCAAATACATCTCGGATAAAAATAAAGCCTGCCCTTTAATCCCAAATGCTTTCCTGAATTCGTGCTATAAATTAAAGATCGGTATATGTATTTGTTTTGATTCAAAATACCAGATGGAAGTTCAAGGATTAACCTGGCAGACGTTTGGGGAACTGCACTAGGTTTACCCAGGGAGCACAGACAATGATGGTATGAAAGGAAGGGCGAGAATTCTAGGTGACGGTCCCCGAAGCACGGATGGGACAGGGTACCAGCACACTGAGGCAGACGGAGCACAGGTGGGAGACAGCTCCCCCAAGAGAAGTGTCCACTCACTGGGCTGGCACCACACCCAGGCTCCGTCTCTAAGCTTCAAGACTGTGAGTGACCAGCAGCAGTAACCAGACACTCACATCTTCCCTTTGCCCTGCATTCAGACTCAAATGTCCAAGGGTCCAGACCTGAGACATGAATGAATGAAGCCTGCAGCTCATTAGAGGGGCCAGGGATTACGGCCCAGGTGAAAATGTGGACCCCGAGGAGCCACTATCTGACTTCAGGAGAATCTCCACACCTGGATTTTTATGGGAAGTCTCCGTGTAACAGTTTTAGTCACTTATTAAAACAATTATTTTTGCTGGTAGGTCAGATCTGGAGTATGTGTGACCTGTACACCATCTTATGGCACAAGACTGCTTTTTTTGTTTGGTTATTTCTAATGACATAAAAAAGGAAAGCCATGCTTGCAGGGCCACCAGCAGGCTGGAGACGAGGGCCCGGGACGTACCCCCTTCGAGGGCGCCCTGCTGTTTGACTCAGATGCAGACCCTGCTGAGCCAAGAGACGACACGTGAAGGTGTCTTGCAGCATTACTTGCCTCTCTGCTTCTCCCTGGCCCAGTGTTCACCCACAGTGACAGAATTAGAAGACGCCATTGTCCTCTCCAGGGTAACCAATAAACCAGGTATGCATGGGGTTAATTTTGCTGACTTACTCATCTGTACTGAACAGTTTCACCACAGCTTTAACGTGGTGAAACCCAGGTGAAATTGTTCACTACAGGTCAGTAAGCAAGCATGATTAAGCCGTGCACTCCTTGCTCACTGTAAGCCGGTGGGCACTGTGCTTACTGGTTAATCCACACTGGGCCCTCCTTTGAATTGCAGCACCTGCCATCTTCAGCCTTCCCATGGCCTCCCGCTGAGCAGACGCTGCCCTGGGCCACTTTAAGAGGCTTCCCACTGAGCACTCACCAGGGCTGGGAGGATGAGCTCCTCAACTTCAGCACCAGGTCCTGGCCTGTAACGGGCTCTGGGAACTACAGATGGTACTACCATCAGCTTTCGGTGTGGACCACGTGAGAACAAGTTCTCCACAGGGTCCAGGAGAAGGCTATCACTGGTTTGTTTGCTAATGGATTTTAATCTCTGTTCTTCACCCCCCACACCCCCTAGTTTCACATGTAAGGGAGTCTACTCTTAATTAAGAGGAAAGCTGACTGGTCAAGAAGGAATTATTGCTGCTCTTCTCCAGGAAAAGCTCCGTCACGGGCTCACCTATGGATAGCATTGTTCCTAGACCCAGGCCTCCAGCTGCCAAACACATGGACAATCAATGAAAACACCTCTGAGGTCAATGGGCCCAGAAAGCTTTAGGAAAGTGAACCACCTGGCCAGCCTCAGAGAGGGTAAAGTGTGTAGAGAAATGTCAAGTCTCTGGTGTTGATAGAAATTGATCGTGTGGTGCTGGTACTCTTGCTACAAACAACACAAAATGATATAAACCACTTCTAGGGAAAAGAGTTTCCTCTGCAAATCCACATCTCTGCCACAGTGTCTGCAGTGATTTTGTAACTTGAGAAAGAATGGCTGCAGTATGGACAGCAGTAACACAATATAGACAACAGTAACACAATATGGACAACAGCAGCACAATGAGCTCCTGGGGTGGTACAAATGGTGTAGCTCAGCTGCTACTTACTGCAAAGGTTGGAGGTTTGAATCCCTCCAGAGACACTGAGGAAGAAAGGTCTGGCAATTTACTTCCAAAACATCAGCCCCTGGTAGTCAAGTGGAGCACAGTTCAATTGTGACAGACCAGGGGTTGCCAGGAAGGAAGAGAGACTCAACAGCCACTGGTTATTTTCAACGTCTTGAATTTTTGAAATACAAACAATGATTATTATTTCTTGGGAATCATGTGGCGAGCATTTTTTTTTTTTTACTAATTTTCATGGACAATTTTATTTAAATGCACTGAAGCCACTGGTGAAAAACAGGGCTCCAGGAATTGATGGAATACCAAGTGAGATGTTCCACCACACATACAATGCTGGAAGCACTCACTTGTCTCTGCCAAGAAACTTGGAAGAAAGCTACCTCGCCAACTGACTAGAAGAGATCTGCATTTGTGCCCATTCCAAAGAAAGATGATCCAACAGAATGCAGAAATTGTCAAACAATATCATTAATATCTCATGCAAGTAAAATTTTGCTGGAGATAATTCAAAAACAGCAGCAGTAGTACATCAACAGGGAGCTGCCAGAAATTCAACGTGAATTCAGAAGAGGGCATGAAACAAGGGATAGCATTGCTCATGTCAGGTGAACCTTGGCTGAAAGCAGAGAATGTCAGAAAGATGTTTATCTGTGTTTTATTGACTTTGCAAATGCATTCGACTGTGTGTATCATAACAAATGATAGATAACATTGTGAAGAATGGGAATTCCAAAACACTTAATTGTGCTCGTGTGGAACCTGTACATAGACTAAGAGGCAGTCAT
>NW_006922035.1:298131-317454 GCF_000298275.1 Orycteropus afer afer | reverse complement strand
AAAAAAAAAAATTACAGCCAAGAGAATCCTATAGTTCTACTCTGTAACACATGGGATTGCCATGAACCAGAATTGACTTGAAAATTGACGTTTCTTTACCTTTGTTGTAATTGATCTTCACCCAGTTGTGGATCCTAAATTTTATTTTTAAATGTCTTCTTTTCTGTCATTTGTTTCAAAAAAATAAATATCATTGCATGTGAAAAAAAAAAAAAGATGACAGCCATCTGTTTGAATTACACCTAAACATAAAGTAAACTAAAACCCTCACAACTGGACCAATAAGCAACATCATGGTAAAGGGAGAAAAGATTGAAGTTGTCAAGGACTTATTTCACTTGGATCCACAATCAACACCATGGAAGCAGCAGTCAAGAAATCAACTGGCATATTGCATTGGCAAACCTGCTATAAAAGACCTCTTCTAAGTGTTAAAAAGCAAAGATGTCACTTTGAGGATTAAAGTGTGACTGATCCAAGCCACGGTATTCTCAATCACCTGATATGTGTGTGAAAGCTGGACAATGAATAAGGAAGGCTGAACACAAATTGATGCTTTTGATTGTTGGTGTTGGTCAAGGATATTGAATATACCATGGACTGCCAGAAGAATGAGTGAATCTGTCTCAGAGGAAGTGCAGCTGGAATGACCCTCAGAAGCAAGACGGTCAGACTTCATCTCACGTACTTTGGTTATGTTGTCACAAGGGACCAGTCCGTGGAGAAGACCAGCATGCTTGGTAAAGTGGAAGGTCGGTGAAAAAGAGGAAGACCCTCAACAAGATGGACGGACACAGTGGCTGGAGAGATGGGCTCTAACAGCAGTGACTGTGAGGCTGGTGCAGGACTGGGCAGTGTTTCACGCTTGTACACAGGGTCACTATGGTCAGAACCAACTCAACGGGATCTAACAACAACAAGCACATGCAAGCGCTATCTCCAGTGTTGATATTTTAGGGACGAGGAGGCTGAAGCTCCACGGTGTTAACTTGTCCAAAGGGTCACAACCACCAAGAGTTAGAGTGAGCATTGAACCGACAGCACCTGAGTTACATCATAACGGCCTCCATCCAGTGACCTTTACACTGAGCCGCCTCCCAGAGCCCATGCACACGCATCACCTCTTGTCTTCAGTGTATTTCAAGAGAGATCTAGGGGTTACACATGGGAAACATGCCAACCATTCACAGCCACCCCCATGGGCTTGGGACCCACTGTATGTTCTCACCACACCTACCAGTGTGTGATCTACTGCATGGTTCCCACCACACCCACCGGCATGTGATCTGCTGTATGGTTCCCAGGCAAAGGCAGGTTGAACTGGCTTCTAAAAGTAATCAGGCCCTCAGCTCTGTGTGTGTGTGTGTGACATCAGTGGGGCATTTCCATTTCCTGTCTACTCAGACTGACACCAAATACACAGTGCAACTTGTCCATGAGCAGAGAGGAGACCTTCAGTAGGGATAGCAGATCCTACCTTAGGTTCTCCATTCTCCAAAAAGACATTTTAATTCAAGCTTGGAAGGGAGGTCCCTTTGATGCAACACGCTCCAGAACGTGTCCTATCCAAATAAGTGGTGCAATGACCAGCTTTGGGTGACAGCAACGATCATCACTCTTTTTTTTTTTTTTTTAAAGCCACATGTTTCTTTGGATGATTTCCATCACCTATATGTGAAGTTTCTACCTATCACAAATCAGTAAAGTACAAAACATCAAGTTACAGCCTGTGGGAACAGAGGCGGCCCCAACGGTGGCACCTTCCTATCCTGGTTGCTCTGGGAGTTGGGAGCAGGAAGGTCTTATCTTAAAACTGAATCCCTCATTTCAACACACAAAATATTTCTTGTGATTGATATTCAATTTTATTGAAACAAAGTGGACTTAAAAAGCAAGTGCTACTCTATGGGGGAGTAGGGGTGGGAGGAAGGAGTGTGTCCTTCAAAGTAGGAGGGGAGGCAGGTGGAGGAAGCTTCTGAGGCTGTGACCCCAGGGGGTCACTCATTGCTGCTCCAGGTTTGCTTCTGGTGGTCTCAGGAAGATCCGGTTTCTCTTCTCTTTCTTCCCCTTTATGTTTGCTTGCAAACTCCACCAGCTACCCACATGACCAGCTCGGCTGTCCTCCAACATTTTTCTGCCACTCCCATTCTCCTTTGGCTTTTTCTTGAGCTTTCATCTTTTCTTCTCTTTGTTGCTTCCTTTCATGCATTTCTTTGGCTTCTCTTCCTTGCCTTTGAATTTCCAGTTCAGCAGAGAGTTTCATAGTCTGTTCGTACACTGCTTGTTTGAACAAGTCGGGATCCTCTTCCTCCACATCTGTAGGTTTCCCTTCCTTCTTTAATTGCACTGTTTACCCTTTCACTGTGTGTCCCACATGAATTACATCCAGGGTCCTCTTGTTTTGTTTCTGAACCGGCAGCGACTTATAAGCTTTGTCTACACCTCTGTTGGCATCATCTTGATTGTTATCAGAGTGCACCTAGTAGGTAACTGCCTCCTGTCACTTCAGGATCTGTCTGAAGAACCTCAAATGGGTTCCCACTGAAGCCAGATCAGTTCTGCAATCTGATTTTTGGATGTCAGAACCGAATCTCTCTTCTCCACTGTTTCCCCTCACCATAGAAGGCCATTCACATGTCCTCTGCATTGCCTCCACCCTCTGAAGCCCTGCTCTCCCCTGAAGCCGCCATTTCCCCAGATGCTGCCCCATGTGGCTCTTCCATCATCATTCTTTAATGAGATGGAAAAACTGATCACCAACTTGATATGGAAAGGAAACAGACCCTGGAGAAGTAAAGCACTACTAAAGAAAAATAACAAAGTAGCAGGCCTCCCACTTCCCCAACTTGACACAGACTACACAGCCATGGTAGTTAAAATAGCCTGGTATTGGTATAATGACAGATACATAGACCAGTGAAACAGAATTGGGAATCTAGAAAGATCAACCCCCCTATGGGCCGCTAGCTGATCTTTGACAGAGGGCCGAAACCCATTCAATGGGGAAATGATAGTCTCTTTAACAAATGGTGCTGGCAAAACTGGGTATCTGTTTGCAGAAAAATGAAACAAGATCCATACCTCACACCACACACAAAAATTAACTCAAGATGGATCCAAAGCTTAAATGTAAAACCTAAAACCATAAAAATCATCGAAGAAAAAATATGGTCAAACTTAGGACCATAATACATGGCATAAAGACACTACCAAACATAACTAAAAATGCACAAACACCATAAGCCAAACTAAATTATTGGGCCCTCCTAAAAATTAAATTTATGCTCATCAAAAGACTTCACTAAAAGAATCAAAAGAGAACCTACAGACTGGGAGATTAAAAAAAAAAAATGGCAATGACATATCAGATAAGGAATTAATCTCTAAAATTTATTGAAAACTTCAACACCTCAACAACAAAAAGACAGACAACCCAACTAAAAAATAGGCAGGGGACACGAAGAAACACTTCACCAAAGAAAACATTCAGGTGGCCCACAAACACATGAAGAAATATTTGTGATCATTAACCATTAGAGAGATACAAATCAAAACAACAATGACATTATCACCTCACTCCAGCACTAATAGCAAAGTTAAAAAAAAAAAACAAAAACAGAAAACAAGAAATGCTGGCAAGGATGTGGAGAGACTAGAGCCCTCCTACATTGCTGGTAGGACGGTAAAATAGTACAACCACTGTGGAAAGTGGTATGCCACTTCCTTAAGAAGTTGGATGTAAAAATACCATATGATCCAGCAATCCCACTATTAGAGAAATAAAAGCCATGACACAAACAGACAAATGTGCACCCATGTTCATCACAGCACTAGTCAAAATAGTAAAAAGATTGGGAAAGAGCCCATCAGTGGATGGATTAACAATGGTACAGACGCACAATGGAATACTACGCAACATTAAAGAGTAACGGTGAATCTGCAAAACTCATAGCCTGGATGAACCTGGAGGACATTATGCTGAGTGGAATTAGGCAATCACAAAAGGACAAATATTTTATGAGACCACTATTGTAAAACGTCAAGAGAAAATTTTCACACAGGAAGAAATTTCTTTGAAAGTTACCAGAGGAGGGAGAGAAAGGGAGGGTAAATCAGCAATTAGAGGGTAAACACGTGTCAACGTGAGTGAGTGGAAAGGCAATATATGATAAGGGGGGTCAGCACAAGAGATTGAGGCAAAGGAAGACACTGGGGGGAGCACAAGAGTCGACAGAGGTGAGTACAATTACACACACAATCCTGCAATCACAGTAATCACAACACTTTACATGCAGGTACACAGTCACTCAGCTGAACAGGGGTGGGAAGGCACATGGGACTACACCACGGATACAGACAGATTCGACAGAGATTATTTTTACCTGTGTATGTATATGTGGGGAGCTCTGGTAGCGTAGTGGCTAGGGCACTTGACTGCTAACCAGAAGACTGGCGACCCACCAGCCACTCCTCAGAAGGAAGGTTGGGCAATCTACTTCCATAGTGATAGTGCCTCGGAAACCCATGGATCCAACTTGATGACACAACAACAACAAAAACAACAACAACAACATGTACATGTGCCACACATATATCCTGAATGCAGTAGAACATTCGGGGGCAAAGTTACGAAAACTGCTTAGTCAGCCAAACACTTGGAGAGAATTACTCACTGGGCATGGCGTCTCAGGATCATAGTCTTGGGGGTCACTGGGGCCAATTGAGAAAAGATTGAAATTGTCAAAGACTTCATATTACTTGGTTCTACAATCAATACCAGTGGAAGTAGAAGCCAAGATATCAACGTCATATGGCATTGAGCAAATCTGCTGCAAAGGACCTCTTTCAAGTGCTGAAGAGCAAAGATGTCTCCTTGAAGACTAAGCTGTGCCTAACCCAAGCCATGGTATTTTCAATCACCTCTTATGCATGTGAGAGGTGGGCAATGGATAAAGAAGACTGAAGAAGAGTCAATGCTTTTGAGTTGTGGTGTTGGTGAAGAATGCTGAAAGTACCATGGACTGCTAAAAGAAGTAACAAATCTGTCCTGGAAGAAGTACAGCCGGAATGCTCCTTGGAAGCGAGAATGGCCAGACTTCGTCTCACCTACTTTGGTCGTGTTGTCAGAAGGGACCATTCCCTGAGAAGGAAGACATGCTTGGTAAAACAGAGGGTCACTTAAAAAGGGGAAGGCCTTCAACGAAATGGACTTGCACAGTGGCTGCAGCGATGGGCTCAAGTATAGCAAGGACTGTGGGGCTGGCACAGGACCGGGCAGTGTTTCATTCTGCTGTGCACAGGGTCGCTATGAGACGGCAAGGGGAGGGGGCACACTCTCGATAACTTGTGTCCTGTGCTATTCCCTCTTAACTCTGTTGTGACCCATGGGACATACAGTGCCTAGCCACATTTCCCACAGCAAGAGTTTAATGAGAAGCTGTTATCCCACTTTCTGTGCATGCTCCCATACATTGGTGGATCTATATGACTGCATGAATCTGAAGATATGGGCCTCATCCCACCAACCCCAGCACCAGGTGCCCCTTGGGACATATGTGTCCCACTAATTGTATCAGAAAAAATTTCGTATTACCTCAAAAACATTTTTTTTCATTGAAAATGTGTTCCATTACTGAAAACACATGGTTTCAACAACAACAACAAAAGCAAAGCAGAAAATAATTAGGTCTTGAAAGGGTTAAGTTCTGAAGATGCTTGTCCTGTTGGATCAGAATGATTGGGATCTTGGGGCCCTGCACCCTATCTTCTAACTGGACACGTGCTTGGTCTTCCCTCCTTCTTTCCTTCCAGCCTTCCTTCATCTCAGCTAACTTTCATTCAGAGATTACTGAGTGCCAGGTGCTAGGCCAATCAAAACCACACCCAGTGCTGTGGAGTCAACTCCAACTCACAGCGCCCCTAGAGGACAGAGTGGACCTGCCCCAGAGGGTTTCCAAGGCCATCAATCTTCACTGAAGCAAAGCCCAAACCACACCCACTGCCGTGGAGTCCATTCCAATTCACAGTAAGCCTAGAGGACAGAGTGGAACTGCCCACAAGGTGTCCCAGGCTGTCATCTTTACAGAAGCCAACTGACTCATGTTTCTCCCACGAAGCGGCTTGTGGGTTCAAACACTGACCTTTCAGTTAGCAGCCAAGCGGTTAATCACTTTGCCACCAGAGTTTCTGAGCTGATAAGGTAACAAAAAATATCTCCATCTCTGTCCATACAGAGTGAAGCTGCATTTTATCTTCATTTGAAATGAACAAGTTTAACGCTTGTGTGGTATGAAATGCTCATGCAATGTGACCATGCTTGAATGACTGGAAATACTAGATGTCCTCCAAATTACAGAAAATTAATCAAGCATCCCATCAGCCAGCCGGCTGAATGAAGAGAGTGCAAACTTAGTTAACAGTAATGTTCCATGGTGGTGCCAACTGAGCCAGGAGAACAGAAAGGCCAGTCATTTTCAGGACAGTCCACTCTAACATCAGGCCCTGGGATCTGAACCAAAGGACCCAAGACACTACACAAATCCTGTTTCAGCTTACAGTAACACTGATCCACAACGTGAGTATTCTGATGATCCCTGTGTTACACACGTTGCGGCCCAGGTTCAGAAGGGCGCAACCACAGTTCCTACAGCATCTGGACAGTTGTCATCTACATAAAGTTAAGTATTTCAGCAACACAGAACCGTGTTGGGAGAATACCTTTCATATGAGAGATTCATCCTTGAGGAAATGGCACAATTCGGAATTTGAGTAATTCCACAGAAATCCCGGAATCACTGGTGTTTCCACACGCAGGCAAACGGGCACGCCTGTCGGTCTGTGTTGTGTGGCCCGTGTGCTCCTGGGATGCTGGAAGCAAACACCAGCAGGCTCACACAGGTGGACAAGTTTCAGTGGGGCTGCCAGACTGAGACAGACTAGGAAGGAAGGCCTGGCGATCTGCTTCAGAAAATCAGGCCACGAGAACCTTTGTCTCCCCTTCTCAGCTTCCACGTGACGAACTGTGCCAGGCTGAGCCCCATTCATTTGCAATTTTATTTCCAGAGTGAGTGCCTATTATGTACCAAAGGAGGTCTGGTGGTGCAATGATTAATGCATTCAGCTGCCAACTGAAAGGTTGGTGGTTTGAACCCACCAGCCACGCCACAGGAGAAAGATGAGGCCGTCAGCTTCTGTGAAGATTTACAGCCTTGGGAGCCCTATGGGACCGTTCTCTGTTCTGTAGGGTCACTATGAGTCGGAATCTACTGGGTAGCAGTGGGTTTCTGGTTTATTATTTACAATCCAGTGGGCACGCCAAGGCAGGCACATACCAACCAACTGTCTCCAAAAACCAATGAAATTCTGTCATGAAATCATTAAAGACCCAATTAATAAAACACCCTAACGTGTCTTTCACTTGAACACCCATCACAATTCCTTCACAGGTCATCACACTCAACTCCCTTTTGTTCTTTGCAAAAATGCTTGACCTCCCCTTGTTTTCAAAGGTATATTTGATGTCTTCTTGAAAAAGTACCTTGACCTCTTTTCAAATGCTTATTACCTTTTTATTTCAAAGTTAATTTTCTGATGAATAAAAATCTCTTCTCCCCTGAAGACCATAAAGAGTTTCTGGACTCAATCGGAGAATGGGAGAAATTTCAGGTACATTTATGTATAAAAGAAACTCCTCAATTTTATGTTAGGGAACTCCGGGAATCACCGGTGGCACAATGGGTGAATGCCGTTGGCCGCTAACCGAAAGGCTGGTGCTTCAAATCCATGCAGAGTTTCCTTGGGAGAAAGGCCCGAGACCTGCTGGGAACTCAGCCACTGAAAACCATCTGGGGGTTTCTCTTGACACAAGGGGGCCACCAGGAGTGGAGATGGACACAGCGGCCACTGGTCAAGGCAGGAAACTGGTGCGTGGTTCCAGCCGCTGCGCTGTGAGTGCGTCCTCCCTTCCTTCCGGCAATGCTGTCTCGGTGACCGGAGGAGCCTCGGCTTCAAATTCTGCACCCTGGGCATTTCTCCTCCCACGAGAATGTAAGTCCAGTCATCATCTCACAGCGTCGTCTTACATCATCACAGCGTGCGGTCGTTGGAACCTCTTAATTGAACCCCATTTCCACTTCCCCTGGTTCTCCAATTTTACCAAGTCCTCCTCCTGTTTTTCACCTAAGAGTTTAAGTGACTTTTCTTGCTTTTTCTTAAGGAGGAAGAAAGCTAGAGCTGAAAATACCAGTAGGTCTGGCTCCCAGACACCAGCTCCTGTCGCCTCTAAACACACTTTGCTGGGACTCAGCTTTGCAGCAACTACCACTGTTCATCAGACACAGAGGTCCGCTTCTGAGGCACTGAACTATCAACTCCACAGACTGTCATCACACCTCCATGGAGTGGGCCCTGTCATTAGTCCAATGTTGCAGAAAAGGAAGAGGCTGGAGAATGTTCAAGAGGTCCCCCATTACCACACATCAGGGCTAGGATTGGAATCCAGTCAACTGGCACCACCTTCTGTGTTCACAGCCATTACTCCTAGCTACCTGCTCCATTGAGTCGACTACAACTCATAGTGTCCTTGTAGGAGAGAGTACAACCGCCCCATAGGGTTTCCAAGGCTGTCAATCTTTACAGAAGCAGACTGCCTTATCTTTCTTCTGTGGAACAGCTGGTGGGTTTGAACTGCTGACCTTCTGGTTAGCAGCAGAGCACTTAACTGCTATGCCCCCAGGGCTCCTGTCCCCAGGCTCTCTCTCACTGATAGCCCGTTAGAAACATCTGAAGTCACAAGATGCCTGGCTGCTGACCCTGGTGTAAATACCTCCAACTTGCCTCTATAGATTCATGAGAAAAGAAATGAAACACAAAAAGGGTATAGACAGGAAATACCCTGTCCCCATGGAAATGAGGGGCAATCCAGCTTCTAAGTCTAGAAGGAACATTTATTATCTACAAGACCACTAGCCTGTCACTGAGGAATACTTACCCAGGCTTCCTCTCTCCACCACATCTTATGAAACAGGGACTCCCTGGGGCAAAAGGAGAAACATCACATGACCTTGCATGTACAGCCCCAAGCCTCTCTCTGTCCCGGAGAGTCAAAAGGATAGCAGAAAGCCTAGGTCCCCCACAGCACACAGGTCAGGGCCCCACAGGCCACAGGTTAAACTGTAGCTGAGAGAGATCTGCGTATGTTAGCCAAGGTCAGGTAGTGAGCGAGGATCCAGGATTAGATGAGCGAGATTAGTTTATGTCACCCAAGGTCAGCTAATGGCCTTACCCCCAGGGTCTTCCCAGTCTCGTCTGCCTTTTCATTGACATCCTATTCATCATTCTATCTGATCGTATCTGATGAACGGTAAATATGGCGTCCATGCTATGTACCAAGAACATCGAGATAAATTAGACACAATCTCTACTGCCTAGTTCTAGGCCCCAGCAGCCACGTGGGTGTTCCTTCAAGGCTTGTTTTCTTATCTCAGCATGTTCTTCATTTTTGCAGTAGATACCCCAAACCAAGAGAGCATAGCAGGATCAGCCAGAGCTGCCTCCGCCCAACTGGAAGAGTCCCTCCACTTCCGGTGCTCTGATGGCTTCCCCTTTGGCCTGATGACAGCCAGTCACCAAAGGCATTGCATCTGAAATGGATGCTTCCTGTCCAACATTTGGAAATGTGTCATCCATCCCCTGGTGCCTGTGATAACAATTTCTCATTGACTGAAGAAAGGACAACTCTTTGCAAAAGGCGGTTTGAAGGTGTGCGCACCGTAGTGTAAGATGGTACCACCTCGAGGGGGCCAGGCGCGGCCATTCTGCATCATGTAGGAATTTTCTTTTCAGATCTTGTTTTTGATCTGTGAAGCATTGTCTTCTGAACCTGGGTCACGCATCACTCATGACAGCTAACACATCCAAAGGCCGAGTGAGTGATGTACTTTCCACAGAGAGTAAAGACAAAGTCACTGGTGTCACAGGACCTCCTGGTGCGACTCTCCGCTAAGACCAGTCTCAGGGAAGACACTGCTGCCGGGCCTCACAGATGGGATCAAAGAGAATGGGGACACTCCTCCCAGAGTCCATGCACTTGTTTCACCCCTGCCTGTGGGTCTTCCTGTCCCCACAACACATGAGAGGTAGATGAGAAAACCGAACAGAGCTCCTGGGATGCTAACTGCCGTCGCGCCATCAGAATCCACTCCGTCCCTGCTCTGTCTCTCCCAGGCACCTTTACCTGAGGCCGCTGTACCTCTCAAGATGACATCAAGGCCAATGCAGGCTTTGACTCACAGAGTCACTGCTGGTGGCACCTACACACTCTCTAAGGACACTTCTTAGGACCATGTGCTTCCTCATGATGGCACGATACCAGCAAGAAGGCACTGTGCTATTTCAGTGGAAGGGAGCGTGCTTGCCCATTCCCCTAGAATCCAGAACCATCTCCCACGTAGACTATGTTGGAGTTTTCCTACCATACAAGAGTGAGTAATTATTTTGCTTAAGATAAAACTACTACTAACTATTAGTTATTTATTATCACTAATTAATAAATATCAATAAGGAGCTCTGGTGGCATAGTGCCTAAGGTACTTGACTGCTAACCAGAAGGCTGGCAGTTCAAACCCACCAGCCACTCCTCGGAAGGAAGATTGGACAATCTACTTCCAAAGCGATACCTCCTTGGCAACCCAAGGAAGGGTCACTATGAATGGGATCTGACTCGATGGCAGTGAGTTTTGGAGCAGTATTATCCTAGATGAGGGAACAGTGCCCTCAGAGGACAGGGGGTGTCCCTGCAGGGCACACGTGGTTAACATGCTTGGCCGCTAATGAAGTTTGCAGGCTCAAGTCTTCTCCGAGGTGCTTTGGAATAAAGACCTGGCAATCTACTTCTGGAAAACCAGCCCTGAAGACTCTACAGAGAACAGTCCCCTCTGGCACATTCTGGGTCCCCACGAGTGGGGTGCAGGGAACGGCTTGGTGTGGCTCTTCTAGCCATAGTCTTTGTAACTCCCACCAGATTGTTGGGTGGGACCATGCAAATGAGGTGTGTAGGACTCTGATGTCGGGACTGGTTAGCTTTGTCACTCTGCCAGCCTTACAATGAGCCCTCGTAGAGGCAGAGAGGGGATCTCACTGCCACCAAGGGAGAAGAGCTGCAGGAGAAGCGGAGTGCATCCTTGGACCCGAATCCCTGGGCTGGACTCCTTGGCAGAGACATCCCAGAGGTGAGATGGCCCGGAGGAGAGACACCCTGGCAGAGAGACGGTGGCAGTGGAACCAAGAGGCATGAGACAGAGAGGAAGGCTTACTTGGCCCACAGAGCACAGGCCAGGCAGAGAGGCCGAGGGCCAGAGAGGAGTGTCTGAGGGCACAATAAAGGGGAGACTATCCTGATCAAAGAATTGTATCCTGAGCGCATTCTTGAATTGTAGCTGGTTACTTCCCTAATAAACCTCATAATCGTGAGTATTGTCTGTGAGTTCTGTGTGGCCACTGCAATTAATTATGGAACTCAGCAGAGAAGTAGTGAGTGCCGTGGGAGGGATGGTTGGTGTCAGAATTGGTAAAAGGCTGAAGGGTGGAGGCAGGTCTGGCCTCATAGGAATAAGCCTTGGGCTGCTGATAGAGATTCCGTCTTCCTCTTGTGGAGTTAGAGGAGGGCAGAAGATGCCGCCTCCGTGTCCTCTTTGCAATATATACATACGCACATGCACACACACGTCACTGGTTTTCCCTCTAGAAAACCCAGCCAATGACAGAACTTATCATCATCCTCATAGCCACTAACCCACTGCCATCAAGTCAATTCTGACTCACAGCGACCCCCATTGGGTTTCTGAGGCAGTAAATCTTTTAGGAGCTCTGGTAGCATAGCGGCTAAGAACTTGACTGCTAACCAGAAGTCTGGCGGTTCAAACTCACCAGCCACTCCTCGGATGGAAGGTTGGGCAATCTACTTCCATAGTGATACTGCCTCAGAAACCCAAGGAGGGGTCGCTATGAGTTGGGTCCGACTCGACAGCACACAACAACAACAACAACAAATCTTTAAGGAAGTAGATTGCGCGGCACTGCCGAAATGACGAAATGCGTTCACAGCACAAAGCACTGTGAACAGGACCTGGGCCCCAGCAGGTGTACAGTGAGGGCTAGGGGCCGCCACTGCTCCCCAGAATGATCACGTGTCTAGGCTCTAAGCTTCTCTAGGGCAGACCCCCGTCACGTCACGCCCCTTTATGTCCCCTCTGGCTCTGAGCATGGTTACTCCACTGTCCACCGGGCTCACCAAACAACGGATGCCTTCCCACCTCCAGGAGGAGGACACATCCGAGCAACAGCTGGCCCCAGACCGTAACTCTGTCCTCTCCCGAGTGAGTGACCAATGGAATTTAAAGGCAAGAAGGAAAGAGAAACAGAAGGGTCTCCGTGCCGCGTTTTCGAGGCCAAGGTGCGGCTCTGAAGAGCACTGCCATTGCTTTGCTTTTTCAGGTTGAATTAACAGCTGACTCTCTGTCCTCTCAGAACTCTTCCAAGGGGTCCACTCACAGGGGCACTTAGCCCCTTCGCACAGCTAGCTGTCTGCAGGGCCTGGCCCTCCCGCCCTCACTAATCCACTCATGAACGCCGCCACAGCAGCCCTTCGGGCCCTGTGCTGAGGCAGCGGGGAGACGAGCCTCTTGACTGCGGTACTCGGCGTGGTGCGGGGCTCACTGGGGGAGTGCTCGCCTTCCACGGGGGAGACTCGGGCCTGGTTTTCCGCCAAGGCGCCTCACCCGCAGCACCCCCGCCTGTCAGCGGAGGCCGGCATGTTGCCGTGTCCCTGAACAGGTCTCAGCGGAGCTTCAGACTGAGACAGACTAAGAAGCAAGCCCTGGTGATCTCCTTCCACAAATCAGCCAGTGAACGCCCTGTGGGGCACGGTGGGTCTGATCCACGACCAATTATGGGCACAGTGTTTCCCTCTGTTGTGCACGGTGTGGCCATGATTCAGGGGCCACCTGCCCGCAGCGAACAACAGGAACGCATGAAATCGAACTGGTTCTAGTTGACCGGAAGGAGCCGAGGCTTGTCCAAACACGTCCAAACCAAACGCACTGCCGTCCACTCAGTCCCGACTCATAGCGACCCCTCCTTGGGTTTCCATGGTGGTATCTCTATGGAAGTAGATTACCCAACCTTCCTTCTGAGGAGTGGTTGGTGGGTGAACCTCCAGCCTTCTGGTTAGCAGTCAAATGCCTTAGGCACTACACCACCAGAGCTCCTGTAATAACACATCGTAAGCGGAACATTTTGATGTCCAGGCACTTTATCTTCACACTAGTTCTCAGCTGAAACATGCCGCTCTCAGAGATACACCCTGCCTGGGACTCTCACTCACCACTGCTCTAAGGAGCTTAGGGACCACAGTGAACAAGTGAGTTTCCATCACAGAAACCATGACTTGCAAGCCATCTGTGGTAGTAACCACAAGCATCCTGAATCCCAGCTATTATGCCAAGAGTGGCTGTGAGCTGACCCTCAGGGAAAAGGCCAACGTTAACGCCATCGGGTGTGTGCCCCTCTGGACATAGCCCTTTGCCAGCTGAGGTGGGAAGCAGGGCCTTCTAGGCAGAGAGACTAGCCGGAGCGGAACTGTGGATGCATGTAACACCATGAAGAAAAGGAAAGAAGGCACAGTGGATTGTTCCAGCAACAGAGTCCCGAAGATGTTACGGCCTTCACCTCTGAGAAGTGTGGTCTGCATCCTGTTCCTGGACCTTCCTCCACCAACCGAGGAACACCGCAAAGCGAAACCCGGCTGCCGTGAAGTCCAGTCCGGCTCACGGTGCCCCGTGTGCGTCAAAGGACAGCTGTGCTCCACGGAGTTTCCAATGGCTGAGTTTTCAGGAGGAGACTGCCAGCCTTTGTTCCCAGGGACCTCTAGGTGGACTCGAACCTCCAACCTCTCAGTCAGCAGCCATGCATGCTACTCTTTGTACCACCCGGGAGCACCTCACACTCCTCACATCCTTATTCACACGATGAAGCTGGACGCGACACAACCTGGGCCAGCCTGGAGTCTATTTAAGAGAGAATCCACACAGTCACCAAAGCAGGGAAGGTCCATTTAAAGTAGTTTAAGCTATCCTAGGAGAGTCACTATAAAGACGTAGGAGAATTCTCCCAAACATCCTGGGGCGGTGAGCCAGTATCAAGTGAAGAACAGCCTTGGAAGGGGGCCCTCCTCAGAGTCGGGGTTCAGACCTCACTGGAGAGGTTAGGCATGCAGCCCCTGGACGGTGGCATTGGCTAAATCATCCATGACAAAGCTGGCCCAAGACCACCAGGCAGCAGGAAACAAGGTGTGGGGATAGGTAAGCCATGCTGGTGGTTAGGGCATGGGGCTGACAGAGGACAGGGCCGAGAGGTGGCTGAGGGGTGCACACTCTGGTGAGTGGCTAGGGCAGAGCCCGCCCGGCCTCACCACCACGTGTACTGCGACCAGAGTGTGTGGGGGAGAAAGCAGAAGGACAGGCCCTGAAGGGTAGCCCCCTTCATCCGGCAGCGTCCCTGCACTGCCCTCTACCAGCAAAGCTTAACATGGAGCTGTAGGACCTGCAGGCATGGAAGGAGAGGGGAGAGAGGAACTCACAAGCGGCACACCTACCTTATAAAATTGCGACAGAGCTGTCAAATGCCTGTGGGTTTCCATATTTCTTTGTTTTTCTGTGTTTGGGAAGTCATACGCTGTATGGAACCCATTGAGTCAATTCTGACTCATAGTGACCCCATAAGACAGAGTAGAACAGCCCCATAGAGTTTCCAAGCCTGTCAATCTTTACTGAAGCCAACTGTGACTTTTTTTTTCCCCCATGAGGGGCTGGGGGTTTGAACAGCCCACCTTTTGTTTAGCAGCCTCTAACCACTATGCCTCCAGGGCTGCTTACACAATGTGGAGATGACGGGCAATTTTAAGAACGCGGGCCCACTAAGCACTGTCTGCTCTTTTCGTCTTCAGGCATCTGAGTAAGCGATGCCTTTCCTCATGCGATGTGACCAGGGGCCAGGTGCTCACAGGTGACCCTGGCCCACTGCCCAGGCTTCCACTGGGGCACACTTATGTCTAGCTATTTATGACACCCACGCTAATTCTTTAATTATTTTGTCTTTGATTATTTTGCTGGCCTGCATGGGATTATCAGGTGGGAGTAATACCACTCTAATCTCTGACCGGTGCCAATGGTTCACATACTCGGCTGATAATCAAAAGTTTGGCGGTTCAAGTCCACCCAGAGATGCATTGGAAGAAAGACCTGGCCATCAACTTCAGAGAAATCAGCCACTGAGAACCTACTGGGCACAGTTCCACTGTGACACACGTGCAGCACAGCTCTACTGTGTCCCACGCGGGGCGCCATGAGTCCCGTCGATTTCCTGCAATGGCGTGTGAACTGCTGGCCGTGGCCGCCGCTCTGGCGTGGCCTAGGAAGAAGTGAAGCAAACGCCCGTGTGCACTTGGCTTATCTAATTCCCTGCAAAATTACGGTTTTGTAAAACAGCGTTAAATCGCCATCGGGCAATTGTTTCTGCAATTTTGTAAAATAATGGCTTTAAATTAGCCTGAGCTAGGAAAAATGACCTGCTCATGAAAAATGTATGTGATTAATAAAAGATGAGCATTTTAATTCCTTCCTCCTTGTGCTTCCAAATCCTAATTACACTTATTTCTTGTATTTGTGCAAAGATTTTTTATTTAAAAATGTGATCATGGTATAGTCAATCCAACATTGCTGAACAGTGGTACTAATCTTTTTTTCCCCACTTGGGGTTTATAAAGCATCTCATTAAAATGGATTTTATTCCAGGTTTCATCCAATGCTTCAAATCTGTGCAAAGAGAGGATATGCTATGTCCTTGCCACCTGTTTTAAAGTCTCTGCTTGTTACTCCCATCAGCTGGGGTTTCCAGAGAATCGACAGAACCAACAGTGTGTGTACACACATGGAAACACACATTACACACACATGTATATATACATGCACACAAGTTACACACACACACACACCTCAATGGATACATGCACACATTACACACCTGCATGTGTGTACATAGATGCACATACATGTTACACACATACATGGACACACGACATACACATGCACAAGTGCATGTGCATAGACATGCACCGTACACATGCATGCACATTACACACATACATGCATGTGTGCACATTACCACATACATGCACACACATCACACAATGCATCCACACATGTACATACATCGCACATATACATACACACATATGCACACACATGCACATAAACACATGCATGCACATTACATGCACACATACACACATTACATACACCTATACACTCATGCATACACATCACACATATATACATGCATATATGCGTGTACACATATTACCCACAAACACATTCATGCACACACATTGCACACATACATGCACACACACCAAACATATACATACACACATTTCACACATAGATGCATACATGCACCCAGATTACCTGCATATACACATATGCACATATTGCATGCACACACATCCATGTACATTGCATGCACGCACATATACACATTACATACACATATACACACATGCATACATTGCACATGCGTACATAGTTCCATGCACATATATAAACATGTATACACATATAAATACACACACATATAAATGTACATACATACACACATTGCATACACTTATACACACACACACATACATACTACATGTATACACACGTTACATGCACAGATACACACATTACAAGCACACACATACACATACATGCATATGTAGACATACATACATACCCTTGCATACATAACTACATACACACAAATATTTTATTTATATATACATACATGTATATGTATATGTATATGTATATGTATATGTATATGTATATGTATATGTATATGTATATGTATAGGGAGCTCTGGTAGCATAGTGGCTAAGACACTTGCCTGCTAACCAGATGGCTGGCGGTTCAAACCCACCAGCCACTCCTCGGAAGGAAGGTTGGGCAATCCTACTTCCATAGTGATACTGCCTTGGAAACCCAAGGAGGGGTCGCTATGAGTCGGGTTTGACTTGACGGCACATAACAACAACAACAATGTATATGTATATATATATATATATATATATATATATATATATATATATATATATAAATGTAAAGAAATTGGTTCACTCAACTGTGGCTGGCAAATCTGAAATGACATATTGGGCTGGTCAAATCTGCTGCAAAGACCTCTTTAAAGTGTTACTGAAGAGCAAAGAAGTCACCTTGAGGACCAAGGTCTTTCTAATCCAAGCCATGGTGTTTTCAGTTGCCTCATATGCACGTGAGAGCTTGATAATGAATAAGGAAAAACAAAGAAGAACCGATGCCTTTGAAGGATGGTGTCGGTGAAGAACATTAAATATACCATGGACCATCAAGCTCCTTAGAATCAAGCCTGGTGAGACATCGTCTCATGTACTTTGGTCATCTTGTCAGAGGACGAGTCCCTGGAGAAGGACAGCAGGCTTGGTAGAGTTGAGGGTCAGTGAGAAAGAAGAAGACCCCAACAAGGTGCACGGACACAGTGACTGCAACAGTGGCCTCCGACACAGCAGCGATGGTGAGGATGCTCAGGACCAGGCAGGGCTCCGTTCTGTCGGCCACGGGGTTGCTTTGAGTTAGAGCTGTCCAGACAGCAGCTTACGACAATGAGCCTGGGCTCCCCAGGGCAGGTGGCCGCTGGGAAGGGCCCAAGTGTTCAGGTTACAGCTCGGGGCAGAACCCCTCTTCTGGGAAAGCTTCCCTGGTTGGGGATGGGGTGCAGTCACCCTCCAGAGGACGGTCTCCTTTACTTACAGTTGACGGAGTCTCAAGTTGCCACGTCTACAGCACAGCTTCACTGCAACACCTAGACTCATGTGTGACCCCACGGGCACCCAACCTGCCAGGATGACACACAGTTCGCCAGCACAGTCCCTACGGTGGGGCAGGGGAAGTGGCTTCAGGACGATGGTGGATGCAGAGCCACCCAATGCCAAGAGGTGGGACTGTGCCGTGTCCGCTGCGCTGCCCTTCTTATTTCTACTACTCTGACTAATGACACAGTAATTAGCTGCCTAGCACAAAGAGTTTCAGTTTAATAAAATGCTTTCTGAATTGTTACTTCATGTTGCTTTAAATGCTGTGATCATTTAACCCGAGGCACTGGTACCTTTTGTTTGTGTGTGTCTGTTTATTGAGATGCAGTGCACATACCATGTAATTCACTCGTGATCATATGAAGTGTACAATTCAGTAATTACTTTAGTACTTTCACACTGTCACAAAGCCATCATCACAGTCAATTCTGAAATATTTCCATTAACCCCAAAAGTCACTCCCTGTTCCCCTCTCCCTAGCCTCGGGCAACCCTGTGTCTATCATCTCTCGACAGATGAGGCCAGGCCTGAGGGACCCACTCATAAAGACACAGCAGCTGCTTTCAGATTCAGGCAGTAAAAGGAATAGGGGCCAAAGGGGCCAGCTCCCTGTGGTCCTTGTCCCAGACACCAGAAAGGATGGCCGAGGGGCAAAAGAATCGAGAGGCCGCCATGGGATAAGGGGGCATGTCAGCATGGAGGAGCCCATTCTGCACTGCAGCTCAGTGGTCCCTGTGTGCAGCTGTGTTCTGAAGGGGGCAGAAAGCCCCCCACTCATCAGACTCCCAGGACAACTGACAAGACGCTCTCTCAGGACAGGCCCCCCAGGGAGATAGCAGGCATGGGAGACAGTCCCAGGGCCACTCCTCAGAAGACTCTGTCCTCTAAGTTCCATAAGGATCACAAGGTGATAACCTCCAAGACCCCCAGTAGCTCTGGGGAAGCCCAGGGGGAGACATGCAAGGTCCTAGAGCTGTCCCCATAGAGTACATGTGGTTTAAGAGATGCTCAAAAGATCTGTGAATGGCAAGTTCAACCTGGGATTAAGAACAGTTCTTGCTTCACTTTGTCAGGCTGAGAGAAAATCTGGAGGAACATGTATGTAATTTTGGAGACAAAAGCTTGATTAAGAGTTGTGACTGGGGTCTTAAAAGCTTATGAGCAGCCATCTAAGGTGAAACTGCTGGTCCCTTCTCATCCAGAGCAAACAAGAGTAAAGAAAATCAACACTGTGCCACCACAGCTTCTAAAGAAGACCAAAGATGCATGGAAATAATTAGTCTTAAGGACTCATTGACCACATGAAGCTGGTCAAGGACCAGCTTCCTTGACCCTGAGACCAGAAGAACTAGACGTCTGACTTCCACTGCTGACCTCTC
>NW_006922035.1:294597-295716 GCF_000298275.1 Orycteropus afer afer | reverse complement strand
CTGGCATTTTTCCCTAAGATGATCTCACAGTTAAAAAATGATTAATAGTTTGGAAAAAGAAACAAATTTTGTTTTGATGTTAGTCATGCTTAGCTTTACATGCTTCTTTGGAGCTGACCTCAATTTCTGCAAAAGTTTTTTAAGCGTCAGTTACAGATGTTTCTCCCTCCTTAATACATTTATTTATGAAACCAGAGAACAAAGAACATTGATTTGCAATTAAGAGTCGTTAGTGAAAGCTGTCAATTACAGAGCCCAGCTTATTACCAGGCCCATCCTGAACAGTCAATCCAAACTCCTTGTGCACTGTCATTTGGAGCTTTTCACTACAAGGTGGTACAGGGTCTGTCACACACGCAATATCCACCCCCCACAACATGCAGGGACTGCATGCATTTAGAGACAGGAGGAATCCAAGTTTCTCCCAGGTAATGAACAGACATTTGGTCTCCGTCTCCTGGGAATCTCTCAAGACTGGTTTTAGAATTGTTTTCACCTTAAAGGATTGCTTTTCAGTCTCATAGGATCACATTTGGGAGCTCTGGTAGTGTAGTGCCTAAGGCACTTGACTGCTAACCAGAAAACTGGCGGTTCAAACCCATCAGCCACTCCTTGGAAGGAAGGTTGGGCAATCTACTTCCGTAGTGATATGGCCTTGGAAACCCAAAGAGGGGTCGCTATGAGTCGGGTCTGATTCAACGGCACGTAACAACAACAGGGTCACATTTCCCTTCCTCGGGTGGAAATTCCTTTAGTTTTCAGGCCATTTTGTTTAGATCTGAGCTTCTCGACCTCACCACTCTTGCCATCGGGGCCGTGCTGGGACTTGTAGGATGTTTGTCAGTATCCCTGGTCTAGACTCTCTCGATGCCAGCAGCCCCCCTCCTTCTGAAGTCACAACCAAACATGTCTTTGTTTGTTAAATTTCCCCAAAGGAACAAATTTGCCCCCAGTTGAGGGCTGCAGGTGTAGTGTCCCTGACATCGTTTGTATCTGTTTGTTTTTTGTGTTGACTCACAACAAATACAGATTGAGAATTCTGACAGGAAGAATTGTTAAGAATATTAGTAAGTGTTGTTGTTGCTCGCTGTTAGGTGCCATCAAGCTGGCTCTGACTCG
>NW_006922035.1:292008-293758 GCF_000298275.1 Orycteropus afer afer | reverse complement strand
ACCACTGTCCTCTCACAGCCAACATGCCGTTCACATAGAAGAGCTAAGTTGCTCAAACCCCAAAGCCAGCCTAGAGCCGTGTTTCAGCCAATACCTTCAGGGTTATTTGTGCCAAAGGCCTACCCCTCATTGTCTCCTTCCTGCTCAGTGTTGACTCCACGATGTCAAAAAAAAAAAAAAAAGTGGAGTCGGTCACTACACTGTGACACTTGGGAGACTGGCATCCCATTCCAGATCTCTGGTGTCTCCTAGAAAAGCCATACCATCTGGTAAACACCTGGTAAACCATACTGTGTGGTCAACCTATGCTTCAGCATGTCAACAAGCCTGGGGAGACCCCCTTGCACCAGCAGGGACTCTGCTACTCACTGCATCCTTCCAAGGCCTGCCACGTGTCTGGAAGCACTGGAAACTGGACAAGGCATTTCAGGAGGCACAAATATGAAAGACAAAGACATATGAGCTGAGCTGGATGCGTTTATTATCAGCAAAGATGAAGGTATTGCAGGTCAACTGAAATGAAAAGCTACAAATACTTAGTATTCTTGAAGTTGAGCATGACAGATCAACCAGAACTGAAAGAGAAGCTGAGATAGACCTTTGACTTGCACAGAAATGGAACATTGGGGATATCATGGCACCAATTATCATAAGGCAAAGTACTGGCAGATCCTTACTGTGAGAATCCTGAATCCCAGAGTGGCCCCTGTTCTCAAGGAGCTGAGCTCCTGAGTGGTCAGTGGTCTATTTACATACAGTAAAATGTGATCAGCACCCCTTGGACTGTGCGACGGGGAGACTGGCCTTCCTCCTGAAACACACATACCGTGAAGGTCTGCTGGAACATTTCTAGGCCAGAAGTGCTCACAGAACATGGATCCCATCATGAGACTTACATCCTAAGAACTGCAGCTGCTTCCCCTCTGAGTTTTCATAGACCTCTCTATCAGTGTGCTCCATGGTCAAGGCACTATATCAGACACCATTCCATTGTTATCCAGAAGGCCTTCATTGGCTGATTTTCAGAAGCAGATCACAAGGCCATTGTCTTCAAGGCTGTGGACTGCCAGAAGGACAAACACATCAGTCCTTGGAGAACTACAACCAGAACATCCCTTAGAAGTGAGGATGGCGAGACTTTGGCTCACTTTGGGCGCATTATCAGGAAAGACCAACGGCTGAAAAAGGACGTCATGGTTTAAAGTTGAGGGTCAGTGGAGATGATGGAAACCTTACATGAGATGGACTGACTCGACAGCTGCAATGATGGACGCAAATATGCAACAAACATGAAGACGGCGCAGGACTGGGACGCAAACACGACAATCATGAGACAGCTCAGGACTGGGACGCAAACACAACAATCATGAGACGGCTCAGGACTGGACGCAAACACGACAATCATGAGACGGCTCAGGACTGGGACGCAAACACGACAATCATGAGACGGCTCAGGACTGGGGCGCAAACACGACAATCGTGAAGATGGCTCGGGACTGGGGCGCAAACACAACAATCGTGAAGATGGCTCAGGACTGGGGCGCAAACACGACAATCATGAGGCGGTGCAGGACTGGGATGCATTTTGTTCTGCTGTACATAAGCTCGCCACGAGTTGTAGCTGACTGACTCTACATCTGCTACCACCACCACCAGCAACTCTCCTCTGTGCCTCAGTTCCTGTCTTATTCCTGGTCTTTGATCTCTGTAACAAAGTTTGGTACTGGGACAGACTCCAGAGTTTGGGAAG
>NW_006922035.1:288889-290433 GCF_000298275.1 Orycteropus afer afer | reverse complement strand
TCCCTTGCTTGCTGGCTTTTGATTGGGTTCAGCCAAAGGGAGGAACCAGGGAATTCAGGGCAGCAGAGGTGGGACAGATCAAGGCATTGTACACTTTCTCCCTGTGCTGGAAGATGAGCGTCCAGGTTGGACCAAAACCCAAACCCACTGCCATGGAGTTGATTCCGACTCAGGGACCCCGTAGATTTCTAAGGCTGTAAATCTTTATAGAAGCAGGCTGCCTCATCTTTCTCCAGTGGAGCAGCTGGCAGATTTGAACCACTGACCCTTTGGTTAGCAGGGCAATGCTTTCACCACAGCGCCATCAGAGATGGCCAGGTTGGAAGGCACTCAGAATACAAGGCCGTGTCAACAGTGGACTCAAACATACAGTGGTGAACATGGTGTATGACTTCACAACGCTTTGCTCCATAGTCCGTGGAGTCACCCTGAGCCTGAGCCACCTCGACAGCACTAGCAGCACCCACGGCCTCTCCCTGTTCACCTCGTCTGCCAGAGGCCATGTTCCTGTGGGCTCCCGCTGTTCTCTGGGAATAGCCTCCTTCTCCCGCCCTTTCAGTTTTAGAGGAGGAACTGCCCCCACAGTCGCTGGCCCTTGGGTACTTCACCGTCCTTGTTGGTCCCTTAGTCCTGTCCCCACCTCTGCAAGGAGGGCATGGGTATTAAAACACCAAACCGACCCGTGAGACCCACGTGAGCCAGAAGACACCTGCTCTCCAGGCTTGTCAACGGTGCACAGCCAGCCAGGGGCCAGAATCTGTGATTGTCAAACAGCAACCAAGGGGGACCTGCTCCTAGGCTGGAGCAGCAGTTGGCTGTGTCCCAAGTCTGCACTGGCCTGTTTGGGTCCTGACACTTCCCACCGGTGTGAGGTCGGGGGATTCCACCGTTCGCTTTTCATTGGTCGTCATTCAGTGTGAGACGCGCTTATTCAAAGACCTTAGCTGCGTTCTCCAGTCACCTGGTGACACTTTCAATTAATCAGATAGAAAAGCTGTGTGTGTGTGTGTGTGTGTGTGTGTGTCCCAGCTAATCTGTGCTTGTTAATGGATAATCAGTGTGCAGAGGACAACTTTCCTTCATCCAGACAACGGAAAAGTGAGCACGGCCAGAGACGATTTACACACCACCAGAGAGGATTATGCAAACCCCTTTTCAAATGAATGGGGATCAGAAAGATTGCACAGCCATTTCCCCCTGAGCCCTTCCCACAATTTATGAGAAAGGCAGTAAGAAAAGGCTACTGAAAAGTGGTGTGCTGAGACCAACTCATTTCCAAGGGTGGGTCTCTAGGAATTCTGGGAGTTGATTGCGCGATACAATTATGATTAAATAACTGAGAGACGATGCTCCAATCCCTGCAACAATTCCAAATGTTAATAACACCAGTAGCACCTTTTTACAATAATGCAACAAAGAGGCTGAGGCTGAAAGGGGTTCAATGTGATGCATATACGTCACATGAGGGTGAGGAGCTAAAAGCAGACCATGTGTAGGACTCCTCACGTGCAGGACTGATCACACGTGAGACTGAATGACAGGGA
>NW_006922035.1:264352-274078 GCF_000298275.1 Orycteropus afer afer | reverse complement strand
CCACCATGCACTGAATGGCCACTTTGTTCCAGCCACTCAGGATTCTTTTCTGTCCTGAATCTAACTATCCATCCATTCCTCCTGGCTCCAAGAAGGGAGGATTGGTCCCCAAGCTCCTCCCTTTGTAGAGTTTGACCAGGGGGTCTTCTGGGGCAGACCTTGAAGAACCCAGGCCACAAAGCCCAGGGCACTTGCGTGGTTGTCTCCCTTCCATCTTTCTTGCTGACACTGGTGGCGAACACTCGGCCTGCGTCTTCTCCAATGTCGGTATTTCCCACCTGCCTGGACTGCAATCTTCCTTATCGTGGAGCATGAGAACAGCTGTTGGGTTGTGAACACCCACTCCTTGGTGAGACTCCAGGGTACCAAACAGCTCCTGCACTTATGAAGAGCTATGGTCCACTCTTGGAGAAGAAACTGAAGTTGTCAATGATTCCATTCTACTTGGATCAATGCTAAATGCTGATGGGGGAGCAGTCAAAAAACAAAGTGACACATCTCACAGGTCATCGACTGCAAAAGACTTTTTAAAGTGGTAAAAAGCAAAGATGTCACTTGATGACTAAGGGGTGCCTGACTCAAGCCAGGGTCTTTTCAATCACCTCACACATGTGCAAAAGTTGGATAGTGAAAAAGGAAGACAGAAGAATTGATGTGTTTGAATTGTGGTGTTGGCGAAGAATAGCAAACATGCCATGCACTGCCAGAAGGACAAACATATCAGTCTTAGAAGAAATACAACCTGAATATTACTTGGAAGCAAGGATGGCAAGACTATGGCTTGCTTACTTTGGAGATGTCATCAGGAAAGACCAGTTATAGACAAGGACATCAAAAGGAAAGGGGGCCAGCAAAAATGAGGAAAACCCTCAATGAGGTGGAATGACCTAATAGTCACAACAGTGGGCCAAAAATGCCAACGACCATGAAGAGAGGGCCAAGCAATGTCTTGCTCCAATACACGTGAGGTCACCATGACATGAACCAACTCAATGGCAATGAACTACAGCATGGACTGGCCCGCAGTGGGCGCCATATGCCCCATGCTGAGTACACCTTTCTAGGTCATCCATGGTTGACCCAGGCACTTGGACTTCAATTACAGGTCACTCTATCCCAGAAATAAAACCCAAAACAAACCACTGCCATTGAGTCAATGCCGACTCACAGGGACCTAGAGGACAGTATAGAACTGCTCCACAGGACTTTCAAGCCTCTCAAACTTCATGGAAGCAGACTGTCTCATCTTTGTCCCACAGAATGGCTGGTGGGCTCCAACAGCCGACATCTTGGTTAGCAGCGGGATGCTTTAAGCAGTACACCCCCAGAGCTCCTACCCCAGTAATCACCTGCATACAAACCAAAGCCACTTGGGGTCAAGTCAATTCTCACGGCGCCCCCATGTGCATCAGAATGGAATTGGGCTCCACGAGGTTTGCAGGGCTGATTTTTCAGAAGTAGACTGTCAGGCCTTTCTTCCAATGCTCCTCGGGGTAGACTTGAACCTCCAAGCTTTTGGTTAGTATCCGAGTGCATTACCCTCTGCACCCCACAGGGACTCCAGTGTCCATGCAGCCCGCATGTCATCTCTGCTATTGCTAACTCCCCCACTGCCCGCTGTTAGTTCTTCGGCTGTGTCCCCGTGCCCAGATCCACGTCACTTGCCTTGCCTTCCCTCACAGGGATGCAGTGAGATGAATTCACCTGGAGGCAGTGGTGCAGCGCTTTTAGAGCCGGGCAACAGCACCCAGGTGTGCGTGAGCTCCTGGTATATTTCAAGGGGTGGCACAGTGCCACTGATAAATAGGCCTTTCTATATGTTAATTTCTCTCTATATATTTCTATATATTAACTAATTAATTTCTATATATATTTCTACATATTAACTAATTAATTTCTCTATATATTTCTATATATTAACTTTTCTTCCAAGTATTGATATCCCAGCTGAAGACTGACATGTGGAAAGATAACATACTGTAATTGTTTAATGATATTTGACTTAAAAAAAAATAAAAATAGAAGCTTTGAAACATCAGATGCAGCATCTGTTGTTGGGACTGTGCCCCCCTCCTAAAACCATGGCAGGGGCTACTCAAAGACCCTCAGCAGGCCATTCAGAATTCGAAGTAGGGATATGGTTTGTTCTCAACGTTTACTTTCTGCTTCGGCAAAACTTACAATCCAGCACCCCCAGCAGAGGTGGATAATGGTTACACTGACCTATGTACACACTTACAATCCAGCACCCCGAGTGGAGGCTGATAATGGTCACACTGACCTATTCACGCAGGATGGGGAGGAATGATATCCCACGCACTGATTTTCCTTCCTTCTCCTCCTCCTTGTTGGGAAAGAGCTGTGGATGAATGACCCCATGTCCCGTGACCCTGCTGTGCTTGAGATGAAAGACAGGGTGCGTGTCTCCTGGGAGGTGGGGGCAGGAAGGAAGCTGCTGGTGGCTTCCAGAACTGGTGATGAAACCTGGGCAACAGTTTACAACTAGAGGATTTGGGGAAAATGTTGCATGTACAACTAATGCAATGATATTCAGAAGGCATGTCTTAAGCATTTACTGAAAAGTGGAAAAAAAAAGCTAATGTCCTGGATTGAATTGTCCCCCCACCCCGCAAAATATGTGTCAACTTGGCTGGGCCATGATTCTCAGTGGTTTGGCAGTTATGCAATGATGTAATTTGGCAGTCATGTAATAATATAATCACCCTCACCATGTGATCTAAAGTGATCGCCCAATCATTTGTAAGGGGATTAAGGTGGGATGCAACACCCTTACTCAGGTCACAGCCCCAATCTCATAGAAGGGGAGTTTCCCTGGGGTGTGGCCCATATCACCTTTTATCTTACAAGAGATAATAAGAGAGAAAAGGGAGCAGACAAGGAGTAGCCGAACTATCACCAGGAAAGAAGTGGGAGTGGACACGTCCTTTGGACCCATGGTCCCTGTGCTGAGAACCTCCTATACCCAGGAGCAGATTGATGCCAAAAGACATGGAGATCTCCAAGGTTGGCTGGGCTCACAGATGCTGAAAAGAGACAGGGACCTTCTCCAGAGCTGACGGAGAGAGCCTTCCCCTAGAGCCGGCACCTGATTTGAGACTTCTAGCCTCCTGAACCGTGGGAGAACCAATCTCTATTAAAACCATCTGCTTATGAAAGGCTTCCTGGACATGGGGGAAAGATGTTCCAGGTGCCATCATTCCTCGTCTCTGAAGGGGGGCCTCCAGGCACGGAGTCAGTGGCCAGGGCACCTACACAGACGCCCATGACTGTATCCAAGTCCCCTTCTTCCTCCCACTTTCCCTTCCCCTCCCTCCCTCCCTGCTTCCTTTCTCCCTCCCCACCCCCCTTCCTCTGCCTTCCTTTCTCCTCTGGCCTCCCGGCTGCTCCTCAAACACACCACACGTCGCACACACTCCACCTCAGGGCTCTGTGGCTTGCTGTTGGCTCTGCCTAGAATGATGTTCCCCCAGACAGCCTTGGGCTCCTCCCTCATGGCCTCCAGGTCTCTACTGCCACCCATGGGAGAGGGGGTTCTGCATTCACTACGGAGAGCACAGCCCTTCCTCTCCCTATCACTTTGCCTGGTTTTAGACCCATCACACACTCATCACCAGCTGACATACCCTTATGAACACATTACCTTGTTCATGTCATACAGCCCCATCTCATCAACCCCCTAATGTGGAACTTTGTATGTTTGGTTCATTGCCGTGTCCCCAACATTTGGAATGGTGCCTAGAAGGACTCGCACATATCGGCTGAGTGACTTTTCCCAGCAAACATTTATTAGGCACCTCCCAGATTCAGGGCAGATAAAATGGCACATCAGGTGATCTAAAAAGTCAAAATATCTTGGGGAAACTATAACCCATATTTTAGAAGCAGAATAAAATGCTCTCCACAACTTTGAACCGTGTCTAGTATTTGCAATGTGGATATAAATAGTAGAGAGTCATGTGGAGTAATGACAGCAAGTAATTTAAGGCAGCCCTATGTTATTACAGACTAAACACTTCACCAGCTCCCAAGTCCTCAAAGAGATATGAATTATGCCTATTGACAGAAGGAGTAAAGCCTTTTGAAGTATTTCTTGGTTTGCAAAAAAGCTTCTTGTAGGCTCATTTCATTTTGCATGCGATGGTTGCCTGGCCCCTGAGGGTGAAGATGTTCTTGATGGCTGTCTGGCCCTGCAGATGAAGATGTTCTCAATGACTCCCTGGTCTTGCAGATGAAAACATTCTTGATGGCTGTCTGGCCCTTGCAGATGAAGCCATTCTTGACGATTGCCCAGTCCTGCAGATGAAGACATTCTTGGTGGCCGTTTGGCCCTGCAGATGAAAATGTTCTTGGTGGGTGTCTGGCCCTTGCAGATGAAGATGTTCTTGATGACTCCCTGGTCCTGCAGATGAAGCTGTTCTTGACAGTTGCCTAGTCCTACAGATGAAAATGTTCTTGGTGGCTGTCTGGCCCTTGCAGATGAAAATGTTCTTGATGGTTGCCTGGTCCTGCAGATGAAGCCATTCTTGGTGGCTGTCTGGCCCTTGCAGATGAAGCTGTTCTAGATGACTCCCTGGTCCTGCAGATGAAGCTGTTCTTGACAATTGCCTAGTCCTACAGATGAAAATGTTCTTGGTGGCTGTCTGGCCCTTGCAGATGAAGCTGTTCTTGATGACTCCCTGGTCCTGCAGATGAAGCCGTTCTTGATGGTTGCCTGGTCTGCAGATGAAAATGTTCTTGGTGGTTTTCTGGTCCCGCAGATGTGTGCTCACACATGTTCTGCACTGGGATCCTGCTTCGCATTGTTTGAGACATGTTTTCTGGGTCTCAGTTCCCCAGTGCTGCAGTAACAGACATACCACCAGTGGGTGGCTTCATGAGCAGAAATTTATTTTGTTATAAATGTTTGAATATAGCTAAACATCCATTTAGGGTCAGGGCCACACTGACTCCTTCCAAATGGGTGATCGTGGGTTGGGGGCCATCCTCACGTGGAGTCTGTCCTCCCTCCGCATGTGTCTATCTGTCTCATTGGCTCTTTCTATAACTCTGCAGTGATTAGATGTAGAAACCGCCTCCTCAAAGGCGATCTAATTAACATGACAAAGAAAGCCCTATGTCCAAACAGGAGTGCATCCACAGATGTAAGGGTCGGGATTACACCATATAGTTTGGGGGGCGGCACGATTCAATCTCTGACATCTACCCCCAACCTGACTGTATGTCCTTGAAGAACAGACACCACATCTGTGCTTCTCGAAGGCCACATAGGAGGCAAGTCCACATGGGACGGGCTAACTGGGGGGCACTGAACAGGGAGGAGCCCCAGGCTTTTGGATCAGACATGTCAGGGGAGACTGTGTTCTCTGCCACTTGCTCATTGTATGACATCGGGCAAGGTCTCATCTCTCCAGACTCAGTTTCCATGCCAGTGAAATGGATGTAAAAATATAGCAACGATGTCTCTCATTTAGTCTAATTTATAATCAAAACAATTAAACAGATATAACCATCTATTCAAACCCACTAGCTGCTCTGCAGGAGAAAGATATGGCAGTCTGCTAAGGTAGAGATTGACAGCCTTGGGAACCCTATGGGACAGTTCTACTTGGTCCTACAGGGTCGCTGTACGTCAGACCTGACTTAATGGCAGGGGGTTTGGTTTGATTTCGTTTTTATTGTCAAAACCACATATAAGCAACACTGAATTCAGCCGTCTGGAGATGACCACATCATCCCGAGACAAGCCTGCTGCCCTCCACCAGCATGGGGTTGGTGTGCTCTGGGGGATGGCGCCTGTTGACGCTTCCTCAAACACACCAATGACTGACCGTGAGGAGGTGCTATTGGGCGACTGCTCCATCATCCATGAGGTCGCCCGAGCCAGAATTGACTCATCTGCCACCGGCAATGCATCACTTCCAGGGCACGTTGCCACTCTAGAGTACCCACTCAGCCCAGGGCTCCCTCTCACGTTACACTGCCTGACCGCCACGTGAATGTACTGGAGCCCCACAGCAGGCTCTCCCACGAGGTGAAGCTGGAGGACCAGCTCCCGTGTTTCTGCCAGCAAGCCACAGACCTAGAGAGCATGCCTGCCTGGGTCTCAGGAATCACACGACACTGCAGCTCTCACTCACTCCAGCCTCGGGGCCCTGACATCTGTGTGCTTCGCAGAAATACATATGCTCTCTGTTAGCACCTTTTAAGCTATTTAAGCTGGTGACAGCCCACACCTTGAAGAAGACATGTAGGAAAACGTTCCCTTGAGAATTTAACATTAGATGCCAGGAACACTTACATGGCATGTTTGCAAGGGCTGCAGGCATCTCTGTGAAGGGCATGGTGCAAGGCGCTCACCTGCCAAGGAGAAGAATTCTCTGTAAGTTGTAGTGTAAGTTAGTGAGACCTGGCCTTTCCAACAGAGAACGCTGCCTGCAGCAGCCAGGTGCCCCAGCAAGGTGACTCGGGAGCAGGCAGTAACAAAGATTTGTGTGGACCGTTCTTCCCCGGCCGGTCGGTGAGAGATCTTACCACCTGGACACCAACACACAGCTTTCCATTGTGAGGGCTTGTCCGCTGGAAATGTGTTTGGCAACTGGTCAAGGTGGCAAAGACTTTCACATTCTTCTAGGTGTGTCTGTTTCCAGAACCCAGGTACACTAATCCCACACTCACTGGAGCAGATCAAATGGATGGCTGGGGCTAACAGGCAGGAAAATGGTCTCCATTTTTAGAGGTGGATGGATGGACACTCAGACGATAGATGATGGTGTTGTTGTTGGCACTGAGCTGGTCACTACTCACGGCAGCCCCGTGTGCAGAGTGGAGCTTCCCCGTCGGGCTTTCAAGGCTGTCACCTTCCACAAGCAGACCTGTCTGCCAAGGTGCCTCTGGCTGGTCTCTAACTGCCAACCCTTCAACTCATAGCCAACTGCTTAACCATCTGCGCCACTCAGGCACTAGATAGATAGAGTCTACATCCATGTGTGTCCCTGTGTTCACTATCTGCATCGATAGCAATCTTATGTGGAAAATAAATATAGCTAGAGATGTAGATATAGAATCAATGTAGATATTTATATATATATATATATATATATATATATACACACACACATTATATATATACACATTATATATACATTATATATACACACATTATATATATATATATATATATATATGTATGTTGTTGTTGCTGCTGTTAGATGTGACTGAGTTGGTTCTGATTCCTAGTGACCCTACGGACAACAAGAACCAAACCCTGCCTGATCCTGCACTATCCCCACAATGCTTGTCATAGCTGAGCCCATTGCTACAGCTACTCTGTCAGTCCATCTCATTGAAGGTCTTCCTCTTTTTCACATACTCTCTACTTTATGAAGCATGAGTCCTTCTCCAGGGACTTGTCCCTCCTAATAACACAAAGGACATGAGACAAAGCCTTGTAATTCTTGCTTCTAAGGAGCATTCTGACTGTATGTCTTCCAATAGAGACATGTCTGTTGCCCTGACAGTCTATGGTCTATTCAATATTCTTCACCAACACCATATTCAGAGGTTTCACTTCTTCAGTCTTTCTTATTCATCGTCCAGCTCTCACATGCATATGAACCAAAAAAACCAAACTCACTGTCGTTGAGTCAGATCCGACTGAGAGCAACCCCTCCTTGGGTTTCCGAGGCAGTACCTCTACAGTAGATTGCCCAACCTTCCTTCTGAGGAGTGACTGGTGGATTTGAACCGCCAGCCTTTGGGTTAGCAGTCAGATGTCTTAGGCACTATGCCACCCGAGCTCCTACATGCATATGAGGTGACTGAAAATATAAGGGCTTAGGTTAGGGGCACCTTAGTCCTCAAACGGGTATCTTTGCTTTTTAACACTTTAAAGAGGTCTTTTGCAGCAGATTGTCCAATGCAATATGCCATTTGATTTCTTGACTGCTGTTTCCATGGGTGTTGATTGTGGAAGCAAGTAAAATGAAACCCTTGACAACTTCAATCTTTTCTCCATTTATCGTGATGTTGCTTATTGGTCCAGTTGTGAGGATTTAAATAATGTATCTCTGCATCTGTTTCTACTCATCTATTCAGTTTCTTTGAATTTCCTCTTAGTGATACCTAAATAGCAGACAAAGCCAAAGAGATTTTTGGAGTGAAATTTAAGTCCCATTCCCTGAGGTTCTGTTGTGGATCAGGTAATGGAGTGTGGGTTCACCCCTCAGAATTAGCTGTGGACGTCTCCTCACCTCTGAGCGCTAGGTTGAGTGTCTGTGAAATCAATGGCTGGAGAATTTACAACATTCCCAGAACTCTTCCCTCTAGAGATCTTAGTCTTCAAAGAGACATCTTTGCTCTTCAGCACGTTAGAGATTTCTCTTGCAGCAGATTTGCCCAGTGCAGTACATCATCTGATTTCTCGACTGCTGCCTCCATTGCTGTTGATTGTGGAGCCAAGTATTACGAAATCTTTGACAACTTCCATCTTCTCTCTATTTATCATGATGCCACTTATTGGTCCAGTTGTGAGGGTTTTTGTTTTCTTTATATTGAGGTGTAATCCATACTGCAGACTGTGGTCTTCAATCTTCATCAGTAAGTGCTTTAATCATCTTCACTTTCAGCAAGCAAAGTTGTGTCATGTGCATACTGCAGGTTGTTAATGAGTCGTCCTCCAATCCTGATGCCTAGTTCTTCTTCATATAGTCCAGCTTCTCATACGATTTGCTCAGCATGGCTTGGCCATTTTCCGCTGTTTGTCATATTATGTTCAGCCAGTGACTAGGTGTTTGAAATGCTGGGTCAGTAGACTTGACAACCCAAGTGCTGATTTAAATACATAAATAGAGCACTTGTTGGGTCCTGCCTATGTCCCCTGAGCTACCATGGCTGGTAGCTACACACCTGGAACCTGAAGGAGGCTGTCAGGGCGAGGCTGGGGAATAGTGACCACCTGGCCAGAGTCAGGTGAGAGATTTGGTGCCTTCTATGACAGGGGTGGGCTGGGTGACCCAAAAGAAGGGGCTGAGCTAGATGGGACAAAGAACAAGCCACCTGGACAGGGGTAATGAGCCACAATGTGTGCGTGGGCAGGGTCGGTGCTCAACCCATGACCAAGGGCCATCATTCCGGAAGATGCAGGGGCTGGCAGAGATAACGCACCCCAGGGGCTTTAGGACACGAGCAGCTTCTGCAACCGTTCTTGGTGAACTATCGGGGGAATCGGAAATCTCTCTCTAACACACATGTGCACGTGTGCCAGAGAAACACTACCCCTCTTTCTGCTGACTGTCTTTGGCAACGATAGTTATTTTTACTTAAAAGTACGTTCTTTATGCTAACATGTAACAGATTTAGAATTTTTAAGCTGTATTAATAAACACATTTAAAACACTTTTCAGTGTAACTTTTCACATGGGAACTGCTGATAAATATAACTCACATCAACAAGCATCTTTGGAGCTGTTACCAATGTTGACCAGTGTATAGGGCTCAAGAGGCCAGGAAGGCAAGTGGGCCCTTTCTGCCTCCTCATGACTTGTTCATGGTGGTGGTGTTGTGCTGCTGAGTAGACTCTGTTGCGTGCTGACCCCATGGGACAAAGCAGATTTGCCCCCATAGGAGTTCCTAGGTTGTCATCTTTACGGGAGTGAACCCATGATTCAAAGCAGCAAACCAGGCTATTCTGGGAATCAAGATCAAAGG
>NW_006922035.1:261610-262569 GCF_000298275.1 Orycteropus afer afer | reverse complement strand
CCTGTGTGTCATTGACCCTACAAAGGTATCCAACTGTGTGGATTATAACACATTATGGATAACATTGTGAGGAATGAGATTTCCAGAATATTTAATTGTGTTCATGAGGAACCTGTACACAGACCAAGAGGCAATCGCTTGAACAGAACAAGGGGATATGCATGGTTTAAAAGCAGGGTTGTATCTTTGCACCACACTTATTCTATCTGTACACTGAGTGAATAATCCAAGAAGCTGGACTATGTGAAGAAGAAGGCAGCATCAGGATTGGAGGAAGGCTCATTAACAACCTGTAATGTACAGATGGCACAACTTGGCTTGCTGAAAGTGAGGATGACTTGAAACACTGATGGAGATCAAAGTCTTCAGTACAGATTACACCTCAACATAAAGAAAACAAAACTCCTCACGACTGGACCAATAACCAACATCATGATAAATGGAGAAAAGATTGAAGTTATCAAGTATTTCATTCTAATTGGATGGACAATCAATCAACGCCCATGGAAGCAAAACTCAAGGTACCAAAGAATGTATTGCATTGGGCAAATCTGCAGCAAAAGGCCTCTATAACGTGTTAAAAAGCTGTCACTTTGAGGACTAAGGGGTACCTGACCCAGGCCATGGTATTGTAAATTGTCTCATATGTATGTGAAAGCTAGACAATGAGTCAGGGAGACTAAAGAAGAATTTGAATCATGCTTTTGAATTATGGTGTTTGTGAAGAATATGGAATTACCATGGACTGCCAGAAGAATGAAAAATAAGTCTTAGAAGTACAGTTAGAATACTCCTTAGAAGGGAGGATGGTGAGATTTTGTCCCACGTACTTTGGACATGTTCTCAGGAGGGACCAGTCCCTGGGGAAGGACCTCCTGCTTGGTGAGGTGGCGGGTTAGTGAAAAAGAGGAAGACCCTCAATGATATGGGCTGACACAGTGGCTGCAGAGATGGGCTTA
>NW_006922035.1:260462-260964 GCF_000298275.1 Orycteropus afer afer | reverse complement strand
ATGAGTAGAGTATGTGAGAGTATGTGTGTGTGTGACAGTATGTATGTGAGGGTGTGTATGTCTGTGAGCATGTGTGTGTGAGAGAGGGTGTGTGGGTGTGAAAGAGTATGTATGTGTAAGCATATGTGTGAGTGTGCTGGTGTTTGTGCACAGGTGTTGATAACTCTCACTTTGAATAAGTGGGAATCATGGGATAAAAGCAGTAAACCACTGTACTTTTGGCCACCTCGTGGTGTAGTGCCTAAGGCATTTAATTGCTAACCAGAAGGTTGGCGGTTCAAACCCACCAGCCACTCCTTGGAAGGAAGACTGGGCAATCTACTTCCGTAACTTCCGTAAAGATTTATCACCTCGGAAACCCAAAGGGGAGGTTGCTATGAGTCAGAATCAAGTCAATAGCAGTGAGTTTGATTTTTTGGTTTAGACTAAAGAGGTTACATTCAATAGATAGTTACTTCTTTATTTTTGCTAATTTCGGAAGGAAGATGGGGCGATCTACTTC
>NW_006922035.1:205203-259977 GCF_000298275.1 Orycteropus afer afer | reverse complement strand
CTAGAGATAAAATTCCCTTGTTTTTAACTGTTTTCCCCCACTGCCCAAAGTGTAATTGCATTTCAGAGGCACCCTTGGATTTGGGGTTAGGATACTGTCTCCATCTTTTCCTTAAACCAAGAGAATCATCAGTACAGAAGCCAATACAAGGAAAGCTTGAGAATAAATTTCTCTTTTTCTCAGGGGTGCAAGCCCAGAAGCCCAGTGGGGCTGTGTTTTCCACAACAAGGACGCCTGGTCTTGGAGACTCGAAGAAGCAAGGAATGCCATGCCGTGCCTCTCCACCCACTGCCGTGGAGTCGATTCTAAGTCATAAAGGCCCCACAGGACAGAGCAGAAGTGCCCCACGGCGTTTCCAAGGCTGTTATCTTGACGGAAACAGACTGCGCATCTTTCTCCCACAGAATGGCTGGAGGGTTTGAACCAGTGACCTTCCAGTGAGTACCTGAGTTCCTTGACTGCTGCATCACCAGGGCTCCTCTCTGGAGGGACCGAGGATACAGTTATTATGGGCCTTGGGCAAAGGTGTGCTGGGCGCTCAGCAGGGCGGGGACAATGCCCGGGAGCATGCTTTCCATCAACAAGATGTGACGGCAGTGGACACAAGGAGGTCGTGAGCATCTCACTCTCCACGTTCTGTAAATTTTTTTAAGATCATTTGCTAGCGAATACACCTGGTAAACATTTTGTTCCCAGATTTCTGAGCCTTGCAGCCCATGGTTAAGGCTTCAGTATATTCAAGCTAAAACAGAGACACAGAAGCCATGGCGCTCAGGCCTCCAGGCCCACATGCTTAGTCTCGACTTGCAGGGAATCAGGCACCCATGCATTGGGCCAACACAGGAACACGGACAGGGTGCCAGTCAGCAAAGCTCTGTAAGAGGCATTCCTGGGAGGGGCAGCACCTCGTGGTAAGGGCATGGGACGCGTGAAGGAGTGACTGCAGCCCAGTGAGCAAGGGGGCACGGACTAGGGGTGAGGACAGACGCAGTCATGGTGCAGATTCTGGAAAATACAGATAAACACAAAGAAGGAAGTGTAATCCCAGCTGTTCCAGTGCTCAGACGGTCCCTGGCAACAACACCCCAACACACACGGGCGGCTACTGTGAAGATTTGGGTACAAACCTGCCCGTCTTCTGTTTTTCGCAAAAATACATTTTAGAGCTACAAAAGTAACCATGTTGTAAATAATGATTTGTGACATTTCTGACACATTCATGTTTAAGCATGCTGTTCTCTATTATGAAATACTTTCAACAGCACTCTATTATGAAATACTTTCAACAGCATCATTTTTAATGGCTGACTAATATTAGAATCTATGGATGAACTCTGTGTTGTGTAACCCGAGATTCATAAACTCAAATACTTATGGATCTAGGCAGGCGCAGGCAACGTAATGAGTGCAGTGTGTATGCTAATGAGTGATGGGGCGCAGGGTTACATCTGAGGACACCAACATGGTCCGTGAAGGCAGTCGACAGCAGCTGCCAGTTTTGACACAAAAGAATGCAGTGCTGTGAGATCTCATGGCCTTTCAAGGGAAGTAAATCTTACAAAATTTTATTTTAGAAATTCTGTTTCTTAATGTAAGCAAAGAAGTCAACTTTAATTTAAATCACTGAGTTGGGCAAAGAGAAAATGACTGTAGGCTTGAGTGTCTTCATGATTTCCAGTCTGCAACTTCAGATTTAATGCACCTGTAACTAACTTTCAGACATCTAAGTTGGTGTCAATTCTCATCATTTTAAACAATGTAGAAGTAAATATATTTGACGTGAAGTCTGTTCAACCTTTGATAAACCCTCCGTGTTAATGTCAGAAATGACACAGCTATGTTAAAGGTTGTTGTTAGGTGCCGTTGAGTTGGCTCCGACTCACAGAGCCCCGACGTACAACACAATGAAACACTGCCCAGTCCTGCACCTGCCTCACAATCCTTGCTGTACTGGAGCCCATCGCTGCAGGCAGCGTATCAATCCATCTTCCTGATGGTCTTCCTTCTCACACCAACCCTCCACTTTACCAAGCGTGACATCCCTCTCCAGGGAATGGTCTGCTCTGACAACATGACCAAAGCATGTGAGACAAAGTCTGGCCGTCCTTGCTTCCAAGGAGCTTTCTGGGTGCTCTTCCTCCAGGTAGATCTGTTCATTCTTATGGCAGTCCAGGGTATTGTCAGTACTCTTCGCAACACCACAATCCAAAGGCATCAAGTTTTCTTCAGTCTTCCCTATTCATTGTCCAATTTAAAGGCTGTAGACAATAATACACTACATTTTTTAAATATCTACATATAATATGTTATATTAGTAGATTGCCCAACCTTCCTTCCAAGGAGTGGCTGGTGGGTTTGAACCATCAGCCCTTGGGTTAACAGTCAAATACCTTAGGCACTACACCACCAGAGCTCCCATTTTAGCACTGTTGTTGTTGTTATTTGCTGTCGAGTCGGACCTGACTCATAGCGACCTCTCCTTGGGTTTCCGAGGCAGTATCACTACGGAAGTAGATTCCTCAACCTTCCTTTGGAGGAGTGGCTGGTGGGTTTGAACCACCAGCCTTCTGGTTAGCAGTCAAGTGCCTTAGGCACTACACCACCAGGCACCCAATTGTTAGAAGATTCTTGGGCCAAGAGGGAACCTTGCTTGAGGGCATCACAAAAGCTTTTTCCCTGATAATGGATTAGAATAAAAATCACTCTTGCCTATAAAACAAAGATGAAAACGTTGATGATTACCAGACCTGATTATTTCAGAGGTTTTCTGAACATTCCAGGATTGATCTATCTTTATCCCTGGGGATAAAGGAGCTTTTAATTCATATCTGGCCTCAAACCTTAGCCTTCAGCTCTAGCAGAAATGTCCTGAGTAGACTGAAAAGGCGCCAACCTGGCCAATTCAGCTCACAAACGTTCTCAGACCTTGGAGACTAAACAAACTTCCAAGGCAAATAAGTTAACGGCCTTCTAATTACAATTGGAACCTCCTAACTAGCTAGATAAACCCAAGCCTTTTGGAAGCAATGAACTCTGTATTGGCAATTATTTCAAGAAATCTAGGCACTGGAAAAAACTGTTATCAAGTTGAAAAAACAACTAAAAAGAATAGTTTCAACAAGAGACCCTCTAGCCAGATATGGATTGAAGGGGCTTCAGGAACGCAACAGGGTCATTAAATTCACAAGAAGAAACTACCGTGTTCATTAACGGAAAAACTTGCAAATTTTTAATTGACATGGTGGCAACTCTTTCTGCCATTAACCCTACTAATTTACAAAAACCCCTACCCCATAGTATAAAAAGATCAAAACTTGTGGGGGTCACAAATCAAAAGGTTTAATTCATTTAAAACTTGTTCCAGTATCCTTTGACCATACTGAGGATTTACATCCACTTTTACTTACCTCAGATGCTGCTGTTGTTGGGCACCACTGAGCAGGCTACAGCTCATGGAGACCCTGTCTGCAGCAGAATGGAACCCTGCCCGGTCCTGTGCCAGCCCCACGGTCCTCGCTGTACCTGAGCCCATTGTCGCAGCCACTGTGTCAGTCCATCAGGTTGAGGGCCTTTCCCTTTTTCACTGACCCTCCACTTTACCAAGCACGATATCCTTCTCCAGGGAGTAGTCCCTCTGATAACACGACCAAAGTAGGTGAGACAGAGTCTGGCCATCCTCGCTTCCAGAGAGCATTCTGTCAGCACTTCCTCCAGGACAGGTTTGTTCATTCTTCTGGCAGTCCATGGCACCTTCAGCATTCTTCACCAACCCAACTCAAAAGCATCAACTCTTCTTTGATCTTCCTTATTCATTGTCCAGCTCTCACATGCATATGAGGTGACTGAAAATACCATGGATTGGGTTAGGAGCACCTTACTCTTCAGAGAGACATCTTTGCTCTTAGTCATTTTATAGAAGTCTTTTGCAGCAGATTTTCCCAGTACAATATGATGTCTGATGTCTTGACTGCTGTTTCCATTGGTGTTGATTGTAGTTTCAAGTAATATGAAATCTTTGACAACTTCAATCTTTTCTCTATTTATTGTGATGCTGTTTGTTGGTCCAGTTGTGAGGAGTTCCGTTTTATTTATGTTGAGCTATAGTCTGTACTGCACACTGTAGTCTTTAATCTTCATCAGTAAGTGCCTCAAGTCATCCTCACTTTCACAAGGCAAGGCGGTATCATCTGCATATTGCAGGTTGTTGATGACTCTTCCTCCAATCCTGATGCCACGTTCTTCTTCATATAGTCCAGCTTCTTGGATTATTTGCTCAGCACACAGATTGAATAAGTGTGGGGAAAGGAGAAAACGCTGACGCACTCCCTTCCTGATGTTAAACCATGCAGTAGTCTCTTGTTCTGTTTGAACAACATCCTCCTGGTCAATGTACAGGTTTCTCATGAGCACAATGAAATGTTTTGGAGTGCCCATTATTCTCAATGTTATCCATAATTTGTTATGAGCCACACAGTCAAATGCTTTTGCATGGTCAATAAAACAGAAATAAACATCTTTCGGGTATTCTTTGCTTTCAGCCAAGATCCATCTGATATCAGCAATGATATCCCTCATTCCATGTTCTCTTCTGAATCCAGCTTGCATTTCTGGAAGCTCCTTGTCAAATATCCTGCTAGAACCATTTTTGAATTATCTTCAGCAAAATTTTACTCGTGTGTGATATCAATGATATTGTTTGATAATTTCCACATTGTGTGGGATCACCTTTTTTTGGAATAGCTACAAAAAAGGATCTCTTCTAGCCAGCTGTCCAGGTAGCTGACTTCCAAATTTCTTGGCATAGATGAGTAAGTACCTCTGGAACAGCATCCATTTGTTGAAACATCTCAATGGATATTCCATCAATTCCTGGAGCCTTGTTTTTGGCCAATTCTTTCAGTGAAGCTTCAACTTCTTCCTTCAGTATACCATTGGGTCTTGATCATATGCCACTTCCTGAAATAGATGAACACTGACCAGTTCTTTTTGGTACAGTGATTACATATTCCTTCCATCTTTTTTGATACTTCTGGCATCACTCAATATTTTGCCCATAGAATCCTTCAATATTGCAACTCAAGGCTTGATTTTTTTTCTTCAGTTCTTTCAGCTTGTGAAATGCCAAGCATGTTCTTCTCTTTGATTTTCTAACTCCAAGTCTTTGCACATTTCGTTATAAAAATTGGCTTTGTCTTCTTGAGCTGCTCTTTGAAATCTATTCAGCTCTTTTATCTAGTTGTTTCTTCCACTTGCTTTAGTTACTCTCCATTCGAGAGCAAGTTTCAGAGTCTCTTCTGACATTCATTTTGGTCTTTTCTTCCTTTCCTGTCTGTTTAATGACCTTTTGCTTTCTTCATGTATGATGTTCTTGATTTCATTCCACAATTCATCTGGGTTTTGGTCTTTGGTGTTCAATGGGCCAAATCTGTTCTTCAAAAGGTCTCTAAATCCAGAAGGATATAATTAAGGTCCTGTTTTGGTTCTCCGGGGCTAGTTTTAATTGTCTTCAGCTTCAACTTGAACTTGCATATGAGCAATTGGTGGTCTGTTCCATAGTCATCTCCTGGCCTTGTTTTGGCTGAAGATATTGAGCTTCTCCATCACCTCTTTCCACAGATGTAGTCTGATTCTTGTTTATTCCATCTGGCAAAGTCCACATGTATAGCTGGCATTTATGTTGCTGAAAAAAAAGGCATTTGCAACAATAAGTCATTGGTCTTGCAAAATTCTATAACATGATCTCCAGTGTCATTTCCATCACCAAGGCCATATTTTCCAACTACTAGTGGTTCTTCTTTGTTTCCAACTTTTGCATTCCAATGACCAATAATAATCTATACATCTTGATTGCATGTCTGGTCAATTTCAGACTGCAAAAGTTGGTGGAAATGTTCAATTTCCTTATCTTTAGCTTTGGTAGTTGGTGCATAAATTTGAATAATAGTCACATTAACTGGTCTTGCTTGTAGGTGTACAGATACTATTCTATCCTGACAACATTGTACTTCAGGATAGACCTTGAAACATTCTTTGTGATGATGAATGCCACACCATTCCTCTTCAACTTCTCCCTCCCAGCATAGTAGATCTTATGGTTGTCTGATTCAAAATGGCCAAAACCAGTCTATTTAAGCTCACTAATGCCTAGGATATCAATCTTCATGAGTTCCATTTCATTTTTGACATCTTCCAATTTTCCTATATTCATACTTCATACATTCCATGTTCCAATTATTAACGGATGTATACAGCTGTTTCTTCCCATTTTGAATCGCACCTCATCAACAAATGGAGGTCCTGAAAGCTTTACTCTATCCACATCATTAAGGTTGACTCTACTTTGAGGAGGCAGCTCTTCCCCAGTTATATTGTGAGTGTCTTCCAACCTGAGGGGCTCATCTTTCAGCACTATATCAATGTTTCAGGGCTATTCGTAAAGTTTTCCAGTAATATATCAGACACTGCTTCACTGCTATTCATAAGGTTTTCACTGGGCAGTTTTTCAGAAGTGGATGGCCCTATCCATCCCAGTCTGTCTTAATCTGGAGCTCCATTGAAACCTGTCCACCATGCGTGACCCTGCAGGTATTTGAAAGTCTGGTGGCATATCCCCCAGGCTCATAACAACACGCAAACCACCACAGTATGACAAACTGACAGATGATGGGTGGACCATGCCTCTAGATGGCTTAAAAATGACAAGTCAATGTATTCTCAGCTTTTTAGGGTTCCCTAAGGCTCCATTCTAAATGCAAGTGTAAACTGGAATGATCTGAAACTCTTTTCTTGACACAAAGAAATTATGAAAACCCTTTAATGGGCAGACCCAGGAAGAGACAGGCATTCCTCCCGGGCCTTTTTTCACTTGTGGATATGCCAAACTTGAAAAATTTATTCATAATTTGTCTGTTACAATGCTAAAACTATAAATGAACTAGCCAATAGCACAGAAGCCCAACAACAATCTTTAAACTCTCTTGCTAAAGTGGTGTTTGATGACAGAATTTCTCTTGATTTTCTTCTAGCGCAATACAGAGGAGTTTGTACAATTGCCAACACCACTTCTACTTAAATAGATACATCAGGAAAATTCAAACAAGACCTTAAACAAGTGCACCAGAAAGTTACATGGCTCCAACTAACCCCTATGTCCAACTCTCCTTTTCTTGATATTTAATTGGACATCTACTAGAGTTGGTTCTTGGCTACATTCAATTTTACATATTGGATCAACTTTTGCAATAATTATAATAATTACTATCCAAACCAAAAACCAAACCCACTGCCATGGAGTCGGATCCTACTCATAGTGACCTCTCCTTGGGTTTCCAAGGCGGTATCACTACGGAAGTAGATTGCCCAACTTTCCTTCCGAGGAGTGGCTGGTGAACCACCCGCCTTCTGGTTGAGAGTCACATGCCTTAGCGACTACGCCACCAGAGCTCCCAAATGGGATTAATCAATTGTTTTATGAAATGTTTTTCAAATTCATGTACTCACAATGTAACACTACTTGCTATGCAAAAGATATGCCCCTCCTTGCCAATTAAATAAAATAGGTTACTATTTGACTAAATAGTTACTGAGTTTTCTGTACTCTTTCTATTAATTTGGCCTTGCTTTCACACACCCTTTCTTAAAAGATCAAAAATGTAGAAGTCAAAGTTAGGGCATGGAACAGATAGTGCCCAACTACCTTTCATGGATAGCATCTGGGTCTTAAAAGCTTATTTCAATAGGCAGCCATCTAATAAATGCAAAGAAAGTAAGTCTATGTAAAACACATTCTTATAACAGTAATCAGTAATTTCTATAGAAGTTCTTGATCAGAAGGGGGAGTTGTGAAGCAGTGCTAAACATTTCCGTATTTGGCCTAAGGAGAGGCTTCTTCTCAGGAGGTAGGCTGGACTCCGTGTTTATTGGTTCTGAGCTGACTCTCAGTACTCAGCTGGCCAGAATGCTTCAGGAGGGCTGTGGGTCCCCCTTGCCCCTCTTTCTCTCATAGCATGCTCTCGGGAAGAGTACTTACTCAGACTGGCCCCAAAATATCCGTAGATGACAAGATGATCGACTCAGACTTTATGGTTAACAAAATAATGTTTAAGCATCTCATAACTGTCTGAAAATGAAACAAAACAAAATCCTCACTGCCATTGAGTTGATTCCGGTGCACAGTGAGCCTCTTTGGGTTTCCAAGGCAGTAAATCTTTATAGAAGTAGACTGCCCAGCCTTCCTTCCGTGGAGTGGCTGGTGGGTTTGAACTGCCAGCCTTCTGGTTAGCAGTCAAATGCCTTAGGCACTACACCACCAGAGCTCCTTCATAACTGTCTAGTGATTGTTAAAGTACAATTTTGTACACGTCCAAGTAGAATATTTCCTTGTAAATTACTAAATTTTCTGTACTTAAACCTTGTGAAAAATTCCTCTCTCCTCAGTGCTTCGGCGACTCCTCACTAAGCTCTGCTCACCCTGGATTATTCTATTCCTTCAATAAACTATTTCATTTTCACAGAGACTCAAGTTTGGTCATTGGCACCTGTGTTTTCATACACCTAACTAGCCAATATGTCTTTTTCTAAATCCACTAATTCCATGGCTCCTATTTTAAGGAATGCTTCCCATCATAAAGGATCACATAATAATGGCTTTGATGCCTTTTAAGCAATTATATTATTTACTGATAACTGCAATACCACCCACCTTCACAAAAATAGATTTCTCTTCTAGTCACTGATGGACAACTTTGCACACTGCCATTTCTTCACCTCCTACTCTACCAACAGACAACAAGACACAGTGGAGTTTACATGGACAGGCACACCTTGTTTTGTTGCGCTTTGTTCACTGCACTTCACAGATACTGTATTTTTTACAAATCAAAAGTTTGTGGCAAACCTGCTTTGGGCAATTCTATTGGCACTATTTTTCCAAAAGCATGTGCTAACTTCATGTCTCTGTGTCACATTTTGGTATTCTCAAAATATTTCGAACTTTTTCATAATGCTATTGCATACTTATTAGACTAGAATATCATGTAACCATAACTTTTATATGCATTGGGAAACCAAAAAGTTCATGTGACTAGTTTTATTGCAATAGTCACTTTACTGCAGTGGTTTGCAACTGAACCGGTATTATCTCAGAGGTGGGCCTGTACAAACAATTCTGTCCGATCTCTGACACACAGCAAACACCATTGACGTGGCTGCTATCTTTATTATCTCCGCATGCACCGCACAGTTTCATGCTTTCATACCTTTGCTCACATCATCCCCCTACTTGGACTATCTTTTCCATGTCCTTCAGGAAGCTTCCTCTGAACCTCCAAGCTGAGCTAAGGACCCTCCACCTTTTACCTTTTGTGTAAGTCCACTGTATGCATCTAGATTTCCAGCTTCTGTGTTTGTTTTCTACTTAAAATATAAATTCCTGGAGGAAAGAGACTGGATCTCAATTATTTCTAAATCCCAGTGTCTATCACGGTTCATGGAACACAGGAAATTCTTGATAATATTTGGAATAAACTGAAGAGATTCGTTTAGATCATTTTTAAAAGCTCTTTCAGCTCTGATATTTTATTCTACAGATTGAGTAAATGATCAAAGAAGGACTCATTATTCTTAATTTAAGATGTGAGAAATGCTAGGCTTCTGGCTCCAGCTCTGTTCACAGAACAGCCAGTAAAAGCTTCTCATAATTTATTGAATCTGCTTAGCCCATCGGAGCACCATTCATCACGCTGACCCAGGAGCTGCAACCCATCTCAGATTTGGGAACTGTGCCACTGTGAATATACAGCGAGTACTTTAGAGTCCAGGAACGAGCATTTCTGTCACCTCTACAGTCACCTCCAGCTCACACACAGATATTCCATCTTGGACTGTTGCATTTGACTGCTAAACAGGAGGCTGGCGGTTCAAACCCACCAGCCACTCCTCGGAAGGAGTACTGGGCAATCTACCTCTGTAGTGATACCACCTGGGAAACCCAAGGAGGGGTCACTATAGTTGGAATCGACTCTGCAGCAGTGAGTTTGATTTTTGTTTTTCAAGGTTAACTTGCTCAACTGCTAAATGACAGGTTAGTGGTCCAAGGCCACGCAGAGGCATCTCAGAAGAAAGCCTTGGTGATCTACTTCCCCAAATCAGCTCCTGAAACCCTATGGAGGGCAGCTCTATTCTGACATACACAGGGGCATCGTGAGTCGAAGTGGAATGAGCTTGGAAGGGCATCGGGAGGAGGCCATTGACCACTGACTGCCACAATGACTCTCAAGTCTCATGGATGGGAATTCAAAGGGCTCACTTCTCATGGACGGACATCTGACATGGTTTGGGCAGCTATGTTCTGCATCGCAGCTGCATTCAGAGACCAAGTGGCCTCCAAGGTCCTTGCAGGAGGGAAAAGAGAGATGGATGAAGGAAAACACCAACTTGTAACTACCTTACCCCAGAAATGAGTACTGTCACCCGTCCTCAACAACGAGTTGTATGGCTCCAACTGAACTTGGGGGAAGCGGCGAAATGACAGGAGCATGTGGACACTTGCTGGGCAGTCTCTGTCTCTGCCACATACTCTCAACCATGGGAGATGCTATCAAGTGCATCCCGACATCAAGTGCATCCCGACAGCTGCAAGGCTGGAAGGCGTTTCACTGTCAGTCTTCTTGATTCTAGAACCTGAAGTCTTCATTTAAAGGACTTAAGTTCCTCATCTTTACAACTGCCTTTGGCTCAACCACAGACACTCCTGGACTTCACGTTGTCGCGTTATGTTAATCACTTCAGGCTGCATAGGACAAGAAGGATGCATGTGCAAGAAAACAGGTTCAGGCGGGGCTGGTGTGGAACAATTTTATCCCATCTATTGGCTTGTTTTCAGGCTGTTTCCTGGACCTATTCTTCTAATAAGCGTTTAATGACTGTTCCAGCTGATTTCTGGGGAGAGTGTCTGCCCACTGCCTTCACTTCCTAGAAGACAAATCAATTAAACCCCAGGCTTTTCTGACCTGGCCTTGTCTTCTGCCGTCTCCTGACAACTAGCTTTTCATTAGCATACTTGGAAAGGCCTCACCCCAATTTGTTTCTCCAGATGTTCTGGTCTTCCTGTGTCAGAACAAGACAGATTCTGCTTTTATGCATCCAGAGGCATTAGTGCTGGAGGCGGGGAAGCCCTTTTTGTGGCTATTAATGACCCCTCCCAGGGGAGCTCTGCTGCAGCGCCTCCCAGGCTTATCCAGATTTGTGACTTGCTACTCGGGGCTCAAGGACGGGTTGCATGGAGGCAGGGATGCTGAGCACCACGGTGGTCCAGGCTGAGCTTCACACACTGTAGACTGTTGGGTCTTTGATGCGGTCCATGCTCAGCATGCGTGCGGTGAACTGTGCTCATGCTGAAATAGAGAACGGCCCGCAATTTCTGTTCTAAACAATCTACTCTGGGCCTCCTCGTTTCACCTTCTCTCATTGAATGAACTTCCTTAAATGTATAGACTTAAGACAGTTAGATAGGAGCTCTGGTAGCATAGTGGCTAAAGCACTTGACTGATAACCAGAAGGCTGGCGGTTCAAACCCACCAGCCACTCCTCGGAAGGAAGGTTGGGCAATCCTACTTCCGTAGTGATACTGCCTCGGAAACCCAAGGAGGGGTCACTATGAGTCGGGGCCGACTCAACGGCACATAATAACAACAACAACAAGGACAGTTAGACGGACACATATCCATAGCACATACAAACACACGACTGAGGAGCAGAGGCCAGGTCTGTTTCAGCCGCTGTGGTTTCACTCAGAGGGACCTGAGTGGTGCCCAGTTAAGGTGCTGGGCTGCTGACAAAAAGGCTGGTGGCTCGAGGCCCCTCAGGAAAGTAAATTCATTTCATATAAAGTCGCCACGAGTCCAAGCAGACTTGCCGGCAAGTAACAAGAACATACACACATACATGCACACAGACAGACAGAGACGCACACACATGGTCTATCCGTGTCCTTTCCCCAATTTTCTATGAAGCGTTTGCTCTTCTGCCTTCCAGTTTGTAAGAGCTAGTTATATATTAGGTATATTAGCTCTTGGTGGTGTAAGTAGCACATATTTTTCTCAGTTGTCATTTTCTTTTGACTTTCCTTTTTTGTTTGCTGTTGTTAAGCACTGCCTTTTTTATTTTTAATTTTAATTTTAGATCCAAATTAATGGATCTGTTCTTTTACTGACTCTAGATTTGAGTCACAGTAGAAAGCCACTACCTACACCAGGGTTAAAGAGGAATTGTCTCCTGTTTCCGCCTGGTACTTGTCTCCTCTCATTTTTACATCTCAATCTGTAATTCTTTTGGAGTTTGTTCTTGTTTCAGATCACTCCTTCTTCATTCCCCCTCTTTAGCAGCCCACAAGGTCAGAGAGTGTAACTTCATCTATCAGGGGTAGTCCTGGGACTGCCACGAACAGGCTACTTTCTGAGAGCTGACTGCATGAGCAGGGACAGTCACCACCACATAGAAATACTGCACACTTCAGTTTTCATTTTTTCCAAGCTCTGTCTGTAGGATGCCACCTTTGTCTGTGTTGTTACTACCGTGTATCAATAAGGAGTGCTAGCACAGAGATGAAGACTGGGAAAGGGAACAGCTACAACCACCACTGTAAACGAGACATGTGCCTAGACAGGGACGAGACTTCGGGAGATTAGGGTTATCTTGCCCTTCTTTGATAGGCACACGAACCCTTGGTTGGTTTTCTCAGCCATGACCCAGAACTAGAAGTACATGAGGATGTGAGTCCTCACATGGCCCTCTGTAAGAACAGTTGCTAACAAGGGAGTGAGTGCACTTGTGGAGAACATGCTGTGTTATCTTTTAAAGTATCAGGAAACTTGAAATGCACTTGACTGATGCCAATCCTTTGCTAACTACTACAGAAAACTGTTAGAGCACTTTCTGAATTCCATCATTCCACTGGCTAAGCTGAAGAAGGTTCAGAGTATAAGATGTCCAATTACTAGGAATATCATCTTTCCAGGAAGATGAAATATAATTAAAGTGATGTACTCTGGAGAAGATGCATCTGTTCAGTACTGAGTACCTACTATGTGTCGGCACTGTCCTAGGCACAATCCTTGCCCTCATTCTAATGGGGGACAGAAATGATAGAATAGTGGCTAAGACACTTGCCTGCTAACCAGACAACTGGCGGTTCAAACCCACCAGCCACTCCTTGGAAGGAAGGTTGGGCAATCCTACTTCCGTAGTGATACTGCCTTGGAAACCCAAGGAGGGGTCGCTATGAGTCAGGTTTGACTCACGGCAAACAACAACAACAAAGGGGGTAGCTGTATTAGGTACAAATGGTAGAATGAGGGTGGCTGCACAGTGACTCCAGTGTTGAACGAGGTTGATAAACACACCAGAGGAGGTGAGGTATGAGAACTCACAGTCTGAAAATGAAGGCTCTGCAGGCTATGCTCATCACTGGACATCCGATTTCTCAGAACACTCATATTTGCTAGAGAAACCATCAGAACAAGATGCAAAGGCTCAGAGTTGTTTTAGGTGGCACCTAGGGGTTCACGGTGGTGTGGTCAACATGAGACTGCCCATTGGATCATCACACTGGTTTTGAATGTTTCTGATCTGTGTCAGACTTTGCACAAAAAGCTATTTCCTTTGGGGCCTGCTTGTCTGCACAAGAGCAGATTTCCATAATTGTGATGTGTACACGTAATGCTCTCTCTGTATTCTGTTTCTGCCTGTCATACAGAAAAAAAGTGTGTCATAATGTAGGCTAAAACTGTGCTCGTTCCTTCTTTTAGTGTCTATCACCTGCATATAACAGTGTGCTGAGTGAGTAGAGAAGGTCTGGTACAAGGGACTACGAGCTACCACAGTTCCACAAAGGACAAGAGCGCTTGTATGAACAGGAGAGATCAACATCACCAGTGGCCCCAGGCAAAGAAGGATTTGGAAAAGTGTTCCCACAGCTTGTGTAGGGGGAAGAAAATCCCCAAGTCTCCAGAGAAGGCACTGAGCACCAGAGACTCTGTCTCCTGGGAGAGGAAGCCTCTGGAGACTTGCCTGAATAAGACAGAATGCTAAGGAGCCATGAGAAAGTGATAGTGAAATGGAGAAGGGAGATGTCGGTGGAGAAGGAGAGCAAAAGAGGGGTCAGGAGAGCTGTAAAATCAAACACAGTCATAGGTAAGAGGCGCACTCACTCGCAACTCTGCTCTGATCAAGGCCACATTCCTCTGATTTCCGGTTTCAGTCCAACGTGATGTCATTAAGCTAAATGCAGTCTCAACAGAAAGGGTCTTGGCATGGAACCTGAAGGCTTACTTACTGGACACGGTGGGTTTGGACCTGACTGGAATCAGCTTCCAGCTCTCCAAGAAGATCCATCTACTTCAATCCTCAGATGTGTTTGGGTAGACCAGTTGGTTGCAGGTCCTTCACATCTGTAACAACATTTAATTCACAAAAAAGTAAGAGACAGCTGATAAGGCTCACAACCACAATGCAAGGTGAGGGCTTAAGCCGCATCACTGGGCTGAAAATCAGGTGACCCCATTAGTGGTCAGGAGAAAGAAGAGCAGCAGAGACAATGGAGGGTAGATCAACAAGGCAGTTCCCATCTGACAAGGAGCTCTGGCAGCGTCGTGCCTAAGGCACTTGACTGCTAACCTGAAGGCTGGCAGTTCAAACCCACCAGCCACTCCTCAGAAGGAAGGTTGGACAATCTACTTCTGTAGTGATACCACCTCAGAAACCCAAGGAGGGGTCACTATGAGTCGGGTCTGACTTGATGGCATACAACAACAACAACAACAATTCCTTTCACACAACATGACTCTCCAGCCCCTGTATTTTGGGCTGCCCTATGGGTTTGCATGCCCTCCTTCTGCACTTATCCCTGAAATCTGGGATGTTTTACATCCTGAGGAGAGAGGTCCTTTCAGGCAAAGCTGGATGGCTGGTCACCCTGGCTCGGAATTCATAATGCCCTTTGGTAAAGATTTACAAAGACAAGGGCAGAGCTGACAGTCTGTCCACTTCCAGACACTTCTGTGTCCATCTCTCCACTTTCTGTCTCAGACACACTCCACCATGAAGTTGTAGGCTCCAGTACTACTAAATCTGCTATGGATGGTGCCTTGAAGAAGTTATTAGACTCAATGGGCCATGGTGTCCTCACAATGGGAGTGGGATGGACAATTACTGTCCTATGTGAAGAAGTGACAAAGGCAATGTCTAGTGACTAGTATCACAAAGGTTCGGTGATTCTTGGCTACATGGTTGGTATTTGCTTCTCAAATTAAAAAAAGATCAATTCACTATTTTAAAAGATTGCTATACAGATGTATAGCAGAGACCCTGAATTCTTAAGTGTATCTCTGAATGAATGCATGTGATATATAAAAAGATCTTGCTATTAATGTACGCATATATATGATTTTAGGAGGTGGCATATGATCAAGAACCAATGGTACTGAAGGAAGAAGTCCAAGCTGCACTGAAGGAATTGGCAAAGAGCAAGGCTCCAGGAATTGATGAAATACCCTTTGAGATGTTTCAGGTAATGGATGCAGCACTAGAGGCACTTACTTGTCTACGCCAAGTAATCTGGAAGACAGCTACCTGGCCAACTCACTAGATGAGATCGCTATTTGTGCCAACTCCAAAGAAATGTGATACAACATATTGTGGAAATTATCAAACAATATCATTAATGTCACATGCAAGTAAAGATGGTTACATCAGTATATTGACGGGGAACTTCCAGAAATGCAACCTGGATTCAGAAGAGGACATGGAATGAGGGATATCATTGCTGATATCAATCACACGGATCTTGGCTGAAAGCAAACAATACCAGGAAGATGTTTACTTGTGTTTTACTGACCATGCAAAAATGTTTTACTGTGTGGATCATAACAAATTATGAGTAACATGAAGAAGAATGGGAATTCCAGAACACTTCATTGTGCTCATAAGGCAACTGTACACAGACGAAGAGGCTGTCATTCAAACAGAACAAGGGGACACTGCGTGGTTTAAAATCAGGAAGGGACTGTGTCAACGTTGTATCCTTTCACCATACTTATTCAACCTGTACGCTGAGCAAATAATCTGAGAAATTGGATACACGAAGAAGAGCGTGGCATCAAGATTGGAGGAAGAACCATCAACAACCGTGATATGCAGAGGACACACTCTTGCTTGCTGATAGTGAAGATGACTTGAAGCACTTACTGATGAAGATCAAAGACCACAGTCTGCAGCATGGATTACACCTCAACATAAAGAAAACAAAAGTCTTCACCACTGGACCAGTAACCAACATCATAATAAGTGGAGTAAAGACTGAAGTTGTCGAGGATTTAATTTTTTTTAGATCCACAATCAACACCCATGGAAGTAGTAGTCAAGAAGTCAAATGACATATTGCATTGGGTGAATCAGCTGCAAAAGACCTCTTTAAAGTGTTAAAAAGCAAAGATGTCACTTTGAAGACTAAGGTGTGCCTGACCCAAACCATGGTATTACCTCATACACCTGTAAGAGCTGGACAGTGAATAAGGGAGACTGGAAAAGAACTGATACCTCTGAGTTATGGCATTGGCAAAGAACATGATGTATACTAAGGACTGCCAGAAGATGAAACAAATTTGTCCTAGAAAAAGTACACCTTGCTTCTAAGGTTTCATCTCACGTACTTTGGACAAGTCATCAGGAGGCGCCAGTCCCTGGAGAAGGACATCATGCTTGGTAAAGTAGAGGATCAGCAAAAAAGAGGAAGACCTTCGGTGAGCTGGACGGACACAGTGGCTGCAACAGCAGGCTCCAGCACAGCAACAGTCGTGAGGCTGGTGCAGGACTGGCCATGTCTCCTCTGCTGTACATGGAATGGCTGTGAGTTGGGGGTGACTCGAAGGCACCTAACAACATGTAACAGCACCGTCGTCCATGCCTGGATGGAGCCCGTTGCCAGCCCCTCAGTAGGCTCCCTCTCGCCCCTTTAAACACTGACCACCTACTACGATAACTACTATTCTGACGTCTATCAATTGGTTCTACCTGTTCTTAAACCTCCTATAACAGAACCATACAGATTCTGTCCTTCAGACTGACTTCTTTTGTTCAACCTTACTTCTGTAAGACTCATTTGAGTTGCTGTATGTGGATCAATATCTCATTCTTCTAAGGTCCAGTGTTGATAATAGAGCTTTGTCACCCACTCAGCTGCTGATCACTGGGCTTGTCTGAGACTTCGGCCGCCGTGCATGAAGCACCGCAAGCATGTCTGTGTGTGTATTCCGGTGGGCACGTGCACTCATTTCCCTTGGGTACATGACCAGGAGCAGAACTGCAGGGAATGGGGCAGGAATCTATTTAGAATCTGCCAACTGGAAAAAACAGTTTTGGAAAAACAGTGCCAACTGGTTTTCCAAAATGGTGGAAGCCCAACCATCGAGTCTGGCACATGGAACAGTTTGTCATTGAAATCACTTCTCTAACTTCAGTGGCAGCGACCACTGTAGGTGGCCTAATGTTGCATCTCTCAGCTTTTAACCTTTCCTTACTGACTGCCGAGTACGCCTGGGTACCGGCCCTTCAGCAGGGTCACAGAGGTGCCTTCCTTCCATCGACACTGCCTCTCTCGCTGAGAGCCCTGACCTCACACTGCAGCAACTGGTCCTGTCCCCACCGCTGTACTTTCAACTCTCTCCTTCTCGACATCTCCCCGACAGCCACTCTCTGCTTCTCCTGAGCTTCGGGGAACTAATCCCTCCAAGAAGTCAGAGCAAGCGAGAAGGTGAAAGAAACCTACATGCTCCTGGTTTCGGTGTTCTGACTCGCAGGGTTACCCCACCTCGGGAGTGTCCTTACTCAGCACCTGATGACTCTGTCCGGTTGTTCTGAGCCCACTGCACATGGGGCCCTCACACTGGCAGAGAAAGGGGGGCTGCATGCCTCACAGTCTGTCTTTGCAACAGAGCCCACCTGATGGAGCAGTGCATGGCACACAGCCTCAGCCACCCACTGCACTGGAGCTGAGACCCAGGCCCTTGACCTGCTTGTCGACAGGCCAACTGAGGGCATATCATGTCAATCAACCCGAGCATGGACACGCTCCTGGGAGCAGAGAGAGGTGTAAGCCAAAATCAGAGTCACCCACTCCAGTGCCTCCAAGCTCCCTGTGTCTGGATGCTCCAAACAGGTGCTGAGTTTGTGCAGCTGTGCCCCTATGTGGGGCTGTGAAATGACGGGCCTGCACATCTGCAGTGAGGGATGCCTGCTGTGTCTCTCTGCACGCAGTTGGCGTATGTCCCTCTCCAGCACGGAGAGGGACATGCTCAGCTGCCATCCAAAGACTTGGGGATTCAGATCCACCCAGAAGTGCCTTGGAAGCAAGGCCTGTGATCCACTTCTGAAGAATCAGCTGTTCGAAATGCTGTAGAGCACAGCACCGCTCCACACACACGCAGTGGTCGCGGGTCAGCATCCACTCAACAGCAACTGGCCTGTGCTAGAGTCTTCAGTTCAGTGATTTCCCACCATGAACATGTTTGCCTATTTACTTAACTTTTTCACGTGTGACTCTTAGAAAATATAAAATGACATGTGAACAAGCAGCATCTCTGTCTGAGATGATATTCCCATTGGTGAGTGCTGCCCCAACCAACCTTGGATCTGTCTATTACTCACTAACCATCACCATAGTCTCTGAGCTCGTCCGTGTTCTCAGACAGGATGTGGAAACTCGGAGCTCCAGGAGGGCAGGGACTATGCCCATCTCAACCTCCATGTGATGGAGGGTGTGTGTCTCACTTATTCTTTGATGCCGAACAAACCACCCCGATACGCAGTGGAGTGTTGATTCTGAAAGACTTCCTGCAGGGTCACCTGGGAAATGGGAAATTTCTTTATATTAAAAAGTTATTTCATCATCACCTTTTCTCCCGAAACCTGTTGCCATGGAGGCGACTCTAACTCAAGCAATCCTCTGTGCTTACAGAGTGGAACTGTCCTCACAGAAATTTCAATGGCTGATTTTTCATCTTTTATTTTTATTATTTTAAACACATTTTATTGAAATATAATTTATGTACAGTGAAATACACAAAACTAAACTGACATGGGTCAATGTATATTTTTTTCATTGTTCCCTCCCTTCCCCTCCCACCCCTGTAACCAACAAAGAAAGTTTCCTTCCATATATAAACCTTTCCTTGACTTTTTACAATAATTAACTAATACTATACTTGTCCTTCTGTGGTTGACTTATTTCACTCAGCAAAATGTCCTGCAAGTTATCCATGTTATGAGGTGTTTGCAGATTCTACATTATTCTTTAGTGTTGCATAGTATTCCATTGTGTGTATGTACCATAGTTTGGTTACGCACTCTTCTGTTGATGGGCACCTAGCTTGTTTCCATCTTTTTGCTATTGTACCTAGTGCTGTGATGAACATGGGTGTGCATATATCTGTTCTTGTCCTGGCTCTCACTTCCTTAAGAAGATATATACCTAGTAATGGGATTGCTGGGTCAAATGATATTTCTCAATCCAGCTTTTTAAGGAATCACCATACTGCTTTCCACAGTGGTTGTACCATTTGACAGTCCCAGCAGCAGTGGATGGGAGTCCCCATCTCTCCGCATCCTTGCCAGTATTTGTTCTTTTCCGTCTCGGTGAACTTTGCCTTCAGTGGCTGATTTTTAAGAAGCCGATCACCAGGTCTGTCCTCTACAGTGGCACTGGGTGGCTATAAGCCACAGCCTTTTGGTTAGCAGCCAAACACAAACCTTTCTGCCACCCAGAAATGTGAGGCTGGTGTCACTAAGTGCTGTCGAGTTGACTCCAAGTCATAGAGCCTCCCCACACAACAGGACGAACCGGTACCTGGTCCCGCACCAGCCTCCCAGTCCTTGCTGTGCCTGAGCCACTGTTGCAGCCACTGTGCCAGTCCATCTCATTGCGGGTCCTCCTCTTTTTCACCGAGCCTCTGCTTTACCGACAGTGATGTTCTTCTCCAAGGATTGGTCCTTTCTGGCAACATGTCCAAAGTCCATGACACAAAGTTTCACCATCCCCGTTGCTAAGGAACGTTCTACCTGTACTTCATCCCAGACAGATTTGTTCACTCTCCTGGCCATCCTTGGTACCTCTGAGGCTCTTTGCCAACACCACAATTCAAACAACGCCTTAAATTTCAAAGTAAACCTAATTTCAAATAACATTTTCAAAACACAAAGATGTGCAATTTGATCCTTGATATAGCATGGAAAAGCAATGACTCAGCCAAGGTTTCTCTGACTTACCACTGATGGAGTTTATAGGGTGGTCACATATTTTACGGACTGGTCTCTGACAGGCTGTGTTAACAGCTTCTGGGCCTGAGTTAAACCACAGCCACGTGGAAGTGGCATTAAGCGTAAAGTCACGGAAGTACTGTTTCTCTCTGTTGACAAGGTGTTTCAGAGTCTTTTAAGGGTCAAGTCTTTGTCTTCCAGACCCGGCTCCTTATTGGACATCGACAGTCCATCAGCTCCTTTATCTGGACAAAGCACCACCATTTGAAGGCCAGCTCCTCTGCCTCCCGCAGATGGCCAATGAGAGACGGCCTCATGCTGGTAGGTCAGAGGGCTGGGCCAGGCAGGCCTGACTGAGAGGGTTCAGTCAAATCTCTAACAACTGAAAAAGCAAAGCGACTTCCCCCCTAAGAAATTGATCGATAGAACTTACTAAACCTTACTGCATTTTCTAAGAAATTAAGTAAAAGCAGGTGGCTATGATTTACGTCACTTAAATTACAGCCTTGTGTAAGTTCTTTAAAAACTACTTTTAAATGAGACCTTGTTTTGGAACCTGCTGAGTGAAGGCTCTTGTTGTTTGCTGCTCCTTATCATCTTTTCTTTGGCTTTTACAGAAAATAAAAAAACTGAAATGGGAAGTAAAAACCTTATTTACCAGAGCCTCATCAACAGCAACAACAAAAGGATTCATTTCCATTTAACAAGGTGAACATCTAAGCAGAGCACTTGTGGGAACAATGTTGTGGTTGTAAGGTGCCACTGAGTCGGTTCCAAGTCACAGCCACCCTGTGTACGGAAGAACGAAACAGCCTGGTCTGCGCCAGCCACAATCGCTGCTGACTGTGAGCCCATCCCACTGAAGGTCTTCCTCTTTCCCACTGCCCCTCTCCTTCATCAAACATGATGCCCTTCTCCAGGGACCGGTCCCCCCTGAGACATGCCCAGAGACAGTGACAAGAGGTCTCGCCATCCTGTGGAAACTGCACATACTGACAAATGGTGGTTTCATACCGGGGGCTTGTTTAGATTCTTCCTTCAGAATCTCAGTTATCAGAATCCCTTCTGCTCACCAGTGGGGGTGGAGGCAGATGCAGGAAGTTAACCAAACACTGGATGACTGATAACACGAAACCAACACAGTCAGGGATCTGCTGTTTTTTAGTGAATGTTTGTTTTCCCTTCTCCCATATATTTCTCTTCTGGCAATAACAGTGATGCAGCTACGCCAAAGTGTCCAAGGCAACCAGCTGGCGTTTGCAGCAATTGTTATGGCAACCGAGGTGCAGACCGAGGAGCTCTGCCTCCACCTATCCCCCACTCGCAGCATCCATGATGCTCATTTCCCTCCCTGAGCAACACCACAGCCTGCCCCTGACTCTTCCACAGGTTTACACCTCAAGGCAGGTCCACGCATGACACCCCTTCTAGGACCCGCACCCCCATCACCACCACCCCCCACTTCTCTCTGCAAACTTCTCCCAGAGGCTGGCTGTACCAGAGGCCTTCAAGGTAGCATCGACCCATCACACCCACATTCCTGGACGTGAGCTGCATTGACTCTGCCTCTCATGGAGGGTGGGCGGCCACACGGCTCTTCCTGACCGCATGTTCTGGGCTCACACTTGAGGCCTGAAGGCTGCTGCTGACCAGGTGACGTTAGCCATGCCCGTTCTTGGCCTCTGCTTCCTCGCCTCCAGATTCTGGATCACGGACTAGACAGGCCCAGTTGGTTTCCGGCTCACAGTTCCTACTCCTAATTTTAGTAAGACAATATTTATAGGAAACCAACTGGGCAAGTGAGAGCCTGAACAGAAAGAGTTCTGTTTCCTTGATTTTGAACATAAGGGGATAAATATGCATAATCCACACTGCTTTATACAAGTGGAAATAAGTAACTGCACATACACAGATGTCTCGTTTTGTTTTCTTCCTAACTGCTGGGACCACTGTTGGTTCATTCGTGCTTTGCACAAGTATTTACGGGGTACGTCAGTCAGATAGCTCCTTCATGAACAAACCTAACAGGCAAGCAAACAAAAGCTAACCCCAAAGTATTTTTTAAAAAAAACTTTTGATTGTGATTTGGTGAAGGTTTACAGAGCAAACTGGTTTTCCATTCAACATCCATACACAGTTTGATTTGTGACATTCATTGCCATTCCCACAACAGAACGGTGCTCTTCCCACTTCCTGCCTGTGGCTACCACTTCCATTCTGCCATTTCTGCTACTGTTATTTGTTCTCTTTCTTTTTTTGTATTTTCAGTTCTATGGTGAACATTGCCCCTAAGTATAAGCACACATTTCCTGGACACTGTCTGCTGGTCTAGTCAGCAGGGTGTCATCCTGACACTGGGCCCCAGTGTGACTCACACTGGAGGACGCTGCCCATGCTTTGCCAACGCCCAGTCTTCCTTCCACCCACACAAGTGCAAAGCCATGGGCACGGGACCAGGGGACCTGTATCCATCTGCTTGGCCGGCAGGGCTCCTGAGAAGCATCTTAACGCAAACGATCTATTTAATATCAAGAAAGGAACGACCCCGTAAGGAACTCATTAGTAGGATGGCAGTATAACTCCTCACCCACACAGCGACATTTCTGAGAGTGAAGAGAGGGCCACAGCTGGTCCTCAGGGCCATCAGGCAGAGGGCAGGGCATGCGCTGGGAGTCGAGCAGTTTAGCTCCTGCCTACAGATGCTCCCACACCCGTTTCAACAGTGCACTATTGCTCTACAAACAAACAAACAAAAAAAAAAACCTCACTGCAATTGAGTCAAATCCAACTCATAGCAACCCTCCTTGGGTTTCCAAGGTGGTATCTCTATGAAAGTAGATTGCCCAATCTGGTAGTTAGTGCCTAAGGCATTTGACTACTAACCAGAAGGCTGGCAGTTCAAACCCACCAGGCACTCCTTGAAGGAAGTTTGGGCAATCTACTTCCGTCGTGATACCACCTCGGAAACCCAAGGAGGGGTTGCTATGAGTCGGATCTGACTCGAAAGCAGTGAGTTTTTATTGTTCTACGTAGTATCTCTTCTTTTTAAAATCAGTTTTTCTAAATTTAGAGAAGCAACCATTAATAGTGTGGGAAAGAAGTCAGGTTTGTCGTTGAGAGTCACAGTGGAGAGCCCCCTGGGGCCGGGAGGAACCGAGGCTCGTTTGAAGAACACACACATTTTCCCGGGTCGCCGCTTTCCTGGTCATTGAAGCAGGCGGAGCTGGCAGGAGCGACACACGGAAGCCGGTGAGCAGTCTGTCTGCAGCCGCTCCTTTGGTCCCGCTGCACAGTGTCCCTCACGCCTCCCTGTCTCCTGCCTGAGACCCTTGCGTTGCAAAGTCCCCCCAGTAGCTGGGCTGCATGGCACTCAGCTGTCCCCTGAATGCTGCCATCTTTGACTCAGAGACTGTAGCCTAGCGACAGCCGAGCTAACGGGGCATCGGAGGACTGGGGACAAGGAGCAGTTCCTAAGTCCACCCTGCTCACTCATCCTCCAACTTTATGCCTCCAATGGTCCCTGACTTGGAAGATTCTCTCCTAACCCAACCACTTCCCGTCACAACCTAAAGGGGGCGCTCTAGAAATCACGGCACTGCTGTCTAGGACTCCTCCTCCTGGAGCATTGTCAACACAGCTGCTGGTAACTAGGCTGGAGGTTCCAGTCCACTCAGAGGGGCCTCAGAAGAAAAGCCTGACATCTCCTGAAAAATCAACCACTGAAAAGCCCGTGGGGCACAGCTCTGCTCTGAGACTCCCTGGGTCACCAGGAGTCAGAACTGACTGGACGGCAGCGAGTCGGTTGGTTGCCCCCCCGGCCACACACACACACACACACACATTTCAGGAAGAGCAACTCGGAGGTAAATCTTTCACTCTTTCCCAGGTCACTCAGAGGGACTGGACACCAGGTGCGCTTCAGTAGGACCTTGCTGTATTGGCCCTCCCCTTCCCCGTCTCACTTCCCCATGCCCACACTAGTGCGTCCTGCAATCACCTCCCAGATAAGCCTTGTGCACTTGCATCTGGTCTCAGGACCTGCTCTGAGCAAAGCCAAATGGAGGCCAAGTCCACCTCCAGCTGGCTCATCTGAGAGTCTCCCCACAGCCATCGCCAACAGGTGGGGAAACTGCAGCACAGAGAACACTCTCCAAAGCAATGCCCTCTCTGGTTTCCAGTCTTCTGAACTCCGCAGCTTCAGTCCTTGTACACTCTCAAGACTTGCTGAAACGTGGTGCTCAGCCCCTAACTGAAAAGTGGGAGTGGATTCCTTCCTCCAGAAAGCAGCCCCATAAAACACGCTGTCAACAGCATCAAGAACGCCTCTGGACTCAAGGCAGAATTCAAGAATAAAACGTCATGAGCTCTGAAGTCTGCAGAGTGCCCTTCCCCAACCTTGTTTTTTGTTTCTTCCCTTGAGGTGGCTACTGTCCTAACTCGGTGCTAATTGGTCTCAGGGGCTCCTTGAATTCAGAGTCCAGGACGCTCCTTGCAGGAGGGTTTAGGCATGACCGTCACAATGCCACGTGAGATCACTGACAAGACGAAGAGTTCGTATGTAGACGGAGAACAGCCAGGCCTAGTGGATGCTAACATCCCGTAAAGAGGTTCCATGGATTGCACCACATTCTGCATAACTGGCTGGGATAAAGCATCTGCTGCCAGTCGCATGGGCAAATTAAACTTTCACCCAAATCACAACACAAAGTTAAGGGGGAGAAACACAGTATAATCCATGCAAAATTTGGAAGAAGCCCAACACCTACTTTTGTATTGCTGTCTTGCAAATAACCCGTTACACAATGAGTAATGCTGACTTCAATGCCACAGGTGCTTGTTTCCGTCAAACGGAAAGATCCCTTTGATCAAAAGGGCCACCTTTTCCGTAGTTACAGGTGGTGACTGCCGAGTTTCAGCCACCTTCTCTAGCAGCATGTTACTGCTGGTAACACACCTGACATGGGGAAGGACTTTATCATCCTCGCTGGGAGGGGAAGCAGAGTGGAGAGAAATGACTGCAGTGGGAGCTGGCATCACAGAAAACCTCGAGGAGAATCCACGTTGATTCAGCGGAAACGTGAGCATGGGTTCTGCAGTGGCCGGCGGTATGTAACTGACACAACGGTAACTGTGGTGGAAACAGGAAGGTCATGTTCGGAGGCGGCTGTCGCCGCTGTGGAGTCAGTTCCGACTCCCGGCAGTGGCCCCACGTGGCAGAGCAGCAGTGGTTCCAGAAGGCTTTCGCGGCCGTGGCCTTTTGGAAGCAGGTGGCCAGGCCTTCCGCGGCCCCTCTGGGGGCGTTCAAACTGCCAACCTCGGCTACCAGCAGAGCGTTCACCTGTTTGTGCCGCAGGTAAAGAGGGAACTCTGAGAAAGACATGCGTTCCCACGTGCCAGCGACAGTCTTGAGCATGGAGGGCCGCCGGTTCCTGTCCTTCCCCACATCCCACAGCCTGGCTGCAGGGGACTTGTCTCCGGCCTGCGAAGGGCAGGGCGGACAGTTACACGTGCAATTTCATGAGGGCACATTTAACACCCTTGAAGGTAAGTGGACACATTTTTAAAGTATCTGGCTGTCAAAGGAAAACATTTATTTAAGCCTCGAAGAATGTAACAAACACTTCATTTAGAAACTATTGAACACTAAAACTAATAGTCCACTTTAGGAGGCGGAATGTCGTCTTTTGATGCTGTGTGGAAGAAAAACACTTACTCAGGAATTGAGGGCTCTAAAGTTAAAGAAGGAAATGGCTTACTGTCCATAGATCACACAGATTTTCATGTTCACAAGCTATCGCACACCTCCGGCCAATTAATTCCTTAGGCCTGGGAAATAATGCCATTTTCAAAAACAGAAAAGTGAGCTCACCCCTCAACAGTCAAGTTTGGAACCATCTGTGCAAAATGCTGTGGTCAATATTTTATGTTTGGAAAAAGCATCCACGCGGCTGTCACAGACCCCTCTCTAATGCAGACAGGGCTCGTTAAACGTGCTGCTGCCTGAAGTGAGAGGTAGGCCAGGGTTGGATGGAGTGGGGGGCCCGGGGACCAGCAATGCTTCAAGGCAGCTCTGCCTTCTCCCTCCCCTCCAGCTATCCCCTGGTCAGGGCTGCCGGACTGGGCAGTGCAGGCCAGGGCCACCTGTCCCATGGGCCTCGCTGACCGGCAGGGGAGGAGGCAGCCTGCCCTACAACAGGGAAGGCAATGAGGCCCCCCACTCCCAGCCCTCAGGATCTCTCTGTGGCCTGGCCAATATTCCCATGTGGTTGGAAACACAGGTCACATTGCGGTGAACAGAGACTAACACGAGTCTGCCCACTGCAGCCCATGGTGACCGCCTCCAGCATTTACACCCAGGCCTTATTTCCATGACCCCCCACCCACAAGCCACTCAGGGAGTCTGGGCCCAGCAGGGGTGCACGGAGGCCCAGACAATTGCATCATGAGGCCCGACAGGCCAACGAGGTTTGCTTTAAATGGTGAAATGGCAAGGCGGGAGCCGTTCACGCTTGCTGTTGTGAACTGCTGTCGAGCAGTGGTGACGCCGGGACTCGTGTCGACCCATGTACAACGGCACGAAGCCCTGCCCAGTCCTGCACCAGGCCCACGATTCGCTGACGACATGACCCTTGCGATCCATAGGGTTTCACTGCCTGAGTTGCGGAAGGAGACTGCAAAGCCGTTTTTTCCTGGTCCATCTTGGGCTGGAAGCTCTGGCAAAACCCGCTGGGCAGCACAGCGACCCACAGGCCTCCACGGACGGACGGGTGGTGGCCGCACAGGAAGTGCGTTGGCTGGGAATTGGCCAGGGTCTCCTGCACGGACGGCAAGGACTCTAACGCTGGAGCACCACTGCGCTGTTCACGGGTTTGCTGTTGTTAGGTGCCACTGAGTCTGTTCCCACTCACAGTGAGCCCCCGTACCACAGAACAAACACTGCCTGGCCCCACGCCATCCTCACAATCACTATGGTGCTTGAGCCCACTGCTGCCGCCACCGTGTCAACCTATCACTGGGTCTTCCTCCATTTTACTCACCCTCCATTTTAACAAGCAAGAGGCCTTTTTCTCTGGGATCGGATCCCTCCTGACAACATGGACCAAAGCACAAGAGGAAAAGTCTTGCCATCCTCAAGTCCAAGGAGCATTCGGGCCACACTTCATCCGAGACAGATCCACTGGTTCTTCCGGAAGCCCACGGGATACTCAATACTCTTCGCCAACCCCAGAATTCAAAAGCATCAGCTCTTGCTGTATGAAAAGTGAATTTACTCTGTAAATCTTCACCCAAATCCTAATTAAAAAAAAAGCATCAGTTCTTCAGCCTTTATTATTCATTGTCCAGCTTTCACATGCATATGTGAAAATGCCATGGCTTAGGGTTGTTGTTGTTGTTATGTGCCGTCGAGTCAGCCCTGACTCATAGCGACCCCTCCTTGGGTTTCCGAGGCAGTATCACTACGGAAGTAGGATTGCCCAACCTTCCTTCCGAGGAGTGGCTTAGGGTAGGTGTACCTTAATCTTCAAAGTGACATATTCACTTTTTAACTTTATTTTTAAAATTTTTACTGTGATTTGGGTGAAAGTTTACAGAGCAAATTCACTTTCCACACAGCAGCTCACATACACTTTGTCTCATGGCATTGACTACAGTTTCCCACAATGCAACAGCTCCCCTCCCACTTCCTCCCCATAGTCACCTCTTCCCTGTGTCCTTCCCTCCATGCACTCCTGCCCCCTGAGCTGTCTCCCTGTGCATATACAGCCCTTCTATTCTCCCATGATTGATCTCTCCAAGGACTGTATCTATTGTAAATGGCAACCTCATATGCCTGTCTTTTGCTTGGCTGGAAGCCATAGGAGTGGGTTCAGTTCCAGACCTGAAGGGTAGCTAGGGACCATAGCCTCAATGGTTCCACCAGGCTCTATCAGAGCAGTAAATCCACGCTGTCTGTGCCGTCAGGATCGCTGCCAGGCCATGGCTCTGTGTCTCTCTTTTTTCGGTGTTTCATGCAGGTTCTTCCACTAGTTGGAGTCAGTCCACTTCTGTATCCTTCCTTCCTTTCAAGGCTCAGGGCTCCAGGATTATCCTCTGTATCTGTGCTCATTGGTTCCCCTTTCCTTTGTTGAAGAGGGTCTGTGCCGTTTGCCTGCCTGTTCTGCCATCTTACTGGAACTCAATCCACTTTTTAACATTTTAAAGAAGTCTTTTGCAGCAGATCTTCCAGTGCAATATGACGTCTGATTTCTTGGCTGCTGCATCCATGGGTGTTGATTATGGAGCCAAGGTAAATGAAATCCCTGAAAACCTCAATCTCTTCTTTGTTTATCATGATGTTGCTCAGTGGTCCAGTTGTGAGGATTCGTGTTTTCTTTATGTTGAGGTATAACCTATGCTGAAAACTATAGTCTTTGATCTTATCAGTAAGTGCCTCAAATCCTCTTCACTTTCAGCAAGCAAGGTTGTGTCATCTGTATATCGCTGGCTGTTAATGAGTCTTCCTCCGCGAATCAGTATGTCTAACACAGGACAACAGTTTTATGTAATTGTGCTGGTCACAAGGGAGCTGTACTATTTAACACACGTTCGCCCACAGCACACCCTGTATTTTGAACATTGGCACCGTTGTAAGTGGTTTCATATCCTCAGCCTCCTCGGCAGATGACCTAGGCCTCCCGAGGCTGTCTATGTAAGACAGGCCCCCGGCTGCCACCACACTGCCTGGCCCTGTGAGCACCGTTCCCACTGTCCTGCCTTGGTGAAGAGCACAGCCCGGGGTCTGGGTTTCACCCTTGCTGGTGCTACACTTGTGGTATGGGACCTTAGACAAGTCAACTTTCCCATCTGTAAAATGGGAGAATTGCAGTCATTATTTCAAAGGACTGTTGGAATAAATGACTGAGGTGGTGCACACACAGCAGCGCACCCTGCAGCTGGTGCTTAGCTGTGGCTCAATGATGCCGCCAATATTTCAATAGTTACTACAACAGTCGTGTTAACAGGACTGAAATAGAACACTCCATCTGGCCCAGTTAGCATGAGGTCTCAGCAGAGCAGGTCCCAATGCAACGCGAGTGGGGTCCTGACAGCAGGAGAGACAGACAGAGACCTGCTGAGGACAGACGGCCGTATGAAGACAGCAGGGACGAGCAGTGCGGCTGCAAGCCAGCGAGCACTGGGCACCAGCAGAAGCTGAGAAGACAAGGAAGAGTCCCCCCCCAGAGCCCTGGGACAGAGCAGGGCCCTGCGACACCGGGAATCTGACCCTGTGGCCTCCCGAACCTGGAGACTGCCTGCTGTTCCAGAAGCCACCACTTGGCGGTTCTACGTCCCAGCAGCCACAGGAAACTGACGTCATGCCAGCGCCACAATCCTGAAGCGCTCCGGTTTCCCATGCCACCTGCCCTCTCGGGATGGACCACGACTGCAGTTCCCAGAACCCCGCCTCATTGTCTGCAGCACGTCTCCAGTTGTTAAAAAGCAGGTGAGTAAGGAACATGGCTGAAAGTCTGCCCGCTGCAGTCCTCAGCACCCACCTGAACGATGCAAACCATAGCCCACCGCCGGGGGCTGCCCCACACGCCCCACTCCAGCGGGAGGGCATTGCAAACGCCAGACGCTGAGCATCAGACGCCACCAGCTCCTGCCCCTATGCACACCTCTGCTCTCCCCACGGCAGCGAACCCCTCTCCTGGAAAACTCATCAGCCCAGGCCACCGGCTCCCCTCTTGACTCCTCAGCCACAAGAGTTGAACATGTACCTAAGGGAGATGCACTCCTTGTAGAAAACAATCATGGGGGAAAGGAGGGCTGTGTATGCACAGGGAGACAGCTCAGGGGGCAGGAGTGCATGGAGGATGGACACAGGGAAGAGGCAACTATGGGGAGGAGGAGGGAGGGGAGCTGTTGCATTGGGGTAAATTGTGGTCAATATCATGAGACAATGGGTGTGTGAACTGCTGTACGGAAAGTGAATTTTTTCTGTAAACTTTCACCCAAATGACAATTTAAAAAAAACAAAAAAACCTTCCCTGGACTTTTTACAATAGTGGTTTCATACACTATTTGTCCTTCTGTGATTGACTAATTTCATCCAGCATAATGTCCGTTGTTGTTGTTGTTGTTATGTGCCGTCGAGTCAGACCTGAGTCATAGCAACCCCTCTCTGGGTTTCCAAGGCGGTATCACTACGGAAGTAGATTGCCCAACCTTCCTTCTGAGGAGTGGCTGGTGGGTTTGAACTGCCAGCTTTCTGGTTAGCAGTTAAGTGCTTTAGGCACTATGCCACCAGAGCTCCTATAATGTCTGCTAAGTTCATCCATATTATGAGATGTTTCACAGATTCACTGTTGCTCTTTAATGGTGTGCAGTGTTCCTTTGTGTGAATGCACTAGAGTGTGTTTATCCATTCATCCACTGATGGGCATTTTGATGGTTTCCATCTCTTTGCTATTGTGGAGGGTGCTGTGATGAACATGGGTATGTGTGTATCTGTGTCACGGCTCTGACTTCTCTAAGATATATACTTAGTAGTGGAATTGCTGGATCATATGCTATTTCTATTTCCAACTTCTTAAGGAAGTGGCACATCACTTTCCACAGTTATTGTACCATTTTATAGTCCCACCAGCAGTGTATGAGAGTTCCAGTCTCTCCATACCCTTGCCAACATTTGTTGTTTTCTCTTTTTCTTTTAACTTTGCTATTAATGCTGGGGTGAGAATATACCTCATCGCTGTTTTGATTTACATCTCTCTAACGGCTGAGGATTGTGAGCATTTCTTCATGGGTTTGTTGCTGCCCCAATGTCTTATTTGGTGAAACATCCATTCATGTCTTCTGCCCATCTTTTAACTGGATTATTTCTCCTTTTGTTGTTGCAGTTTTCTATAAATTTTAGAAATTAGTCTCCTGTCCAAAACATTGTTGACAATTTTTTTTTTCCCAATCTTTACGTTCTCTTTTTACTCTTTTGGTGAAATCTTTTGATGTGCTTAAGTGTCTAATTTTTAAGCAGTCCCAGTCATCTATTTTGTCTTCTGTGCATTTTCAGTTATGTTTGATAGCATATTTATGCCATGCATTAGGGTCAAGTTTGCCCCTTTTTCTTCTTTGGTGGTCTTTATAGTTTTAAGTTTTACATCCATGTCTTTGATCCATCTTGAGTTCATTTTTGAATACGGTGTGAGATGTGGGTCTTGTTTCATTTCCTGAAGATAGATGTGCAGCTTTGTCAGCACTGCTTGTTGGAGGCCATCGTCTCTGCACACCCTCGAGTCCTGCCTAACCGCCTACTTTCTTAGCTACAGCCTCTGAGAAAATAACAAACCTGAGTGAATGAAAACTCCAAACCCCTGATGGGCACTTCAGGGGGACGAGAAGCATCTGGATGTGGAGGGAAGTGAGGGCTGCCCTGATGAAGGGGAAGCACCCCCCACCCACACACTACCCAGGGCATGAGTGGGTCCATGTGAACTGTTACCTCCTTTTCTTCAGTGTGAAATTCCCAACTTCCACTCTTTGTGACTCCTAACAACAGAGTATGTGATTTGAGCCAATTACCTGTGTGCATTTTTGCCTCCATCTCTCCCTTGAGTACAATTCTGATTTAATTCAACCATAGTGATGTGCGATTATATCCAAAGCCCAGTTGGGCCATCACACTGGAGTGAATGTGATTAGACAGATGTGAGATGGCTCGGCCCCAGATGCCTCCTCTGATGTTCCTGTGGATGTATGTGGTCAGGAGTATTATCACTCGTGCTTTCAGAGTTCAGCAAACAGTTTCAAAATGGCCCCCAGGCACACATATGGATCAAGCAGTTGGCATACTAAGCTTACAGCAGGAGTGACTGAAATCCTAACTTCAGTTATCAATTAATTGGGGAATGTTGGGAAAATCCCACAATGCCTGTGAACTAACTACTGTTCATCTGTCCACGTCAGCCCGGCACTATGCGCACAATTCTGGGACACAGGAAGCACATGGCCCCGCGCGTGCACAGCATCTGGTCGACCAGCCACTGCCCCCCTAGCTAGTGGCTGCACACGTTCCTGCTTGCTGCCGGGAACCATGATGGACTCAGACAGATGGGGTGGCTCGCTGTCAGAGTTCAACACATTTGAGTCAGTCAACAAACAGAGTTATGTTTGAGCCCAGAGCATCTCTGACTCCTAGCCCTGCTTTGTTTCCTGTATCAGACGAGTGCAACACTAATTTCCGTCTCTGCACAGCAGAATCCTCCCGGCTCTGGAAGATGGAGGAAACTGGAGGAGTGTCTACCGAGCACCCCCGACACCTCTTTTCCTCTCAGCAGTCAGGCCCCGACAGCAGCACCAACAGCCCCGGCTTGTGCAGACCCTATCACTGATCGGTAAATGACACGGCCACCAGCCCCAGGAGTGTGTCTTCTCCATGTGTTTCCCCAATGCTGTGTCCTGAGTCCACGAACGTAAAGCCCTGTAAGAAGTCGAGATTCACCAGGACCTGTCCTGCACGTGCAGCCCAGGCTGCTGCCGCCAGCTCTTCTCCGTCAGTTTCATCTGGACACAAACACAGTGTCTGCTGCAGCAGTCACTCAAGTGAACCCAGAAACCGGTCAGAGGAAACTCAGACACCGGCCTGAGCCCTGTGTTCGCTCTCCTTATTTAGTTAGCCCTCTCCTTCTCTGTGGGCCCAACTGTGGTTCTTGTCTTTCTTCTGCAAAGGGTGCAGGAGAACTATCATCACCTGCTGCCAGCTCTTCTGGAAGCAAAGCCCAAAATGGCAGGGCATTCGCTCAGGCAAACACTAACCAAATTAGGGCTGTGGGCTCAGTGGGGTCACTGTGCCTCTGGGCAGCAAAAAGTGACCCTGCGGGAAGAGAGAGACCTTCACGTGTGGTACCAGCTCCCAACACCAGGGCCTTGAACCTGTAAGCCCTGAAGAGGTGCTGAGCACCTGACCCCTCTGACTACTTGCGTGAGGTGCTCCACTAGTAGGAAAGGCACACTGCTGATGTCTACATTCTGGGAAAGGAACAGAGGCCGTAAAGGAAGGGCACCAGGAACAAGGAGACATGCATGTTGTTCCTCTTCTTGTTGACTTTTCATATCTCACCTCCTTCTAAGCTCCTGCCAAGCCTGAGGTCAGACAGAAGTTTACATTTAACTCAAGCAAAACAGGTCTTCAATTCCACAAACAACTGTCACAAAGTGGAACACTTCCGTCACCTAGGAAGGAGAATGGCCCACTCAGTGGAGTCTTGGCTCTCTAGTGCTGCTGTAACAGAAATAGCACAAATGGCTGGCTTTAGAAAACAGGAATTTCTTCTTTTACAGTTCAGGAGACTAGAAGTTCAAATTCAGAGTGCCAGCCTAGGGGCTGGGTGAAGACCCCTTCAATCTTGGGCTTCAGCTCTGCCTCTTGTTCTAAGCCCACTGGGGCTGGAGGCATCTCCTAACTCCGGCAGCTGCTGGCTGCTGAGGCTGATGAACCTAAGATTAGCAGGCCACACAGCAGGCCACTGGTTTCAGTTCAGGAACTGGAATCACTGGGCCAAATGCAGGGTCCAAATGTGCCAAAAGCTAGAGACCTTTCCCAAAGCTCTTCCATACACACAAGCAGCAGCCACACCCCAAGGCAGCTCCCTTCCCAATGATTAACGTTTCACAGCAAATTCCACCATAGAGATTAACTACATCCAGCCGCCAACCCAGTCAAAACCACGGCCCAGCCAAGTTGACACACAACGTTAACTACCACAAGTTGTCAACGTTTGCAATGACTGTAGTGACTCATACCAAAAACAGGCATCATCATCTAGGAGTATGTCTGGTTTGCTCACTGTTATGTCCCAGGCACCAGTGACAACTACTAAGTAGGTGGTCACTTTGGTGACTGAATAAACGAATAAAATGTAGCTCTGAAGTACTTGTCCCCCTTCCTTGATATGCACATGATGGTGTTGTTGGCCACTCAGGCCTCCTTTGTCCCTGAGTCTCCTCTGAGACTGAGAACTACACTTCCCAGAATCCTTTTCCCTTTACACTTCCTGTTACAATTTGCCAGCAAGGGGAACTCAAGGGGATTTGGTGGGCAGTGTGGCATTAGCCATTATCACAGGGAGGTCTTGGTGGGCATGGTACCTCCCTACATCTCTCCATGAGGCCAGCTATTTTGATGCTTCAAGAGAAGTGCTGACCCATCCGATCTGCAGCCTATATGACTATGAGACCAGAAGAATTAGATGGTGCCCAGCTACTACTGTCAACCACTTGGAAGAGGATCTATGTAGGAGATCCTGAATAGAGAGGGAGAATAATGTGGAACAAAACTCAAAATTATTTGGGAAAAAAAGGGGGGGATCAGGTTTGCTGGCCCGATAGAGCCTGGTGGAACCCCTGAGATTATGGCCCCTAACTGCCCTTCAGGTCTGGAACTGAACCCATACCTGTGGTTTCCAGCCAAACAATAGACAGACATATGAGCTGAACATTTACCTGAGGTAGATACACTCTTTGGAGAGAACACTCATGGGAGAAAGAAGGGCTGCTTATGCACAGGAAGACAGCTCAGGGGGCAGAAGTGCATGGAGGTATGGACACTGGGAAGAGGTAACTATGGGGAGGAAGTGGGAGGGGAGCTGTTGCACTGTGTTAAATTGTGGTCAATGTCATGAGACAAAGTATATGTGAACTGCTGTATGGAAAGTGAATTTGCTCTGTAAATTTTCACCCAAATCACAATTTAAAAAAGAGAGAGAGAGAGAAGTGCTGAGAATGAGTGGCTTCCTCGTCCCCTCAGCCACGGCTGTCCTAGCCCTCCCCTCCCAGCTCGACGCACACATGTGTGAGACCTAACCCCTAGACTGCTTCTCATTCCCGTGACACTTGCAGTGGCTGGTTTCCTGCCCAAACTCATACCTGTGTGCTGTGCCAGAGGATTCCGTGTTTATCTGGTTCCTTGTGTGACTGCTGCTTTGTCAGAATTGGCTCCCCATTGGTTCTAACTCACAGAAGTCTCTCCTGGCATCTGCTTCTTGGAGCTTGATCACCAGGAACAATCGTGAAAAAGAGATGGCTGCTGTCGCATGTCATGGAGCGGATTCTGACTCACGGTGACCCCATGGGACAAAGTAGAACACACCCATAGGGTTTCCTAGGCTGTAATCTTTTGGGGAGCAGGTCCCCAGGTCTTTCTCCCACGGAGCCACCAGGGCTCCTGTTCTGGTTTCCTGGTGCTGCTCTGACAGAAATATACCACAAATGGGATGGCTTTAACAAACAAGAGTTTATTATCTTACAGTTTTGGAGGCTACAAGTCCAAGTTCAAAGTGCCAGGCTCTAGGGGCTGGGTGAAAGCCCCTCAACCTTGGGGTCCAGCTCAGCCTCCTGCTCCTGGCCCACTGGAGCTAGAGGCATTTCTTCACTCAGACAGCTGCTGACTACTGAGGCTGAGAAGCCCCAAGGTTGACAAGTAAAAAGGCACAGTCCCGTTGTTACCAAACCACACGGCAGGCCATTAATTTAAGTTCATTGTAAGTCCCAAGGTTGGCAGAGCATAGCAGCTGCTGAGCAATGACACAGCTACATGCAGGGTCCAAGCGTGCCAAAGGCTAGAGACCATTCCCAAAGCTGCTGCTTATATAAGGGAAGTGGGCCACATACCCAAAGGCAGCTACTCAGCTGCTTGTGGTAGATCTCACCATGGAGTTGATTGCCAGTCTCATCATGGGGAATAGCTACCACCAGCTGCCCAGCCACTCAACCAGGCCCAGCCAAGTTGACACACAAACATAACCATCACAGCTCCTTAAGAGACAGCTGTACTGTTCTACATGTGTTCAGCTACAAGTAAGCAGCCCCTCGGCAACCACCATTCTGAGGAGGATGCAGCAGAGAGACAGAAAGGCCTGGGTCCTCGGACACAAGGACAAGCTGCAGAGCCCACCGAGAAAGGGGCCAGCTTGGGACAAGACAATAAACCGCCTTGTTTTCAGTCTGGTAAAAATCACAGGATCCACAAAGGTGCTGGGATTCTAACAACAAGAGTCGAATGTCTCTGAGGCGGGTGGAGAAGACAGTGAAAGGTGGGAAGAGACCCTAAAAATGCCCCAGTGGAGAACGTTGCTTATGTTGGGTAAGAATTTAACCAACTTCAGCACAACTGCCCGGTCTTCTCCCGGGAAGATTCCACCAATGCTCTCTGCCTACAGGACCCTTGATGGTGTGTGTCTCATGACATAAAGGCAGCAAGTGGACAGAAAATTCCAACCTGGATTTATGGGGTGGAGAGAGATGAGGTAGGAAGATGGTCCTATGCAGCCAAAACCATGACTGTATGAAACTGAATGGGTGCAGGAGTCTGGCTGATTTCTTAGTATCTCCCATGAAAGGTGCAGTCACCGTACACCACCCTCTGAGGGGAGCTCACATGGAAAATACACACGTGAATCTTCCTTTCGTCAGCCCGGTAGATGGCACTGACAAAGCTCCACGTTCCCTTGGCCAAATGTCAACACAAGTCATTGTTTTCCAATTCAAACATATCCATCCTTCTCAAACCCAGGCCAACATGAAGGCCTCCAGGCATTTCTTGAGTTAGAACCCCTGCCCCAGTTGACTCCCCTGCTGCACCCATGGGGGCTGATGTGCTCATAAAAATGCCTCCATCTGGGTTTTACTGTAGAGATCTCATTAGACAATGGCTCCAACCACATCAGGAAAGGGTATCATTTAGGGAGATATTTAGGTGCCCACAGTGTTTACAGCAATGAACGGTGCTAAAACCCATGGGAAATGATGCATGGCGACCCCAGGCCATCTCTCATTGGAGATGTATGTGCTTCCGCCAATAACCAGGAGTTACAATAAAAATTGACTCTTCTTGCACTTGGCGACAGATGGGCCCACGGCCACCAGCCATTCCACAGGAGGGAGCCTCATGCTTATCTCGGAGCAGCTCCACAATAAAATAAATAGCATGTGCACATTAGTCAAATGACATTTTAATTCATTCAGAACTTGTTCCCAGACCTTCCAGACAGTTCATGATAATGAACTCTGGGCTCTTCCCCTCCAGTGTGTGATGTCATGGCCAAGGAATTGCATCCAAAATGTGCCGGATGCAGAGTCCTCAGAGCTGGACTGTGGTCTGATCCTGAGGTTTGAAGTCCTGCCTGTGGAAATACCTCAGACCTCATCCCAGTGCCTCTTCTCCCTCCCTCCCTGTTGGGGGTGAAGCTGATGGTATCTGCAGAAGCTTCTGGAACTGCATATAACAGTCTCAACAGACTGGCTTTGGGGTTTTCGGTAGTGGCATTGGGGAGCTATGTGGGTGGAACAAACTTGCCCTGGACCTGGGGCTGGCAGGTGGCCTAGATGTAGGCTGAGCTGGGCACCTGGTGAAGAAATTCCGTTTTCCACCACTGGTGAGTGTGTCCCTGGCTTTGGTGGTATCACCAGTGCTGTGGTCTGTGTGAAGGCATCAGAATGCCCTAGTGTCTAACTGACCTACTAGTATCTCAGCTGTTGACTTCACTGTGTGACCTTGGACCTCTCTGAATCTTGACATCCTTAACCCTTAAAAGAGTTGCAAAGCAAAGGATTGTATAGACTATGAAAAGTGACTGGGCACGTAGCACACACAGCACAATAGCAATGGCACTTCAGCCAGGACCAGGGCCAGGTGAGTGAGGTGCTGGCCTCGGAGCAAAGTTTAAGGGGATGCCAAAAAACCCAGTAGTCAGGACATGTAGTATTGTCCTGTGGTATTCCAAGAACTCAAAGCCAGTGCCAGTGCATCTATCATGATGAACCATGATGAACAAAATACCAAAATGCTAAACACAGAATCTGACCCTGCACACGCATGGCCCTACCTCACTGCTTTTTATCTGATTCGCAGACCCAAACACACAGGTCGCGGCAGAGGTGGGGTCTCCAGGACTAACGCACAGACACAGTTCCGTGAGCCACATTTCTGCTTGTGAAGGGAATCGTGCACCTGGCAGTGAAGCATACAGTGGGTTTGTGCACCTGATCTCCTGAGTGCCATTCCGTTGCGTGTTCATCGTCACCTCATTGCTCATGCAGTTACCCTGGTCTGGAACGAGGTGCTCACCTGCAGCTGGGAACAGTCAAGGTTGACCTGTTCTCACGTTGCCCCAGCAGTCACGAGAAAGACACTGTAGCTAGATGAGTTCTCTACAAGGACCTCAGCCAGAGCCGCAGGTAGCAGAGGAAGTCACAATTCCTTCCAAGCCCGACACACCGACACTAGGTCATCACAGGCACGTGAGGGTTGTTCTGACAAAATGAAGCAGCGTGTGATTACTGGACAATCAGCTATTAGCATTTAACTACAGGAAGTTAGGGACAATACTGAGTTCATCATCTCCCTTATCTTACAGTTCTGCACCTGAAGTCTCATTCAAAATACACCTGCATGTAGGAAGAACCTTCAGCACCATTCCCTGTGGCAGCAGGGCCTGTGGCTTGTCTCCTGGTTCTGAGCACAAGGAGACAGGTGGGCTGGCGGGTGAAGGAAGAGTCTCTGCTCATGGCTCCCCCAACGTTTCAGGTCCATGCTTACCTGGGCCTTTGCCCATCACTCCTGTCAGCCCGCCCCCACCGCCAGGACTCTTTATGCCCATCCCGTTTAATCTTCTCTGCAGAAACTTCATTCCCCGGACCTATTGCTGTTAGGTGCTGTGGCGTTGTCTCCAACTCATAGTGACCCTATGTACACCACAATGCAACACTGCCTTGTTCGGTGCCAGCTCCTCGATCCCTGCTATACCTGAGCCAATCGTGGTAGTCACTGTGTCAATCCATCTCATTGAGGGCCTTCCCCTCTTTTGTTAACCTTCCTCCTTACCAAGTATGATATCCTTCTCCAGGGAATGGTCTCTTCTGACAACATGACCAAAGTAGGTGAGACGAAGACTGGCCATTCTCACTTCCAAGGAGCACTCCAGCTGCACTTCCTCCAGGACTGATTTGTTAGTTCTTTTAGCAGCCCATGGTACTGTCATCATTGTTCACCAGCAGCACAACTCAAAAGCATCAACTTTTCTTCAGTCTTCCTTATTCATTGTCCAGCTCTCACATACATATGAGGCAACTGAAAATACCATGGCTTGTGTCAGGCACACCTTAGTCCTCAAGGAGACGTCTTTGCTCTTCAGCACTTGAAAGAGATCTTTTGCAGTTGATTTGCCCAGTGCTATATGTCTTCTGATATCTTGACTGCTGCTTCCATTGGCATTGATTGTAGAACCAAGTAATATGAGATCTTTGACAACATCAATCTTCTCTCCATTTATTGTGATGCTGTTTATTGGTCCAGTTGTGAGGATTTTTATTTTCTTTACATTGAGGTATAGTCCATACTGCAGACTATATTCTTCAATCTTCATCAGTAAGTGTTTCAAGTCATATTCACTCTCAGCAATAAAGTTGTGTCATCAGCATATCTCAGCTTGTTAATGATTCTTCCTCCAATCTTGATGCCACGTTCTTCTTCATATAGTCCATATGTTTGCTCAGCATACACTCCAGCACGAAGTAGACAAGAAACACTGACCCATTTGGTGACTAACGCTATGCTCAAGGAGGAGTGACCACAGGGTATGCCTCAGAGGAGGTGCCCAGCCCTGAGTACAGTGGGGTGGGGTCTGGGGATTGACTGACAGGATGTAAGTTTTCATAAACTAAACCAGGACACAAAACACAGAGGCAGCCTCATGTTAAAAACTGGAGGTGTTTTCTAAGGCTGTGTAGGAGGCAGAGGTCCAAGATGAAGCCCAGCTTTCTGGAAGATATCACTATAAGATGTATCACTTTGGATTCCACGCTGGCTGTGCTCATTTCTCCTGGACCTTTACGACACTGGCTTTTCACAACTGAAGGTCCCTCCAGGAATGTTGTGGCAGGATAGTTCTATAAAGTGGGGGATGTGGAGAAAGGTCATGGGCCCCTGGAAAAGGCAAAGGAGGAAACTCACCCCTAGAGCCTACAGAGGACACTGCCACACTCACACCTTTCTCTGAGAAGTGCTGATTTCCTGGACTGTACAACAACCAACAGATTCACATTTGTTTAGAAAAACTACTTGCCACTGAGTTGACTCTGACTCATGGTGCCATGGGGTCAGGGTAGAACTGTGCTCCCAGGGCTTTCCATGAGTGAATTTTCAGAAGGAGCTCACCAGGTCTTTATTCCGAGCTGCCGCTGGAGGGTCTCAAACCTCCCACCTTTTGCTTACCAGCCAACTGCATTAACCACCTGCCCCACCCAGCAACTCCTTTGGATGACTAAGTGTGTAGTAATTTGTTTCAGCAGCAATAGGAAATGAATACATTCTGCTAAAGTGCCTTCAAAACCAGGGAACATATGATTATAAGCCCTGACTGGAGGTCAAAGCCAGGACAGTTCCCTTACCTTCTCTTATGGGTTGAACTGTGAGCCCCCAAAAACTATGTGTGAGTTTGGCTAGGCCATGAGTCTCAGTCTTATGTAAATCACCCTCTATTTCATGATCTGATATAATTATCCGACGTGTTGTAAATCCTCACCTCTATGATGTCAATGAGCCAGGTTATAATCTACAGGATTAGATTTTATCTTGAGTCAATCTCTTCCAAGATATAAAAGAGCTCTAAAATGGGAACAGAGATCAGAGGGATCTCAGTACCATCAAGAAAGAGGAGCCAGGAGCACAGTGCACCTTTTGGACCCAGTGTCCTTGTGCTGGGAACCTCCTAGACCTAGGGGAAGATTGATGCCAAGGCATACAGAGCTCCCCAAGGAATGCTGGAACCACAGATGCTGAAAGGGGACAAGGACCTTCATCCTAACTGTGAGCTGGCAGAGAGAGACAGCCTTCCCCTGGAGCTAGGGCCCTGAACTTGGACCTCCAACCTCCTAAACTGTAAGAGTATACATTTCTGTTTGTTAAAGCCACCTCCTTGAGGTATTTCCACTGAAGCAGCAGTAGATCACTAAGACACCGTCCCTCATGGTCAGAGACTCCCTGAGCTAAACAAACGAGTCAGAAATATACAGTCAAAATGATGCCCCTTTTCATCGAATTGCTCTGCACTAGTTCAGTACTTGGGTCAGATAGGTCCCTGTGCAGAAGAGGTGTGTGGAGTCACTGGGGACTGTCAGGGGCATTTACCAAAAGTCAAAGGCAGCTGCCTGTTGGGAGATAGACTTTGAACAGGACACTGGTTTCCCGAGAAAACCCAGCTGGTGCTGAAGGCACCCCTTGGAAGTCACTTTACACCATGAGATGGCGGCTCAGTAATGAGATGTGTGGTTCATTTGACCAGAGAAGGAGGAAAACTTTGTGTGCCACACAAGCCCAGAGCCTCCGTCTGATCCACACTCAGGAAGGGTCATTAACATGCAGGAGCACAGGGGATGGCTCCGAGTTACTGGCTCTGTATAAGCAGGAAGTCCAGCTCCACAGACAGGGAGGCTCAGAAAAGTTCTAAAGAACATTTGCCAAGTATGATTTGCTTAAGACCCAAATTTTAAAACAAAAAGCACTTGTCATCGAGTCGATTCTGACTCATGGTAACTCCCTGTGTCTCAGAGTGGAATGGCACTACATGGGGTTTCAATGGCTGATTTTTTAGATGTCAATCACCCAGGCCTGCCTTCTGAGGTGCCTCTGGATGGATGGTTTTGAACCTCCAAACTTTCAGTCAGTAACTGAGAATAATAAACCTGTGTACCACCCAGGGACTGTAAGGACCGAAATAAGAACATCCAGTTATACAGAGCATAGCACGCCTTTCTTGTTGCAAACAGTGTTGGCCACCGTCTTGGGACTCACGCTCACTGGCAGAAGAAAATCAGGACTCCAAAGCCATGCTGCAGAAAAGACGAAAACCCAGACTGTCTCAGAGTCGGTGGGCAGATCCTTGCGTTGCCATTTTATTCTCATGCAGAACTGCAGTTCACTGAAGTTCCAGCCAGACCTCTCCTCTAGGCACTGCCTTGAAAGGAGGTGCGCACTGGTCCCTAGCCCAATCACCATTGAATCTATCCACCTGGATGTTTTTGCATGCCCAGCACATATTACCCCTCTGTCTCAGAACATCACCATTATTCACAGAGGAAGCACAATTACAACACTTAGATCCCAGTGGACAATGGGGTTTAACCTACTGCTGCCTGACAGGCCTGGGGCATCAGAATATGGTTAGCCACTGATGAGTGTTAGTTCAGAGAAGGGCTTGTGACCAAACGCAAGCCAATACCATCTTGGTTTTGCCTGAGTGCCCATGATGCTGCCACCTTCCAAATTCACCCCTTGAAACAGCAGGCAAATTTGCATCTTCAGCCAGGTTTCCATGGAGACTTGAACTGACCCTGCTTATCACTGAGCATTTTTTCCTGTGTGTATTAGGCTTTGAAGAATTGGGGGTTGGTTTTTCCATTCACTCATGTCTTTGTCTTCCTCCCACCCTTCCAGTTTCCATGACTGCAGTTTTAGACTTTCCTGAAGACCAGAGTTTTCACCTGAATTACCCCCGAGGGCTTCTGGAAGTTGTTCTCCCTCCCAGCTCACTGCTTTTACAGGGTTTCCAGCACCAGCCACTTGGGACGGGACGGCTTCTGCTCGTTCTTCCGGTGTCTGCCTCTGATGCTCAAGGGAGCCATAAACACACCTTGGAAGAGACTTTAGGGACTCTTGTCTAGTGATTCTCTGAAGTGTGCTTTGTCCTCAAGTAAAGACGTGGACCTCTCCGGACTTCCATTTATTGCTGGCAAATTTAGAGTTTCTAACTTCTTCAGAGAACTAGTCTCCAGGCTTCTGTGAGCAGGACACACATCTCGTGTGTCGTCCAGCATTCTCTCACAACGGCAGAAACCTGTGGCTACCTCCATCCTGCTCTGCTGCAAATTATGCTGTCTTCTTCTTCTGACGCGGGTCACAGTGGCACTCCCCACCATCTCCGGAGGAGACCCTGCACAACCTGGCTTTTGCTGGGTCTTCAGATGACACCACCAAGCCGGGCCCAGCTTCTCCGGAACAAGCTGGGAGTGACGGGTGTGGCAGTCAGCGCTGAAGGACACTGCAGATCCGACTCTGATGGGCACAACAAACCAGACGGAAGCCTGTGCAGTGTTCCACAGAACCCAACCAGTGCCTGGCAACTGGGGTGGGCCAGCAGCGGGGCTGAGGGCGGGGAGGCCAGGCACGATAAAGAAGCTGTGCCTGAACTTTCTCCGGCCAACACAGGCACAGAGGGCGACAATGTCTGTACAACACACTGGGGGACATGACTGGGCTCCAGGGCCATCTCCGCCACAGGCTCCACCTGGTCCCACAGGAAATGGGAACCCGCCCCCGTGCCTGATTCTTGGCACGTAAGCATGACTGTACCTCAGGGGTGGGACCCTGGCATAGCCGGTCCTGTGTCCTTCTCCCCTCCATTTACACCTGCCCTTCTGCAACCCCAGAAGCCTCCAGTCCCTCATTTCCAGCTGTCACAGGACAAGAAGCAACCCGCTGGGAGTTCAAAGCCCTCTCCCTAACTTCTCAAGCCGCGTGCAGAAGGCCGTCCTCACTGACAGCGTATTAGCAGCTGACAGAAGCAGGGGTTTATGGGTGATGCGGTTGGCATGGGCAGCTACTAACGGAAAAGCTGCAGCTTGGGCCCACCACAGGCACATCGGACGGGCAGGCAATCTACTGTCCAAAGAGCTGCCAATGAAACGCCTACGGAGCCCAGCTCTGCTCCAGGACACGGGAGGGGCTGCGAGTCGGAGCAGTCTCAAGGGCAACTGGCTTTCAGCTTGGAAAACAAGACAAAGCAACATCGTCCCATGGTACAAGGAGCTTTAAAGAAGGAGAGACATGCGGAAGAGAAGTGTTTTGGATATACATCGCCTCTGCACACTGATGTGTCCGAAAGTATGGAGAGCAGACTCAACAGAGACTCCAACTTACCAAGAAGGAAAGTCCACCAGACAGGACCCCCGCGAAAGTCAAACAGGTGTCCACGGGCAGCCGGAGAAACCCACCTCCGTACTTGTAAGAGAACATCACACGCCTGAGGAAACAGTCCCTCAGCTGCCCTGGAGCCCCTGGGACCTGGGGCCCCTGGCAAGGACTGCTGTGGGTTTTTAAAGTTGAAAGATGGATGGGGCTTCACAGGTGACAGTTACTACAATACACCTACAGCAATTTGGGGCCTATTCTTCTGCTTAAGGATCCCTGATGGCCCACCAAAAGGTGGGCAGTTCAAACCCACCAGCCTCCCTTTGGGAGAAAGATGTGACAGTCTGCTTCCACAAAGAATTACAGCCTTGGAAACCCTCTGGGGCAGTTGAACTCTGTCCACGAAGGGGTGCTATGAGTCAGAATCGCCTCCCCGGCAGTGGGTGGGTATGTGGTTTGGCTTGTCCAAGCAAGTGAAAGTCAATTCCCAAGCCTCCAAAGCCACCTGCTCTGAGGAAAGTGGGAAAACCCGGTTCTGGGTCGCGGTTGATCGGCAGATTGAGGAGCCTGCTGGGGAGCCCATGGCACGGGCATGGCGGGCGTCTCCCATCCTGAGAAGCTGGGGCTCCTCCGAGAGGCAGAGCAGGCTGCATGAGAAGCAGGAGGCCGCTTCGGGAACCAGCTCCCCCAGTTCGAGGGCCCAGCTGAGCTCCCTGCTGGGTGAGACAACCGGAGGGAAGCTGTCCCACCGGGCCGGGGACACGGGGCCCATGCCGGGGCTGTCAGCGCCACACTGTGGGGGCTTGTGCATGGCTCTGGTGCTGAACCCAGGCTACCAGTACTCCCAGTCCCAGCAGGGCCACCCAGGTGGCGTGTTTCCGCAGAGCTTCCCGGCTCAGGCGGATCAGGAAGAAAGCTGGCATGGACTTCCAACACTCAGCCATCCAGGGCCCCGCAGCGGAACCGTGGGCACTCCCAGACACAGTCTGAAGACACACCCACCTCAGTGTGGGGCTCCAGCACCTCGGAGGGGCTGCAGACCCCGCTGATGCTCCCTGAGCACCCAGAATAAAAGGCCCTCTCAGAGGAAAAAGGAAAGCCCAACGCCAGGGCAGTCGATTCCAACTCACAGCCCCTCTGGAGGACAGAGACCTGCCTCACGGGGTTTCCGAGGCTGAAAATCTTCAGAGAAGCAGACTGCCTCATCGTCCTCCCGCCCAGCGGCTGGTAGCTCCAAACCAGCCACCTTCGGGTTACCAGCTGCGGCAAGGCCCGGGGAAAAGCAAGCGACCCCTGGACGTGGACTGGAGAGCTCGGAGGGAGGACTGGCTCAGAGGGGAGGAGTCCGGAGGACAGAGTGGGTGGAGCCAGGTGCAACCACCCAGGAACACCTGCTGGGCTCCTGGCGGCCAAGGCTCCGCCCCCATCAGGGCTGCGCTCAGGTGCCTTCTCCCACAGGCAGCCAGCCTTCCGCCCCAGAGGCAGGTTCCGCCCCAGAGGCAGCGGCAGGCAGCCACTGCTCCTGCGAGCCTGCTGGCCAGGCCAGGGGCTGCCCTTCTGCCTTTTAGAATCTGCAGCTGCGACTGAGTGCAGGCCGGAGCAGCAGCCTCTGGTGGGGACTGCCCCACATCCCCCTGTCGCCTTTAATGCTCTGCGGCCTCCTCCCACCGGACACTTGGCCCCAGGCAGCCCCTCCCGGGGCTCACTGATGCCAGGCACCCAAAGCAAACACTTCCTGGGACGTGTCTGGGAAGCTTAGTTTTCCTTTGCTCCCCACTGTGCTCACAGTGCACCCCTTTTCAGCAGGCGCTCTGATGGACTAGTTGTGCAAAAGCTGTTATAAAAGCGAATTGTGGCTGCTGGAAATGGCATGGCAAAGTTAGAAATCGCAAACGTGAAAATACACTTCCCCATGGGAGAGACCTTCACCGCCGTGATACCTCCTCCCCAAGGGACGCCCCGCATTCAACTTCAGGTTAAAACAAAGGGTGCCCACTTCTGTGGGGAGCTCTCTGAGGAAGGCAGACAGCAGAACCATATCCAAGGGCACAGCCGGCCGACAGGCCACAGCCTATGTCCCACCCACCCTGCTTCCCCAGCACAAAGCTCCACAGCCCCCCAGCGCCCAACTTACGGAATCTCTCTCTTTTTAAAAAATAATACATGTAGGTACACACACACACACACACACACACATGTCGCTGTGGCTATCAGGTGATGTAGAATTGGTTCTGACTCATACCATCTCCGCCTGGTCTTATGCTGTTCTCACAACCACTGCCAGCTGGACCCCAGTGCCGCAGTCACGGTGCCACTCCATCCCACCGAGGGTCTCCCTCTTGCTCACTGACCGTCCACTTCACCAAGTATGATGTCCTTCTCCAGGGACTGACCCCTCCTGATAACATGTCCAAAGTTCGTGACACAAAATCTCACCACATTCACTTCTAAGGAGGTTCTCGGTCTTGGTCGGGAAGCACCACTGAGGCCTGTCCACCCGGGTGACCCTGCTGGTGCTTGAAATACTGGTGCCATTGCTTCCAGCACCATAGTAACAGAGCAGCCGTCACAGTGCGACACAGCGCAGACGGGTGGTGGATACGCATATACACACACACACACACAGACACCCAGACCTGCACATGTGTGTGTACCTGTGCTGATGCTGTGTGCTGTCACGTCAATTCTGATTCTCAGTGACCTTATAGGACAGAGAACTGCCCCACAGACTTTCCTGGAGGGAAAGCCCTACAGGAGCAGGGCACCAGGCTTCTCCTGTGGAGCCATTGGCAGGTGTCAACCGCCTACCCTTTGGTTACCATCCAAGCATTTCAACATGCCACCACCAGGGCTCCGTGTGTGTACATGTGTGTGTACATGTGTGTACATGTGTGGTACTGTTCAGTACAAACAGAACATGTTTGAAGAGCCAGAATCAAGCAAACTCAGAAGCTGTTCCCCAGGGCTGTGCACCCCACCCTCCGCTCCAAAATGGACCCTGCCCTGGAGCCCAGCCCTCACCTTCTGCAAGGAGGACTGCAACCCGATTGAAACGCATCCAGCACTTTCCCAAGGGAGACAGGCGCCATCCCCCGCTAATGACAGGAGAGGAGGGCGCAGGCCCGTGTCCTCACTCCAGTCCAAGCTCTCCCTCTCCTGGGAGCTCCAGCAGGGCTCTGGGTGCGGAACGGACAGAGTGGGCCCGCACCTGTTCACAGAGCCCAGTACCATGGTCATGAGGACGCCAGTCCCACCGCTGTAACAGGCAAAACAGGCAACCAAAAGGCCCTCTATGAACATCACAAAACTGGCAAAAATGAAATTAGATTCCCAGTAAATCTAGTTCCGCCCCTCTCCTTTTTATGAGCATTACAGATGATGTTAACACACACGCACTTACACACACATTCACACACTCACATGCATACACACACTGACACACACCTGCAGGCGGTCACACACTCACATGCACACGCACAGTCAAGCACACACTCACACAGTACACACTCCCATTGCAGTGATGTGTCCTGGGGGCATCCCGCCCTCCCTCACCACCTCCTCTTCCCCACGTTTTCTAGCACATCCCCTTCCTCCAGCCACAATGAGATCCTCAGTGCCGTCCACTGGCCGTCTGGCCGCCATCCACACAGTCCTTGTCAGCTCTGTTTTCAGAATACCTGATTCCAGGCCTTTCCACTCTGCCACCCCGGGGGCCAGAAGCGGCTTTGGAAATGTGAAGGGGACAAAGGCATGAACTCAGCGCCCTGCCCCACGGCACCCACCCGTCAGCAGGACTCGCTGGAGCCCAGGACCCTCAAAGGCTGTTCCAGACGGCAGGAGCGGTGGTGCCCACGACTAAGGCAGGAGCTCCTTAGTCTGAAAGCCTGACGTGGAAAACCTGGATGCAGGTGAGCGACACAATGGCCCCCGTGTGGTGGTGCTCAGGTGTGACAGGGGCTGTTAGGGCCGTGGGTGACTGCTACCTCCCCTCACACTGATGGCTTTTCAGGACGCTTACTGTGGGGCAGTGAGTCACTTAGTAGGGCTCTTCTAGCCGCCGTCTGTCACTCCCACCCGATGACTGGGTGGGCCACACACATGTGAGGCGCTTGTCGCCCACCATGTGGACTAGCTTGTTAATAATGTAAGTAAGGTACATGGCACCTCATGGGGGCGGGGCCACGGGCAGAAAGTGGATGGAATCCTAACGAGGGGATTGGTCAGTTTTACCTTCCTAACAGGAAGGTACATGGCACCTCATGGGGGCGGGGCCACGGGCAGAAAGTGGATGGAATCCTAACGAGGGGATTGGTCAGTTTTACCTTCCTAACAGGAAGGTACATGGCACCTCATGGGGGCAGGGCCACGGGCAGAAGATGGATAGAATCCTAACGCGGGGATTGGTCAATGTTGCCTTCCTGTTAGGAAGGTCCATGGCACCTCATGGAGGCGGGGCCACGGACAGGTGTATGGAATCCTAACGCGGGGATTGGTCAGTTTTGCCTTCCTGTTAGCCTTGAAAGGAAGCATCCCAGAGGTGGGAAGGGGGATCTGACTACCATCAAGACAGAGAAGAGGCGAGAGTGGAGCATGTCCGTGGCCCTGAGATCCCCGTGCTGAGAGACCACGGACAAATGGCAACAGCGCAATGGCAGAGCGGAGACCGGCCGAGGCCAGAGCAGCGGGCTTCCTGGCCCACAGAGCAAGAAAGTTGAGCGCCGCTCTGGCCTCGGCAGAGCTAAAGGAGCTTCACAACACCGGCCTGAGCAGGGCAGAGGCCGGGGCGGAGAGACGCGTGCCTGCAGCTTGGTGTAGGGCACTCTGTCCTGATCAAAGGGTTGTGTCCCGAGCCTTCCTGAACCTGAACTGCTACCTGTAGCTTCCCTAATCAACCCCATAATCGTGAATATTGTCTACGAGTTCTGTGTGGTCACTGCAACAAACTAACGAACCCAGCAGAGAAGTCATGAGTGCGGTGGGAGGGATGGCTGGTGCCAGCGGGGGCAAAAGTTGGAGGGCGATGATGGGTTGACCTCCACCTCACAGGAATCACCCTTCGGTGAACCATGATGTTCTCTCTCCCCAGCCCATGAAGTCACAGGAGGTCAGAAGGTGCCCCCCCCCATGCCTTCTGTTGCACTTACCTAGATTATCCATGGGACAGATCACTCTAAAATCTCACTCCTGTGGAGTCAGATCCAATTCATAGCGCCCCCTCCTTGGGTTTCCAAGGTGGTATCACTACGGAAGTAGATTGCCCAACCTTCCTTCTGGGAGTGGCGTAGGAGCCAAAAAGGAGGGTGGGGGGGACCTCCCTCCAGGGTCAAGGCCTAGCCTCTCAAACCAAAAACAAAATAAACCTCACTGCCACTGAGTCAATTTTGACTCATAGAGACCTCCTTTGGGTTTTCAAGGTGGTAAATCTTTATGGAAGTAGATTGTCCAGTCTTCCTTCTGTGGAGTGGCTGGTGGGTTTGAACCGCCAACCTTCTGGTGAGCAGTCAGATGCCTGAGGCACTGTGCTGCCAAAGCTCCTTCTGCTTCTCCTCATAAGGCGATTCTGACCCCACTGGTGAGGCACCACAGTGGGTGCTTTGGGACTCTTCTGTTTGTTCACATCTTTGGTTGCCTGAAATACCCCAAACGTTCAGATTGGTACCCCTGCCTCAATGGTATCATGCTCCAGTCCTTGTTAAAAATGTTTGATGCCTCCCCATAGACTCAAGCAGAAACAGGAAGTAGGTTCATCCGACCTATCAATGCCCACAATTCAGAGTGGCTGCTCAGGGCTCCGCCTTGAGAAGGCATCAGGGCTCCAGCAGGAAGGAGCATGGGGATTGGCTGGTGATGTCTACCGTGGGCACAAGCTGGGGAGTGGTAGCACGTTCATCAAAGGTGTGAATCAATGACATCTTTTAGGTGACATTTTCCCAAGCTTCATTTACTCATGTGACACTTTCATAACTCCTGCAGTGTCCAAATTCTACAAATTATGTACCATTTTATAAGTGCAATTGCAAGAACACAGCATGGCAGGGGGCTTGAACAGGAGAAAGGGAGACGCTGTTGGGGTTCCTATCATTAGGCTTTTTCTTTCTGACACCACCTTGTGTAGAAGGTGACACTCACTTGCTAACGTTGAACATTCATGGGTACAACTGCCCACATGTGCCTGTCCATTCACGTGACAATACCCACACAGTTACTGCTTCCGAGTCACACCCCTTTCCTTTCTAACAAGCATTCAAGTAGATTCATGAGTGATAATAAATAAAACGTTTGTCTCTGTCCCACCATGAACCATTTCACAGACCTCCAGTGGCACATGTGCCCTCCTTGGGGATACAAGGACCTAAGGATTTCAGGCACTTGTTCCTCGAAAGCCCACCACATGTCCCTCTGACAACTTCTGTTGACACATTGCATGGATGAGTCATCAATCATCTTGAAAATGCCATTGGCCTGACGTTACCTGTTTGGTGGGGGATCAACCAGAAGCTCCAGAAATACAGCCCTTCCTCCTTGGTGACCACGACGGAGGCGACTCAGACAGATGGTGTGACACCGGGTGCCTGCCCTCTCTGCCAGCCCCTAACCCTCATGCGCAGCAGTCTTCTTCTAAGCACACTGCGGCCCGCGTAAAGCTCCCTTTGTCCTCCCCTGTCTCACAGACAAGTACAGTTCCATTCAGAGGAAGAGTGTTTAATATACGGACACCAATGTCCAGTAGGCTCTGAGCAACCTGTCCAAGTGGACCACCAACACAGCACGCCACAAAAAGACCAGATGCCCAATTAAATGGCACAGTAGGTAAGCAGTCTGGGCACCATCAAAGCCCAGAACAGCCTGCAGAACCACCAGTGGTGCATCCTCAGATTTGGCCTGGATTTCCGTATGCCAATCTGGCTACCCTCCCTTTAACCAGCAGGACACATTTAGCTGTTTCCTAAGAAACCAAAGAAATGGAATCTGGAAACACAGTCAGACCATACCTTTATAGAGCCCACCTTGAGTCAAAATAAGACCTCCTACCCACATCTCCAAGACTGCAACCACAGTAGGGCCTCGAATACTCAGATTCACTTTATCGACCCCTCATGTCAATAATAATCATGATTAAAATGAAAGGGAAACACTTCTTCATCAATCCTGTCCCATTTAAAGTGGTTTCATATATAATATCTTGCTGTTTTCCCTGCTGTTGGGTCAGCCTCAACCCACGACAAACCCATGCCCTGGATTGGAGTGTTGTGATCCATGGGTTTTTCATTGGCTGGTTTTTGGAAATAGCTCATCGGGCCATTCTTTCTACTCTGTCTGGAAACTTTGCTGAAACCTGTTCAGTATCATAGCAAATGGCGGGCCTCCACTGACAGATGGGTGGTGACTGCATATGAAATGATTAGCTGGGAATCGAACCCAGGCCTCCGGCATGGAAGGTCAGGATTCCACCACCGAACCCACTGTTCACACATCATTTTAGTGATTCCTGAGCTGTAGCCATTAGTGCACCAAATCCAAGATTTCTGCCACAGGCACATGCCACCTTTAATATAGTTGTTATGTGTCGTGGCGCTGGTTCCAACTCACACTGACCCTGTGCACAACGGAAGGAAACACCGCCCGGTCCTGCACCGGGCTCACAATCATCATCACGTCTGAGCCCATGTCGCAGCCACTGTGTTGTCCATCTCACTGGGGGTCTTGCTCTTTTTCGCTGACCCTCTGCTTCACCAAGCATGATGGCTTCCCAGGGACTGGGCCCTCTCTCCCCTGATAACATGTCCCAAGTATGGAAGACTAAGTCTCACCACCCTCACTTCTAAGGAGCACTCTGGCTGCACTTCCTCCATGCAGATGTGTTCATCTTCTGGCCGATCTGGGTGTAGTCAGTACGGTTCCCCCACTGTCCAAAAGTATAGCATTCCTATGAAACACGGCATAATCCAAAATGGAGGAAACTGAAGAAACCATTACTCCTAACTTATTGTTGTTGTTAGGTGCCATCGAGCCAGCTCCCACTCCTAGCAACCCCATGGGCAACGGAACAAAATTACGCCCAGACCTGCACTGTCCTCGCTATGTCCACAACGCTTGAGCCCACTGTCACAGCCACTGTGCCAATCCATCTCACTGAGGGGCTTCCCCTTTTCTGGACACCTTGCTAATGTTAGCCGAAGGACCTCTGATGGCAGTGGTTAAAGCATTCAGTGACTAACCAAAAGGATGGTGGGAGAAAGATAAGTCAGTCTGCTTCCGTAGAAACTGACAGCCTTGGAAAGCCTTCTGGGCAATTCTACTCTGTCCTAAAGGGTTACTCAATAGGAGTAGGTTTGGTTTAGTTTTTGGTAAATGTTAATTGAATTCCTGTCCTGTCTTTTCCTTCTTTCCTCTTCATTGTTTGGATACTGTGCTCCATGACTAGGGTTGGCTGACAATTTCTCTGTGTGGTCTGTTGGGCACAGACAGCGTAATTTCTCCATGGCCCTGGCTCTTCTCCACGGCATCCACTTCCTCCCCTGTAGCTACACATAACAACAACAACAAGAGCTACACTTCAGAATCTATGATATCAAGTTCTTAGGTTCCTTGGATGGATTTTCTGTAGCATCTCCTCGACATTCAGACTCAGGGCTGCATACTTCACCCTGGTGTCTGGTTTTGGTACAGAAAGTCATTGCACTGTTTTGCCGCCCTCTTTCCTGTTTCTTATGTCATCATTCATATGTATGTTTTATCTTATGTCATTGTTCACATGTATGTTTTATCTCATGTCATTGTTCACATGTATGTTTTATCTTATGTTATCATTCATGTGTATGTTTTATCTTATGTCATCGTTCACATGTATGTTTTATCTTATGTCATCATTGACATGTATGTTTTACCTTTGCAGTCAGATTTAAGTTTTCCAGAAAAGTGGGTATAATACTCTGTACCTGATAAACCTGTGTGCATCTAAAGTACTTACTGGGAAAATACCAGTTAAATTCCTTGGTGGAAAATAGGGAGACTTTTGCATTAGCACATAGGGAGGTGTGGCCAAAGTAAGGGGGAGGATGGGCTGGAGCCTCATCAAAGGACCAGGCTGAGGGCTCCAGGCCTGGCTGCCTCTTTCTGCGTCACGTGTCTTTTTCTCTTTCTGGCTAACACGCCTCCTAGCCTTCTTCTCTTCCTGAGAACTGAGTAGCTCGGCTGCCCTTTCATGACCAAAGAAAAGGGACAGAAGAAATAGAGGGTGCTACAGAAGTACGAGAGCTCAGTCATCAAGATTCCTAACGGGGACTCTTTCAACTCCCTTTGGAATCCACCACTGCTGACTGGTCCAGCTCACGAAATTGGGTGCTTCATCCTCTAAGCCTTAGAGGAGAGTCACAGTGTATTGACAATGCTGTCAGGGCCCCCATTCTGTGTGCATGGAGCCAGGGGCACAGGGCAGCTTTTGAGGGGGGGCTCTGTTCCCCTGAACTACTTGGAGAACTCCTTCCTGTCTCATTATCAAGACCACACTCAACATTTCCCCGACTCCCCAAAATAGAACCAGTCTTGTGTTGGTTTGTCATCATCTCACCCTTGGACTTGAGACTGCAGCTGGTCACCTGACCCACCAATTTGGGTTAGCCACCCCCTGCAACCATACCAGCTGGGAGAATCCTCCAGACCGACCCACGGAGTTGGGACTTGCCAGCCTCCCAGCCTCCATCACCACTACATGAGTTGTTTCCTCGTAACGCCCTGTGCTGAGCTTGCGTTTCCTCTGCACCTGAATTCAGAGAGGACTGGGTACATGAGAACAATGCCTGTGTCTCCAGATTTCCCAGCAGTTAACTTTAAAATAGCTTAAAATCGTCAACATGTCTTTTTCAGCCAAAAACATGCAAAAGGGATCTCATTTGTCATGTGTGTACACAGCCACACACTTTCTCCTGGTCATGGGCCACTGCCCACAGGAAGGGCACCTGGCCCCAGCAGGACCAGCCAACTCCCTCATCACACCGCCATCACTCCATAGCAACCAGGCTAAGGTAGGCAGTAACCCACACTGGGCCAGAGCTCTTCTCGGGCAGATTCCGAACTGCAACTGATAAGAGAAATCATTCTCCTACAAAGTGCAGGGATGCAAATCTAGATGCACTTTTGTCCTCAACCCCTGCTTAGTGAAGAGGCTGCCCATGGAGGATGGAACTCACACAGAAAATGAAAACAGAGACACAGGATCCTGATGTGGGCCCTTTGGGGTGGAAACTGAGTTCATTCACTTTAATCCCTCACTGGAAAGACTCGCCCTGAGGCTGAGGCCCTCCTCTCCCAAAGGAGGCAACTAAGCCTTGTAAGGAATCAGCAAGGCAGCTGTCCCACAAGGGGTTAATCACCTCCACTGGTCCATTATGTACGCTGATACTGCATCTCTTAATTTGTTCCTGTTCTTAGCAAGAATGGCCAGACTTCGTCTCACCTATTTTGGTCATGTTGTAAGAAGGGACCATTCCCTGGAGAAGGATGTCATGCTTGGTAGGGTGGAGGGT
>NW_006922035.1:201111-202568 GCF_000298275.1 Orycteropus afer afer | reverse complement strand
TAATGTTTTATTTAGACAATAAAAAGTCCCCAGCAGAGACCCAGTGTGTTAGGCAACATCACTTTGTAATCTACAAAGTGAGCTCCCTTTCCCAAGCCAGCTCTCCCTTGACTGTTTGCAATGATGGGCTCCTACAATATTTGTCCTTCTGAAATTGACTTATTTCCCTCAGCATAATGTCCTCCAGACTCATCCACGCTGCGAGATGCTTCATGTATTCCTCACTATTCCTTAGCGCTCTACTTGAGCCCACTGTTGCAGCCACTGCGACAATGTTTCTCTGAAACACAAAGACAACAGCCCCCTCCTCCCCGACTGTGGCGGTGGGACCAGGGCTGCATGCTCACCACCAGCACAGTTTTTCTTGGCCTATGATCACCGCCCTGCAAGGCTTTCAGTAAGGAGTGTGGGATACATGGCCCTACAAGGGCATCTGCAGACAGAGAAGTCACGGCTGTCTGGTATTTTTTGCACAACCATATGCTAAAGAAAATAAATCAAGGTTGTAACCCACTTCCATTGAGCTGTACAGTCAAAGGATGCTGGGTAATATTTGGTATTTCTTGCTCCGAGCTTAGTAACAGGCACACCAGGGAACTGTAAGTTGAAACCATGGGTTAGGAAAAACAGATGTGGTCGGGCCATAGCACCGGAAGTTTATTTTATGGGGCACAGCTTCTGGGTCAGTGCTTTAACTTAAAAACATGGAAATCATGTGAGATCTGGAAAACTGGCTTCCAAAGTGGCCAATAACATAAAGGGTCTTTATTCGTCAACTTATGTATTTATTTGGAGAGGTGGTCTTTAAGGAGGTTAAATCCGAGAGGAAGAGAAATTAAAGAAGGAAGCATACTGGAAGCCTTAAGGTGAACAGTGAGTATAAACTACGTCCACACAGCAGCTAATACGGTGCCACAGAAGAGGACTGAAGACACTTACGGAGAGAAGGGTTCCTGGGAGCTGCCTGCCCCACCTGCAGCAGCACTGTGGGGAGAAGCCCTGTGCTTAGTGGCTGGGCCGTCACCTGCATCCTCCCCTGGGTTTATGGTCTCGCTGGACTGTTCTCAGCTCATGGTGACAGGTATTTCCTGCAGCTCCTGGGGGCTGCCAGAGAAGGAATAAGTCTGTCCCGGAAGAAGTGCAGCCAGAATGCTCCCGAGAAGCAAGAACGGCCAGATTTCATCATCTCACCTACTTGGTCATGTTTCAGAAGGCACCAGTCCCTGCAGAAGGACATCATGGTTGGTGAAGTAGAGGTCAGCCAAGGAGGGGGAAGACCCTCAACGTGGACTGACTGACACGGCGGCTGCACGACGGGCTCGAGTATAACAAGGGTCGTGAGGCTCGTGCAGGACAGGGCAGGGTTTCTCTCTGTTGTACACGGGGTCGCCATGCGTCGGAGCCGCCCTGAAAGCTACCAGCTCCCAAAGCCAGGAACACCTTGTCAGTGCCCACAC
>NW_006922035.1:198756-199726 GCF_000298275.1 Orycteropus afer afer | reverse complement strand
GACCAAGGCAGATGCTACTTCAAGCCGCTGCTGGTGTCTGTGTGTCGGCCAGCTTCTGCACATGTCTAAGCGAGCAGCAGGGCCACCTAACACTGCCCCAGGACACCTGCCGGACATATGCCAGGCTGCCAACAGGGCTGCCCTAGCACAGGAAGGCCTGACAACCCTGATTGTCTTATTCTTTCTCCCCCCAGTTCATTTCTTCTGTCTAAATTTTAGTCTGTTGTTGAGAATATACACAGCCTACCACACCAGTTCAATAGTTTCTCCGTGGACCATCCAGGGACACTGATGACATCCTCCCAGTCGTGCGACCATTCTCACCCTACCCAGTGAGCTGCTCCTCCTCTGTTAACATGAACTCACTGCCTCCTGAGATTCCTACCCAATCTCTCAAGTGGCTGTTGTCAATTTGATCCTACACAGTTTTCAAAAGAACATACCAGTCAAGGTAGACCTTTTTCACTACTTAAGCTGAAACACTGTTTGGTTTTAAGATAATTTTAAGGGGTATTTTTGATTTAAGGTTTAAAGATTATCTCAGCATAATGGTTTCAGGGGTTTATTCAGTCTCCATGGTTCCAGAAAGTCTAGAGTCCATGAGAGTTGAAAACCTGTTTTGCATTTTCCTCCTTTTGATCAAGATTATTCTATGGCATCTTTGATCAAAATGTGCAGTCATGGCAGCTGGGCACTATCTCCTTCTGGTCTCATGGCCAAGGAGGCACCTGTCGATGGAGGCCATTAGCCACACACTTCAATCCTTATTTTGCTGAGCAAAATAAGCCAGTCACCATAGACACATGTTGTATGACCTCACCTATATTGTTGTTGTTAAGTGCCATCAAGTCATCTCTGACTCATAGTAACCCTATGCACAGCAGAACGAAACACCGCCCGGTCCTGAGCCAGCTCCATGAGTCTTGCTACACTGGAGCCCATTGCTGCTGCCACCATGTCAATCCACCTC
>NW_006922035.1:192791-197131 GCF_000298275.1 Orycteropus afer afer | reverse complement strand
CTTGTTTTCTACAGAGCTGTCCCATTTTTCATTCCCACCTGCAATGGAAAAAGGTTCCAATTTCCCCACATTCTCAGCAACATTTGTTACTGTCTGGACTTTTTTTCTCATAGTGACTCTATAGGACAGATTAGAACAGCCCCATAGGGTTTCTGAGGCTGTAATCTTTCTATGAGAGGCTGACTGACATATCTTCAGAGTGAAATGGTATTTCAGTGTGACTTTATTTCACTTCTTTGATGGCTAATGATGCTGAATATCTTTTCATGTGTTCAGTGGCCATCTGAAATCTTTGGTGAAATGTGTATTCAAATGCTTTGCCCATTTTTTGATTGAGTTATTGTCTTTCTGTTGTTAAGTTGCCAACGTTTTATACATACTTTGGATATTAGACTCCTGTCAGATACAGTTTCTGGAGATAGTCTCCCAGTCATAGCTTGTCTTTTCACTTTTTTGGTAAACTCTTTTGACGAACAGAAGTTTTTAATTTTTATGAGGTCTTATTTATTGATTTGATCTTTTGTTGTCTGTGCTATTGTCATTGTATTAGATAATCCATTGTCAAAAGCAAGGCCTGACAGTGTTGCTCCTGCTTATTTTTCTAAGAAGTTCATGGTTTCAGTTTATACAGTTAGGTCCTTAATCCATCTTGAATTTGTCCTTGTGTATGGTGTGAGGCAAGAATCCCACTTCATTTTTCTGCATGTGGAAATCCAATTTTCCTAGCATCATTGATTGAAGAGACTCTTCTCTCGCCCTCAAATGGACTTAGCACCCTTGTCACTTATGAGCTGACCACAGATGTGTGGGTCTACTGATGTCTCCTATTACCTCTTTAGCATCTCATTATGGTGGGTCCAGCTGACACCAGCAGAGATAAGGTGGGCACTATCTGAGGCAGCATGGGTTTATCGGTATTTCGATTCAAGAATAAAGAGTTCAGCACCTGCTGATGATGTGTGACAGGTTTCTGGGCTCCTGGCGCCACCGTGCATGGACAAACAGTACAACGTGTCCAGTTGTTGAGTCAACGCTGACTCCCAGCACGCCACCTGTGTCAGAGTAGCGCCAGACACCAGGGCTTTCAGCAGCTGCTTTTTCAGAAGTAGATCATTGGGCCTTTCTTCCAAGGGGTCCCTGGGCGGACTGGAACTCCCGACCTTTAGTTAGCAGCTGAGCACATAAACCATTTGCACCTTAATGTCCCATTTAAAACAAACAAAGCCCCTCGTTCCATCAGACAGACAGGAAAGATGACTGCTCTGAGAAGCCGTCTGTAAAAGCAGACGCAGTGAGACGCGGGCTCAAGGTAGATCCCAAGGTTGAAAACGTTGAAAATGACCAGCCATGAAAACAGAACACAGTGATATGGGCCGGGTCAAGTGGGGGCGACAGCACAGTGATATGGCCGAGTCAAGTGGGGGCGACGGCACAGTGATATGGGCCGAGTCAAGTGGGGGCGACGGCACAGTGATATGGCCGAGTCAAGTGGGGGTGACAGTGCTACCTGGGAGGCCCAAGGCAGGAGGTACACCAACACAAACTCACACTGAAGCCAACTGGGTTTAGAATAAGACTGAAGCTGGACTGGTGCCAAGGCAGAAACCCTGACATTTTTCATGAGAGAAAACTAAGGCTCAGAGCCACGAAGTAACTTGCCCCAAGCTACACACCTAACCAGTTTCAGAGGACAAATTCCCACCCAGAGCCTCCAATTCAGAGCACACATCCACAGCCTGAACTGACTGCGGAAACTGCCTTCTGAGAGGACACAACTGCTATTGCCATGGCGACCAGAGCTGAAGGCTGAATCACTTCATTGTGCTGCACTGGTAACTGAGCAACATCACATTGTTTTAAGGTAAACAGTGAAGGATAAGAAACTTGAAAGAATAGATTGCTGGCTCAACCCGGTTTTGATACAGACAAGCACAGGTGAGTGAAGTCTTCGTGTTCTTAGCACCCTGCCATCTTCAGAGGAAGGTTCCCATCAGGAACCTGGACCACGCTGACTCCTGGGTTCTGGACCAGAGAGAACAGCCAAGGATCCCCTGGGTAGAGGTCAGCAAGTCAGGGAGATAAAGCAGCAGTCAGACGGAGAGCTGGAGCCAGACGGATGGACAGAGAGACAGAGGGCTGAAATGGGGATAGAAACACACAGTAGAGAGATCAAAAAGAGAATGAGAAGCAGAGACAGGTTAGCAGTTAGAGAGACAGAGAGAAAACAGGCCCACAGAGAACATTAGACAGAGACATGCAGAGGAATGACACAGAGACACACACAGGCAGAGAGGCAGAGAGATGGAGAGAGAGAGATAGAAAGACAGAGGCAGATAGACAGAGACTGAACACAGAGACACAGACATGGAGAGAAAGACAGAGAGACAGGGAGAGGCAGACAGACAGACACTGAACACAGAGACAGAGAGGAAAGCAGACAGAGAGAGGAGGGCAGAGAGAGGCGAGTGTGAACCCTGCTCTGACCGCCTGTCCTTGCGCCCTGTCCCCTCTGCGGCCTCGCGCCCCAGCCCCGCGGCTTCACTATCTGCCTGCAGTGTTTCTCTGCTCCCTCCCGGCCTGAATCTTAGCGCTTCAGCGAAGCTCAGCGGCATCCCGACTGTAACTTGTTAATAGCACTCCTTTGTTGTCTGAAGAAATCTTCTTATCCAGCTTGGACGAAATTAAAATTTAATAAAACATCAGGCTGCCACAGGACTAACAAGCAAATGACAGCTGTTTAATTAAAACTTAATCTTGATTTGATGGCACTACAGAGAGAAACACTCCAGAGGAAAAGCATAAAACTGCTCAAAATCAAGCGGGAAAGAATGACTTTATTTAAATGTGAATGAACCCTCCTGCACCGGAGAGGCTGAACCGTGGGCACCAGGCAGGCACCCAGGAGCTCGAGAGCCTCGCTGGAGCCCTGAGCCGAGTTCACAGTCCCTCACGCAGGCCCCCATCTGCCGCTTGGCTCTATTACGACATCGTTAGTGGAAAACACAAAGTTAGTCAATTTTGAATGTGCCAAGTGCAGTGTGTGGTCTGAAACACAGAAGGTGCATTAAAACACACAAAAACCACAAACGAACCCCGAAGAGACCGCACAGCATCCTCCCGTCTCTCAGACTAAAGCCTGATCGAGTGCAGGTGACTTGGGGGAAGGGGGAGACACGCTCGTGCCTTCTTTAAACCTGTTGTGCTGGTCGTGACCTCCACGAAGACAGTGCCATGCACAATGGGACCAGACGCCACGCCATCCCCTTGGCGGGTTGCAGATTAGACTGCTGTGACCTGCAGGCCTTTGACTGACTGATTTTCAAACATCCGTCACCAACCCTTCCCTGCTAGTCCATCTTAGTCCATCTTAGTCCAGACGCCCCACTGAAACCTGTCCAGCCACCCAGCAACACACAAACCTCTACTGACAGATGATGGTAGCTGCACTTGAAGCGCACTGACTGGGAATTGAACCTGGGTCTCCACCATGGAGGCAAGGGTTCTAACATGGGAGCCCACTGCCCCATCTGTAAACTGAGACCTGCCATATCCACTTAAGCCCCAAGAACTAAGCCACATCCTAGAAGCATGTGTCTGGTGAAGACAGATTTATGGACTATGTGATTTTAAAGACAGCAAGGGAAACCTTGACAGAAACTTGGTTCCCTCTCCTCTCCCAAATCAACTGAATTGCTTCCTTTCAGATAAGACAAAGCAAGCAACAGGAGCTCAGGAAGATGACATGCCAGTCCCTGTCCCTCCGTGGTGATGTCACCAGGTGAAAATGTGACGTCAGGAGGACCCGGGTGTCTGTTCTTCCTGGGCCCCATTATAAACACAAATTATGAGACCAATTATAACAAGCATTTGATATTCTATTTGATAAGTTATTCACCACCTTTCAGATCAAAGAGTAAAAGAACATGTCCATTAAGCTGCCTAATATAGAAATTAGATGCTATGCTCAATTATTATAATCGAAAGCAATCCCGATGTGCTTTCCCTGCACCTGTGCACATTTTGGGACCCAGACACATACTCATGGCACTACATGCTGCAATGCCAGTTATGTCTTCATGCATCAGATCAAATGCAAGCCCATCATTTCTGTGCCCATCTCAGTGCAGTGCCGTCCAACAGGACTTTCTGTGATGATACAAATGCAGGCCATCCCCAGATTACAAACAAGTCGTGTTCCTGAGTGTCTTTAAGTCGAATTTGTACGTAAGTTGGACCAGTTACGTACAGTTCATACCTAACGTTTGTTAATCAAATGTTTGTCTTAGCACTTCACCAAGGAGGATATTCAAGCGGCCAACAAACATATGAAGAAATGCTCA
>NW_006922035.1:187416-188691 GCF_000298275.1 Orycteropus afer afer | reverse complement strand
GTGGATGGTAGATGAGTGGGTGGGTGGATGCTGGATGATGGGTGGATGGTGGATGGTGGATGATGGATGGATGGATGGTGGATGCTGGCTGGGTGGATGAGTGGATGGGTAGATAGTGAATGGGTGGATGGTAGATTATGGATGGTGGATGCTGGATGCTGGATGGATGGATGGTAGATGATGGATGGTGGATGGGTAGATGGTGAATGGGTTAATAGTGGATTGGTAGATGGTGGGTGGATGGATGGATGTTGGATGCTGACTGGGTGGATGAGTGGATGGGTAGATAGTGAATGGGTGGATGGTGGATGAGTGGATGGTAGATGATGGATGGTGGATGGTGGATGCTGGATGGATGGATGGTGGATGATGGATGGTGGATGGGTAGATGGTGAATGGGTGAATAGTGGATGGGTAGATGGTGGGTGGATGGATGGATGGTGGGTGGGTGGATCGTGGATGGTGGGTGATGGATAATGGATGACAGATGGATGACTGGTGGATGGGTGGATGATAGATGGACGGATGGTGGATGGGTGGATGGGTGGATGGGTGAATGGTAGATGGGCAGATGGTAGATGGGTGGATGCTGGATGCGTGGATGGACAAAGTGGCAAAGGAGAAGTGTGAAACTAGGTTTACCTGAATCTGAAGGTTTCATTTCTTAACTGCTGCCTCTTTTTCGGCTGCTCCCCCAGCCTATCTATTCTCCCACCTCCCCTGCTCAGAGACAGGAAATTACCTGGGCCATGTGTCTCCATGCAGTGCTGCGCAGCCCCGAGCAGGAGTGTCTGCTCTGGCCCCTGCCCCTGCCCCCCTCCACCCTCCGCACACGGAGACAGCAGCGGCGGGCTGCTCTGGCCGTCTCCTGCAGCAGTGATGGGATGACTGCGCTGTGGTGGCAGCTCGGGCTCGCAGGGCTCCTGCTGCACATTCAGTAGATGCTGCTGTTGCCTTCAGACAGCCTGCTTGGGTCTGTGCCCCTCACACATGTCACTCAAAGTCACATGTCACTCAGATGCAGGAAGAGGCCCAGAACCATTTCCGTGATGCACTGCTGGAGGCCCAGGAAGGGACTGGACGCAGACCTCGCTCCTTGCCCCACCTCCACGAGGCTGCCAGGTCCTGAGGGCCCAAGGACAGCTCAAAGCTCGTCCCTCTGTGTCGCTCACCTTCTCTTCCTTCATCGAACTGGAAGGCAATTTTAGCCAAGCGTTGTCAACTCTGAGCATCACTGGACTCGAGCTCATGGCCAAGCCCCTTCATACAGTTTTC
>NW_006922035.1:185134-186711 GCF_000298275.1 Orycteropus afer afer | reverse complement strand
TTGGTGAAGAATGCTGAAAGCACCATGGACCACCAGAAGAACTAACACATCTGTCCTAGAGGAAGTGCAGCCAGAATGCTCCTTGGAAGCGAGAATGGCCGGACTTCGTCTCAGCTACTTTGGTCATATTATCAGAAGGGACCATTCCCTGGAGAAAGATATCATGCTCAGTAAAGTGAAAGGTCAATGAATAAGGGGAAGGCCCTCAACGAGATGGACTGACACAGTGGCTCCAACGATGGCTCGGGTATAACGAGGGTCTAGAGGCTGGCACAGCACCGGGCAGTGTTGCGTTCTGCGGTGCACGGGGTGCTATGAGTCGGAGCCGACCTGACGACACCTACCAACAACAGGGGACGTGCGACACACTGCTGAGAGTGGGCAGGCGGAGTGCTGGGTGGGTGGGTACAGGACTGTCGGCTGAACTATTTTCCACACCCCTCTGAAAACCAGAGCCGCACTGCACGCACAGAGGCCGTGAGCCCAGCTCCCCCCGGCCCAGTGGACTGCACTGCCGTGATTTAACCCCACGTGTGCACTCTGAACTGCCCAGGAATTCCCTACCAGCCGGCTAACCCGGTCATAACTCCAGCCAACCCACTCCACCCACCTGACAACCCCAGGCAAAGCGTCTCGGGTCCTGTCCCCTTCTTCACTCTGCAAAGCACAGCCCACCTGGCAGATGCCCTGAGTGGGCCTTGCTTAGCCAACACCCCCCAGAGCCAAGCAGTAAATCTCGTTAACGAGCAAACGTGTGGACACTGCAGCTTTCTCGGCTGCCGTCCCCCCAACTGTCTCACACTCACTAACAGCTCAGCCTTCTCTCCAGCTCGCTGGATTTTGTAGAAATCACCATGACAGGGTGTAGGGGCAGATAAGACCATTGAGCCAATTATTTCTCTCTCCATCTCTCTGACAACATCCTGACACCTTCCTGGAAATGAAGGCCCGGAAATCATCTGGCCGGCTCCCAAAATACAGCTCTGAGGAGAACTCGCTGTGTCTCTCTCATTCCTGCCCGGAGTGCAAACTCTCCCTGCTTGTAATTATTTAGGTATCCCCTGCGTCCTATGTCAGCACTGTCTAAGTCTCCGTGAGGTGAAAAGATAAACCTGCTCTCATTAACTTCAGAAACGAGGTGGCAGTCCGGTGACAGCCACAGGGGATGGGGGGCATGTCCAGTAGTTGGCCTCAAGGTCCCTGGGATGGATGCTTGTGGCTCCATTTGAGCCAGGATGTGGAGATCCTGCCCTCCGATCTGTTTAATAACATCACTAGAGCAAACACAACGTTCTCAGGAGTCAAAATCCTAGAAGCCTGTACAGTGCGGTGTCGCCCGGTCACTCCTGTCCCCAAGGTCCCCTCCACCCTTACCGTATCAATGGTGTTATTCGTTTCTTTATCAAACTGCTGAAGACAGCGTATTCACAAATAGATGTGTGTCCCTTCTGACCCCACTGTCACACAAACGGCAGCCACTCATCGCCACAGCATTGGTCCTGGAGCAAAGGGAAAGTGAGCCACGGGGGCTCTCCGGCCCAGCAACGAACACTCCAGCAAGGGAACGCTCCAGCCTG
>NW_006922035.1:180253-181539 GCF_000298275.1 Orycteropus afer afer | reverse complement strand
GTGAAGATTGACAGCCTTGGAGACCCTGTGGGCAGTTCCACTCTGTCCTCTAGGGGCGCTGTGGGTCAGAATGGACTCCACGGCAGTGGGTTTCTTTTTAGTAAGACAGGCAGTGAAACAGTAAGGTTTAAAGGCAGTCTTGTTACAGGGGACTCAGCACTAATAAGGAGAGGGAAAATCACCTGGCCCAAGGAGCATTACAAAAAACAGGGATCACCAGCTTTCTCCAAGAACACCAGAGCTCCTCCCCCTTCCAAACACAAAGCAGCAACAGTCAAGTCAATGAGAATTCACCAGAGTACAGCTGTGTCCACTGGGCTTTCAGTGGCTGGGTTTTCAGACACGGATCACCAGGCCTTTCCTCAAAGGCCCCTCTAGGTGGACCTCCCCCCCCTTTTCAGCCAGCAGACGGACACGTGGACTGTCTGCACCACGCAGGGCCTCCAAGCTCCTGAGAGACAGCAGCAGTCACAGGTGATGCTTCACTCAGAGCAAAGAGAGGAATGAAGAACAAGGTCAAAATGTACACATAACCATACTTTGTGCTCTGCTGTACGTGGGGTCCCTGGGAGTGGGAACCAACTGGGCAGCACCTACCCACAGCAGCATACAGGTCCACCTACCTGCACACTGGTTTTTCAAGAGGACAACACAGTGAACTACTCAACCCCTGTAGCTCATGGTAGGTTTCTGGAGCAGCCACCCGCTGCAAGTCCACAGGGTCACACAGACAGTCCTGAGTAGTGTCTTTAGTTCCAGGAACCTCAGAGTAAGGGTTAGCCCAGCGACAAAGTGGCACTCTGAAAACCATCTGAGCCAAAAATTAAATCAGAATTCCTCTGATGCTCGATTAGCCTGGGGTCCCTCTAGCACGTCAGCCAGGCAGACATTCAATGGGAGGGATCTGCCAGCTCTTGTAAACCCGAGATGTGTCAACCTGCCTAAGTGAGGAGGTCTCTTTCAGGAAACATCAAATCCTGTCTCCAATGAATGGAAATCTGAGAATTTGGTCTCATCTTTTACTTGGCTTACTGTGGTCATTATAACAGCTTCTCTTCTAAGACAAGGAGCTCTGGGTGGTGCAGTGGTTGAAGCACTCGGCTGCTATTTGGTCAGTGGTTCAAACCTATCAGTTGCTCCATGCGAGATAGATGCGGCAGTCTTCTGTAAAGATGACAGCCTTGGAAACCCTATGATGCAATTCCACTGTGTCCTCTGGGGGCGCTGTGGGTGGGAATGGACTCCTCAGCAGTGGGTTTGGTTTGGGCTTTGCTTCCATGAAGATT
>NW_006922035.1:179101-180153 GCF_000298275.1 Orycteropus afer afer | reverse complement strand
CAGAAAACAAACAACTTGCTTATGAATGTCTGTAGCAACATCGTTCTTAACAGATCAAGAATGGAAACAACTCCAATGGCCAACAACTGCCAAATGGATAAATGAACACAGCCTGTCCACACCGTGGAGTATCGTTCAGAAATAAAAAGAAACCAAGGACCAACACACAGCACAACGTGGGAGAATCTGGACAGCAGGTGCTACGTGAAAGGAGCCAGTCAACAGCAGCCACATAGTCTGTGGTCCACTTCATGCTGGGGCCCGAACAAGCCCATCTACAGACAGAAAGCATCTAGTGTTTGCTGGGGGATAGGGGTTTGCAGCGAAGGGGGAATGACTGATAACGGGCACAGGGTTTCTCTTCCAGGTGATGGGATGTTCTAAAATGGACCAGTGATGGTTATACAACTCCGTGAATAGACTGAAAACCACTGAACTACACACCTTCAATGGTATCCCTTCCTCTTGACCTCAAATTTCTAACCCTGCCTTTGAACTCATGCTGCCCACATCCCTGTCTGTGCCTTGGTCTTATTGCCCATCAGCCATTTGGCCACATCTCCCTGTTTGGATTTCGGGCCCACAGATGCCAACCTGAGCCCTGGCTGTGGGGCTGCCCCTGAAGGAAGTGGAGCTTTGGATGGCAAAGCCAGGCAATGCTGGAATCTGAACAAGCCTGGTACGAGACCTGGTCTGGCTCTTAGTTACATGCTCTGCGACGGCTCTTAGTTACATGCTCTGCGACGCCAATCCTGGTGCATTTATTCCTCACCTGCAGGGCGCCCAGCACTAGCAGACGACAAGGCGCAAGACGCAGGCTCTGCCCTTGAAGTGACTTCCACTGTGGTGATCACAGAAGACCACTGAAGCTGCGAGAAGGCCACTGAGCTGCACGTTCAGAGTTCTGACAGCAGGGCTGCCTCATCCCCGAATTCCTCACAGCGCTGTGAACCAAGCAGCGTTCAACAAATGTTTGTTAATCGCCGGATTAGGCACAGACCACTTCAGGTAACTACGTGGGCAGAATCATCACAGCCAGACCAAAAAAAAAA
>NW_006922035.1:174711-178311 GCF_000298275.1 Orycteropus afer afer | reverse complement strand
CTTCGGCTCAGATAATTCCTCATGGTGAGGCTGCCCTGTCATCACCGGTGGTTCGCAGGCTCCATGGCCTCTACCCACTACATGCCAGTAGCTCTGCACCTCCCTTCCCAGTTATGACAACAAAAAATGTCTCCAGACATTGCCACATGACCCCTGGGGGTCAAAATCTCCCTGGTTGAAAACGCCTGGTAAAGGACAATCATTGTAAAGTAATGAGGGCTGAGGTCCACTGCAGTTAGAAACAGCTATGTGACGTCACTTCGCCTTTGCTGGTTATATTCATGCAACCACCCCTGAAACACTGTGCTAGGCACTGTGCCCACGTCCGTACCAGCCCTATCTGTGTTAGGAAAGTCCTAACTGGGTAATTAGAAGCGAGACCCACAGTGATCTGGTGGGGGCAGGGGTAAAAAGCCACGCTTTTCTTGGGCTCCTGAGACCAGCTCAGGGGTCCAGTTAGGGGTCATGAAGACAAACATGGCTCAGGCATGAGCCTGGTAGCACATTAGTGCAGTAACTGTTAGTGCAGTAATGGAGTAACGGTTCCAGTGGGCCCGGGAGGCAGGGCAATGGGTTCACACAGTGCTTGGGCGCAGCTGGGGAGCGCCAAAGCTTGCTCTCCGGTGTGCCACGGACTCGTGATAATGATGAGATCTGGACTCCAGGTCAGGCCCCAGAGGACGCAGACCGCTAATGGGCCCAAAAGGGCAGGATAAGAGGTGACGGTGTTGTCATGGCTGAGCCGGCAACCCTGCCCTGCTGCACTAATGAGGGGCCGTGGGCAGTCTGAGGGCCACTGGGGAGACCTCTGTCATTATGAGCGTGCCCCCTGCCTTCCTCATCTTGTCACCACAGGGGAGGCCCGTGGCATGCTGGGACAGAAGCATGGCCTGCTGGGGATTGGTCTCAGGCCCAATATCCCAACAAAGAGCCAGTCTCTGCACCAGTCAAGGTCAGGATCTTGGAGCAAATGCACATCAGACCCAGAGAGACAGGGATGATCGGAGCTGAGACCACAGCCCTGGTGCTCAGAATCAGACACAGTGCCCGGGCAGTGTTAGCTGCAGAACAGAGCGTCTGCAGCTAGGGTGGTCCTGGAAAGACTGGCCAGCGCGCCTGTGCAGAAACGTGCAGCTGAAGACACGCCCTCAGAAGCTCTGCGCTGGTCCCTGAGCCAGGCCCCCTGCCTCTGGGCCGACAAAAACCTAAAACCAAACTCACTGCTGCTGAGTCGGACCTGACTCATAGCCACCCCTCCTTGGGTTTCCGAGGCAGTATCACTACGGAAGTAGATTGGCCAACCTTCCTTCTGAGGAGTGGCTAGTGGGTTTGAACCGCCAGCCTTCTGGTTAGCAGTCACATGCTTTAGGCACTGCGCCACCAGAGCTCCTTCTGGGCAGACACATGCAGGCATATAGTCAGTAAAGGGTCGCTGGACAGCTCCCGGGAGCTGGGCACAAGGTGAAGGAGGCGAGAGGGCTGCCTGCCCCTGGGTGTTGTATTCTGGTGGGAGGAGACCAGCAGACAGCCACCCAAACCATACAGGGGACGATGGCACACAGGGCTGTGGCCACCTTCCCCAGACAGCCCAGCTTTCAGCCTGAGCGCTTCTCTGCCCTTCCTGCCCACCCCCATGCCGTGGTCGGGTGGGGTCTGGGGCTGGTCCTCTGACTAGTTTCTGAACAGAAGTGAGGGGTCTCTTGTGGGCAGAAGCATCTCATTGCCCAGACAAGACTCTCCAAAGACCAGCAGAACTCACAACGGTGGCTGCCCCAGCAGCCGCAGTCCCTGGGTGACTCCAGGGCTCAGTGTCCAGCTGGCCTGACACGGCCATGCAGCATGGGGGAGCAATGCACCCAGCAACTTAAAGCCCAGACACGTGCTGGTCCCTCAGTCTGTCCCTGCTGACACTGCCACAGAGTCAGAGATGTACAGAAGGGCTAGTCAGGATACAGTTGGCCTGACATGGCCGTGCAGCATGGGGGAGCAATGCACCCCAACTACTTAAAGCCCAGACACGTGCTGGTCCCTCCGTGTGTCCCTGCAGAGACGTACAGGAGGCTGGTGGGGACACAGCAGCAGAGCAGGGCTTCTCTGAGGAGTTGGCATTTCAGCCGAGAGCTCAGGGTGTGAGGCACTGGGAACAGGCCACGGTAGGAAGAGCTTGTCACATGCAGTCATTCCACACACATGCACACCTGGTGTCACATCCATTCTACCCACATGCACAGACCCAGCGTCACTGCCAGGCATTCTGCACACACGTGCACACACCTGGTGTCATGTCCAGGTATTCTGAGCTCACGTGTGCACCCAGTGTCATATCCAGGTGTTCCATGCACACACACACACACACACACAGTGTCATGTCTAGGTCTTCTATGCACATGCATACCTAGTGTCACATCCAGGCATTCTACACACACGTGCACACCGATGTGCATGTCATGTGCAGATAGTCTAGGCACACATGCACACACAGGCTCACACACACACACTAACACACTGGATCTCAGTCCAGGTGCACCACTGCAGAGGTCCCTCAAATGCAGGACAAGGGGGCTCTGGCCTCTGGCCTCTCCGAGTGGCGTCTAGTCCTCAGACCTCCTACTCCCATCCTCCAACTTGGTCATTGTTGAGTCCTGTGTGGGTGGACACATGAAAATGAAGCCCCTCAGACAAACCCTGACCACATTCGTTTGCCTTTGCTCATGCAGAACGCAAGGAACCTCAGCCCAGGCTGGGCAGGGGCAGCAGCAGGTCCAAGCCTGACACTAGCAACGCATTCCAGCGAGTTTAGGGCCGGTGACGGCAGTCGTCTGCCCCGGTCCTCTGCTAACCAGCAGGACCACTCTCCTCTAGACTAGTTCAGGCAGAAGTCAGGGCTAACATGTCCTCGGACAGGAGGGACTAAGAGCATTGGGACCAGAGCACAAGGCCAAGTGGTGTGTCCACGTGCAGTGACAAGTGTGACCCAAGAATTCCCCATCCCCGAGGAAGCCAAACCTCCACATGCAGACTGCAGGGTCCCCCGACCCGAGTGAACCCAGAGTGGTGCCTCTGAGACCTTTGTCCCCCTTCGGCCAGGCCGGCTCTTACCTCCCGAAGTAACCGGCCATGGCACCCAGATGGTCCCGCTCCTCTCTGGACAGTCATGCAATTTAATCCAAACACATGCTGATCATCGTGTTCCAAACACGACTAAACCCCGCCAGCCAAAAACAGCCATTACACTTAACTGGCCAGCCCGTGCGGGAAGCTGCAGAGGGCACTCAGGGTAAATGGGAGGCTTCCGAGGCCACCGGCTGGTCTGCCTTCACTGTCGTCAGCCCAACGTTTGTTACGCAGACGCAGAGAATCGCAACTAATAATGCTGACCAGCAAATGACCAAGCTCCAGCTCTTCCCAGCCTCATCTGCATCACACTAGTACTTCCTGTCCTAGCTGTTTTCTTAGCTGTCTGAACAGGACACTTCTCTACACCACGGCTGTCTCCCTGCCATGTTGTTGTTGTTGTTAAGTGCCGTCGAGTCATTTCCGACTCATAGCGACCCCATGCACAGCAGAACAAAACACTGCCCGATCCCGCACCAGCCCCAC
>NW_006922035.1:153289-172751 GCF_000298275.1 Orycteropus afer afer | reverse complement strand
TGGATGACAGAAGAGACTCTGAACCTTGCCCTTGAGCAGGGAATAGCTAAAGCAAATGGAAGAAATGAAAAGGTAAAAGGGCTGAACAGAAGATTTCAAAGAGCAGCTCGAGTAGACAAAGCCAATTACTCCCTGCCATAGGGCCAATGAAAGGACACTGGTCCTTGACCAAAACCCCTGTGTGGGTATATAAGCATGCAGGCAGGCATCTGTGTAAGGAGCCCTAGTGGTTCGGTGGCTAAAGCACTTGGCTGCTAACCAAAAGGTCAGTACTTCGAACCCACCAGCTGCTCCATGAGAGAAAGATGAGGCAGTCCGCTTCCGTAAAGATTTACAGCCTTGGAAACCCTATGGGGCAGTCTTACAGGGTTGCCGTGAGTCTGAATTGACTTTTGGATTCTTTGGGGTTTTTGTTTGTTTTTCTGTGCATGTAGAGGCATGGGAGGTGTTGCAAAATGCAGAGCTGGCCGTAAGGGGGCATCTGCTGGCAACGGAACCACCATTTACTCTGTGGCTGTGTCATGACACCCCCACGTGCTCCAGTTAATATTTGGCGAGAGAAGAAATGGTAAAAAAAAAAAAAAAAGAAAAAGAAAAGAAAGAAAGAAAGAAAGGTGTAAAAAAAAAAAAATAAGAGAAAATACGCTGTACAGGAGCGGGGTTTCTACAGAAGGCAGCACATGGGCAGGGACACCTGTCACCAGAAGACAGTTCCACAGAGCCCGCTTTCTCACACAGAACAGGGAGCTGAAGTTCACCTCTTGTTTTCCTGCTGAGACTTGGGGGGATGATGAGAAGTAATATGCACGGACATCGTAAAGCCCCATCTCCCTCATCACGTAGTGCTGTGGTTGTCAGGCGAGGGGAACTGCCTACAACGCGGAGTCGAGACTCTGCAGATGGCGCCTGGGCCCTGACAAGCTCACCTGGGAACAGGATTCCAATTCTGCTCTCAGACCGGCTCTGGGATCACCTACACTGTGCAAATGACAATTTATGTCTTCACACTTGACCATGTCACCTCCCTCTGTTTTATATCAAATCCTGCTCCACATCCCTTTCTGGAATACTGTGTATGTTACTTGCACTCAGAGGTGGGTGAATGCATTGTAAGACATTTCTAAGTGAAAAGTAATCCTATCCTAATGTTAAAAACGTAACGGGAGAAAACTGATCTGACCAGAGAGAACGCCGTGCAGTTGTTCCAATGCCTGGCTCCTATTCCCTCCATTTCACTAAGCTACTCTCTCACCTTCTGGGAGAGACTGTGGCAGAATTATCAGAATCATTTAGTACATGGTAAAAGAGTGAAAGGAAAGACTTTTCAAAATAGTAATAAACCAGAGAGCTGTAACCAAAACCAAACATGCTGCTGGTGAGTCGCTTCCGACTCATGAAGACCCCGTAGGACCGAGAAGAACTGCCCCCGAGGGTTTGCAAGGCTGTGGTCTTTAGGAAGCTGACTGCCACATCATTCACCTCCAGGGCAGCTAATGGGTTTGAACCACTAGCAACCAAGCACTTAACCACTGCACAACCACGGCCCCTGTGGTGGAACCAAAACCCATTGATATTCAGTCCATTCCAACTCATAAAAAACCACAAGAACCAAACCCACTGCCACTGAGTCGATTCCGACTCATAGCAACCCCCATTGGGTTTCCAAGGTGGTAAATCATTACAGAAATAGATTGCCCCATGTGCCTCCGACAGAGTGGCTGGTGGATTTGAACCTCTGACCTTTTGGTTAGTCAAATGCCATAGGCACTGCATCACCAAAGCTTCTTATTCCAACTCATAGAGAACCATAAAATTATGTGCCTTTGGGAAACTTGATTTTTTTAGATTCCATTAACATTTATTAACTACGCAGGCATTTGGCAAGTTCAGGCATAATTCGCTGGGTATCTTGGATATTCACTGGCTTCCTTCTGAGGTAGAGACGATGGATCCTGCCTCTCTTTGTTAACATTGTGTGGAGGTCTGGCCACGTTTCACTCTGGTCTAGACAGGGACAGTTGCCTTCAGAAGAACAGAACCCTGTTATAAGTCAAGTAAGCCAAACATGCACTGAGGTGTGCTACAGACCCTCATGAAGTCCAAAGTTATAGTGAGGAGACCTCACTGCAGTTGAGTCAGATCCAACTCATAGCAATCCCTCCTCGGGTTTCCAAGGTGGTATCACTGCACAAGTAGATCGCCCAATCTTCCTTCCGAGGAGTGGCTGGTGGGTTTGAACCTCCAGCCTTCTGGCTAGCAGTCAAGTGCCTTAGGCACTACACCACCAGAGCTCCCCTCCAGAGAACAGGGCCCCACCCAATGATCTGCCCTTAATAATCGCTTGGCTTTTCCAATGTAGTCCATAGGCCTCTAAACCTGATTGACAATAGTCCTTTGGCCATTTGCAGGTAAAATAAACACAACATTTAAAGCACCACTGGTTGGATGAATGGGATGATTCTTTCCCTAAGGTGTTGGTCATCTACAAGCAAACCTCTGAAGGCAGCTCCTGGACGGACAGTTAAACTCAGTCCATAAACAGAAGGGGAGAAAGTTACAAGACATGGGTGAAAGGTCTTCAGGGTGGAGGCTTAATCCTTTGGAGAGAAATGGGCCACTGGGCTGATGTTGTGTGGGCATCTGTGGTCTTGGGAAGGCTCTGCCAGCCCTCCCCTCCCACCACGGAGCTGGGGAACAGGATGGTTCTCCGTGACATGTTTGTCATCACTGTGACTGGGCCCATGAAGATGAGATGGTGGGTCCATCTTTCTGTCTCCTGACTGTGTATGTTACTTGCACTCAGAGGTGGGTGAATGCATAGCACTGGCTGCTATTTAAATTTGTTGGCAGAGTTTCTGCAGTGTCCTCACAATATTGTTTTGTGCCCTTTAGACAGCTAATGAGACGTTTCTGATGGCTGGCAGCATACGTGTGAATCCTTCTCCTCAAATCTGTATCCTACCTTGTGATGAAAGCCTAACTAGAGACAGAAGAGGGACAGACTTGATGGCTGCCTAGACTTGCCTCAGACTTTGTTACAGCTCCTCTGTTCTGTGGCAGGATGCACTAATTATGTTTGGAAGCTTTTGCAACACAGATACAGAACCATCTAGCCGACTCCTCTTTGGGCTTCATACACAGAAGGGAATGAGTGGCCCGGCAAGCTCTCCTGGAGACACCACCCTGGGAGGGTCCGCTGTCCTCCGAGCTTCTAGGAAACTCGCAGGGGAAAAGCATAAAGAGATTCATTTACGTTCTCTCCCCCATGGTGTCTCCAATGCTCCTTGGTCCCTGACTACGTTCACAATGTCTGCAGAAACACTCTCTGGCGCTCTCATGACTTGCTGAACCATGGCTTTCTTCCTCGATCTTGAGATGGACAGTATGTTATATTACTTAGCTTGTTCCTCTCCCACCCCCACAGATTCTATGTCCACATTCATTTGTCAGTGTGTCAGACTATGGTGGCTTATGAGTTGCTGGGAACTATGTCATTGGTATTTCAAATACCAACAGGGTCATCCATGGTGGACAGGTTTTCAACAGAGCTTTCAGACTAAGACACACCAGAACGAAAGGCCAGGTGACCTACTTCAGAAAAGTAGCCACTGAAAATGTTCTGGATCACAAGAGAACACAGCCCAACATGCTGCTTTGGATGAATCATCAGGAGGGATAATTGCTGGAGAAGGACATCCTGTTTGGTGACACAGGTGCCAGGAAAGGCAAAGAGACCTAGGTGAGATAGACTGACAGAACAGTCACCGGGACGGACATGCACACACCAGCAAGCGTGCGCATGACACAGGACCAAGTACTACTTCATTCTGCAGTACAAAAAAAGAAAACCAAGTCCACTGCTGTTGAGTTCATTCTGATACATGGGACCCTATAGGGTTTCCAAGGCTATAAATCTTTATGGAAATAAACTGCCATCTTTACCCTGCAGAGTGGGTGATGGGTACAAATTGCTGATACTCTGGAGAGCAGATACTCCAGCTAGCAGAATGGGTCAACATTCAGCCATTTCAGGAGGTAGTGTATGATCGAGAACTGATGGTACTGAAGGAAGAAGTCCAAGCTACAAGCTGCAAAGAAGGCATTAGTTCAAAACAAGCCTCCAAGAACTAACGGAATATCCATTGAGATGTTTCAACAAACAGGTGCAGAACGGGAAGTGCTCACTTGTGGAGGCCAAGGAATTTGGAAGACAGCTCCCTGGTCAACTGACTGGAAAAGATCCCCATCTGTGCCCGTTCCAAAGAAAGGTGATGCCACAGAATGTGGAAATTATTGAACCATATTATCAATATCACAAACAAGTTAAATTTTGCTGAAGTTAATTCAAAAACAGTAGTAGCAGTACATTGACAGGGAACCTGCCAGAAATTCAAGCCAGATTCAGAAAAGGATGTGGAATGAAGGCTATCATTGCTGATTATCAGATGTATCTTGCCCAAAAGATCTTCACCTGTGTTTTATTGCCTATGTGAAGTCAATTAAAAAACAAAACAAAACAAAACAAAAAAAAAACTGGTTATGAAGAGGCAACTATGGGGAGGAAGTGGGAAGAGAGCTATTACATTGTGGGGAATTGAAGTTAGTATCATGAAAAAAAATGTGTATGAACTGTTGTATGGAGAATAACTTGCTTTGTAAACTTTCAGCCCAATCACAGTAAAATTAAAAAAAAAAAAAACTGCTTACTTGTTGACTGTGCAAAGGCACTCAATTGTGTGGACCATAACAAATTATGGATAACATTGAAAATAATAAGAACTCCAGAACACATACTTGTGTTCATGAAGAACATGTACATAGATCAAGAGACAGTCATTTGAACAGAATCAGAGGATGTTGCGTGGTTTAAAACCAGGAAAGCTGTGCATCGGAGTTGTATCCTTTCACCACACTTATTCAATCTATATGCTGAGCAAATAATCCAAGAAGGTGGACTATAAGAAGAAGAATGAGGCATTAGAATAGAAAGAAGGCTCATTAACAATATGCAGATGACACAACTTTGCTTGCTGAAAGGGAAGAAAACTCGAAGCACTTACTGATGAAAATCAAAGACTATAGTCTGCAGTATGTCTTACATCTCAACATAAAGAAAACAAAACTCTTCACAGCTGGACCAATAAGCAACATCACACTAAATGGAGAAAAGATTAAAGTTGTCAAGGATTTCAATTTACTTGGATCTACAATCAACACCCATGGAAGGAGCAGTCAGATCAAACAACATACTGGACTGAGCAGATCTGCTGGAAACAAACTTGTTGAAGTGGTAAAGAGCAAAGATGTGATTTTGAAGACTAAGGTGTGCCTGACCCAAGCCATGGTATTTTCAATCACATCATACGCATGTGAAAACTGGATAATAAATGAAGATGAAGAATTGACGCCTCTGAATTGCGGTCTTGGTGAAGCACACTGAAGATACCACGGGCTGCAGGATGAACAGTTACCTGTCTTAGACGAGGTACAGCCGGAATGCTCCTTAGAAGCAAGAATGACCAGACTTCGTCCCTTGTGCTTTGGTCACATTGTCAGGAGGGACTGTCCCCAGGGAAGGACATCACGGAGGGTCAGCAGAAAAGGGGAAGACCCGCATCGAGATGGATTGCCACAGTGGCTGCAACAGTGGCTCAAGCTTAGCAAGGACTGTGAGGCTGGCACCAAACCGGCAGAGTTCAATCCTGCTGTGCACAGGGTCTCTGAGTCGGGGCCAACTAGACGGCCCTAAAAGCCACCGCAGATACCCCCGTGGCTGGTTCTGAGCGAGAAGCTGCCACTCTGTAAGCCGTCCTACAGACAGACCCACGAGGCGAGAACTGAAGGCAGCCTCTACCCAACAAGCCGGCAATGCCCACGGAACTGAATACCACCAAGTGGCCACAGGACCCTGAAGACAGCTCTCTCCCCAGCCAAGCCCTCAGATGAGCCTCCAGTCCCAGCGGACACCCTGACTGCAGCCTCGTAAGAGACCCTGAAGCAGAGAAGCCAGACAAGCTGGGTTCCCAATCCACAGGGCTTTGAGATGACAACTGGGGACAGACAGCCACTATGTTAGTGATCACTGACTACACTGCAATAGACAACAGACACAGAGACACATTCTCAAAGTGCTTGTGTCAACAACTTCCACACCTATGTTCCACTCCACTTCATAAATAACTTTGTGACCTATAATTTTTCCTAACATTTGTAATAGATTTATTGAGATATTCTTGTTGTTATTTGCCATCGAGTCGGTTGAGGTACTAGCAACATATAAAAAACCTGTAGTTTCTTGTACAAGAAACTACATAGTTTGCTAAGTTTTTATATATGGATACCAAAACCAAAGTGACTGCTGTTGATTGGATCTGACTCATAGCGACCCCTCCTTGGGTTTCCAAGGCAGTATCACTACAAAGCAGACTGCCCAACCTTCCTTCCCAGGAGTGGTGGTGGGTTTGAACCGCCAGCCTTCTGGTTGGCAGTCACATGCCTTAGGCACTACACCACCAGAGCTCCCCTGTAAAGATTACAGCCTAGAAGATCCTATGGGACAGTTCGATGTAGGATCTCTGTGAGTCAGAATTGACTAACAGCACCCAACATACACTTGTGAGACTATCTCCACACTCAAGATACCTAACCAACACTTCACTCCCTCAAATTTCCCCACACCCCTTAATAACTGCTCCCTCTCACCCCCCCTCCTTACCTCTCCGTGACCCAAAACCACCACTGATCCACTTTCAGTCCCCCGGACTGGCCTCCATCTTCCACACGCTGCGTTCCCTAGCTGCAGACCTACCTGCTTGTGTGTTCATCAGGACAGCTGGGTAAGGAGCTTGGGCGCACGGGTCAGACCCCAGGGTCAGCACAGCAGCCGCGCAGGGCCTTCACCCCCTTATCTGTCGGGATCCGTATACCACAGGCAGCACGGCGCCCAGCACAACGTGAGCCCTGGGGGCGTGCCCGTGGGGCTGCCCTACGCGGGGGAAGAAGTGGGAATCGGGTCTCCAAATGTTCAAAGCCACATATTTCAATTTAAAATATCAAATCAGAAGAGTTCTGAAACCAAAAGGTTAATTTGGAAATTTAATTATTTTGAAGGATACCTCTTGTGGCTTGCTCACGCCATGTTGCCGGGATGGGAGAAGAAGTTAATAGCTTGCTAATTATATTCATTTTCCATTTAAAAAACCTGGTTGCCATTTATTGGTCTGTCAGGGGATATCAACCTAGTCTCTTAATTTACAGAGCAGAAATAAATTAGTGGAAATGCATTAGATCAATTCCCTTCAATTGCCCCATTTTAAGTTAAGGCAATTAAACTCACACATTTTTTTGGAAATTTAATACATCCGTTTCTCAGAAATTTAACCTTACTGAGCTCACACAGTAGTAAGCTTCTAGAAATAACCTAAGGAATATTGTACCAATCCTATCTCATACCTGCACACCTGACTTCACCAACAAAACACGTAGGAAAGAAGAAGCACAACAAAGAGGCTTCTAAATTTGGATCCATGGTCATGTTCTGTCCCTTATTGCAGTAAATTAATGTTTTCAGTTGCCAACTGTAGTTAGGTGCCACCAAACAGATCTCTGACCCATTCCCGTCAAAGTGGCCCCTTATGACAGAGCAGACCTGCCCGACAGGGTTCTCGACACGGTGATCTTTCCAGGGGCAGGTCCCGGTCCTTCCCTGAGGAGCCACTGGTGAGTTCCCATGGCCACCTTCTAGCTTAGCAGCCGAGCACTTAACCCTTGCACCACCAACCAAACCAAACCACGGCCAACTAGTCAATTCCAAATCACAAAGCCCCTTCAGTACAGAGCAGGCTGCCCCACAGGGTTCCCAGGACTGTACATCCTTAAGGAAGCCGACTGCCACGTGTTTTTCCCATGGAGCGGCTGGTGGCTTTGAACCACTAAATTTTCAGTTAACAGCAAGTGCTCTAACCACTGCACTACACATGCTGCTTAAATTGCGAAGCATTAACTAGTCATCCTGCTAGCCTCCAGAGTAGCGAAGACTAAGTGTCCTGATCCTCTTCCGTCCTATTACAGGTCACATGCTCCACCCTTGTCTTTCCAGTGATGATTCCCTGGATCTAATCCAACCACAGATTGTAACACGATGCAGGGATGGGTTCCCGAGTTCTCCACCTGGCGGAAGAGACTCCTGGCCCCACAAAGCCTGGATCAACTCTGCTTTTAACTACTTGTTTTCAGGTTAAACTTGACCTCACCTGGGATGAGCAAGAGAAATAATGTATATGTATTTAAAAAAAAGAAAAAAAAAACCTCACTGCCATTAAGTTGATTTCAGCCTACAGTGATCCCCATTGGGTTTCCAAGGCTGTAAATCTTCATAGAAGTAGACTATCCCATCTTCCTCCTGCGGAGCAGCTGGTTGGTTTGAACCACTGACCTTCTGGTTAGTAGGCAAATGCCTTACCCACTTCGCCACCAGAGATCTTTATGTATGTGTATCTGAGTGTGTATTTGTTGTTGCTAGGTGCCACCAAGTCAGTTCCAACTCACTGACCCAGTGTGCAACAGGGTGAAAGAGTACACAGTCCCGCACCACCCTTAGAACCATTGCTGTGCTGAGCCCGCTGCGGCCACTGTGCCAACCCATCTCACTGAGGCTCTTCCTCGTCCTTGCTGACCCTCTACTTTACCAAGCACGATGTCCTTCTCCAGGCAGTTGTCCCTCCTAAATAACACGTCCAAAGGACACGAGACACTCTCCACCGCTGCTTCTAAGGAACATTCCAGCTGCACTTCTTCCAAGACAGACTGCTTCATTCTTCTGACAGTGGATGGCACGTTCCGTATTCTTGGCCAACACCCTAATTCAAAGGCATCAATTCTTCTCTGATCTTCATTATTTCTTGTAGAGCTGTCACATGGATGTGAGGCAAATGAAAATATCATGCCTCGGAGCAGGCTAACCTTTGCCCTCAGTGACGTCTTTGATTTTTATTATCTTAAAGAATCTTTTTGTAGCAGATTTGCCCAATGCAATGTGTTGTCTGATTTCCTGACTGCTGCTTTCATGGGTGTTAAATGTGAATCCAAGTAAAATTAAATCCTTGACAGCTTCAGTATTTTCTCTGTTTACCATTATGTTGTTTATTGGTCCAGTTCTTTTATGTTGAGGTGTAATCCATACTGAAGGGCATAGGCTTTCATCTTCATCAGTAAGTGCTTCAAGCCTTCTTCACTGTCAGTAAGCAAGGCTGTGTCATCTGTATATACAGGTTAGTAAAGAGTCTTCCTCCAAACCTGATGTCGCATTCTTCTTCATATACTCCAGCTTCTCAGATTATCTGGTCAGCACACAGATTGAATAAATATCATGAAAGGATACAACCCTGACACAACTTTCCTGATTTTAAAAGCATGCAGAATCCCCTTGTTCTGTTCAAATGACAGCCTCTTGGTTTATATGCAGTTTCCTCAGAAACACAATTAAGTGCTCTGGAATTCCCATTCTTCACAATGTTAACCATAATTTGTTATGATTCACACAGTCTAATGCCTGCACACAGTCAGTAAAACACAGGTAAACATCCGTCTGGTAGTCTCTACTACCAGCCAAGATCCATCGCACACAAGCAACGATGTCCCTCCTTCCACATCCTCTTCTGCATCTGGCTTGAATTTCTGGCAGTTCCCTGTCAATGTATTGCTGCAACTGTAATTGAATTACATTCAGTAAAATTTTACTTGGAGCTCTGGTAGTGTAGTCCCTAAGGTATCTTAGGAGCTCTGGTAGCATAGTGCCTAAGGCACTTGACTGCTAACCAGAAGGCTGGTGGTTCAAACCCACCAGCCACTCCTTAGAAGGAAGATTGAGCAATCTACTTCTGTAGTGATACCACCTCAGAAACCCAAGGAGGGGTCGCTGGCTGAGTTTGATCCGACTTGATGGCAGTGAGTATGATATTAATGATATTGACTGATAATTCCTGCATTCTGTTAGAGCACCTTTCTTTGGAAGAGGCATGAATATGGCTCTTTGCCAGTGGGTTGCCCAGCTAGCTGCCTTCTGAATTTCTTGTCATACGTGAGTACTTCCAGTCTTGTGTCTATTTGTTGAAACACCTCAGTTGGTATTCCATTAACTCCTGGACCTTTGTTTTTTCGCCAGTGCCTCAGTGCAGCTTGGACTCCCCCTTCAGTGGCATGCTTTCCCCATCTTATGCTGCCTGCAGAAATGAGTGACCATCGACCAACTCTTTTTTGGTCCAGAAAACCTGTATTACTCCTATCCTTATTTGGATGCTTCCTGCATCTTTCTATATTTTGCTCACACAAAAACCAAAACCCACTGCCCTCAAGTCTATTCCAACCCTTAGAGACCCTTTAGGACAGAGTAGAACTGTCCCCATGGGATTTCCAAGGCTTTAAACCTTGACAGAAGCCAACTGCCTCATCCTTCTCCCATGGTGTGGCTGGTGGGTTTGAACTGCAGACCTTTTAGTCAGCAGCCGAAGGCTTTAACCACTGTGCCATCAGAGCTCCTACTTTTGCCCATAGACTCCCTCAGTATTGCAGACTGAGCCTTGAACTGTGTGAATCTGTGTATATATGTGTGTACACACATACATACCCAAGTCACATATACGTGTATTACTGTGCACTCATTCTCTCTGCCTGGAATTCCGAATTTCCAGAGCTGGCTCCTTATTATTCAAATGTCTGCTAATATAGCAGCACTGTCAGAGAAGCTTCCCTTGCTGCCCCCGCCCCCCTCGAGGAGCCACTCCCGAGTCTTGCTCAGTGCAAACCCACAGCTGTATCCCCCAGCAAGGGTCCCTCGGACGGACTAGCTTCTACGTGCATTCAGTTATGAGCTGGCTGTGTTTCTTTGCTCCTAGACTGTAGGTCCTGAAATGAGGAGCTATTTCTAGCCCCATTCACTGGCCCTTCCTAGAGCTAGATTCAACTGTGTTATAGACAGTCAACCAGGGCTCAGGGATGGCAAGCATTTCGTCCAAGGTCACTGTTGACGATTGACACAGCTGGCCACAAAAGCAAACGCTTGGCTGCCGGCGTGCTCAGGCAGAAGGGCTAACTGCATCCTGATGCCGGGAAGAGCCGGGATGCTGACCACACGGAGTCTCAGGTCGCACGGACGCGTCAGCTTGCAGCGCGAAGGACGAAGGACGCCAGCTCCAGGGGTTCTGGAAGCACTGGCATCGCCCTCCCACAAGAGGGCTTCCTTGGTCCTCCTCCACCAGTGACATTGTTGTTGTTGTTGTTGTTATGTGCCGTCGAGTCGGCCCTGACTCATAGCGACCCCTCCTTGGGTTTCCGAGGCGGTATCACTACGGAAGTAGGATTGCCCAACCTTCCTTCCAAGGAGTGGCTGGTGGGTTTGAACCGCCAGCCTTCTGGTTAGCAGTCAAGTGCCTTAGCCACTATGCTACCAGAGCTCCTACCAGTGACATTAGCAATGTGGAAAATGATTTACAACACAAAGGCATTTCATAATATTGCCAATAACAGTGGGCAGATCTCATTAACGAGATACTCTGATGTGGAAATCACTACAATTCTATTTCACAGCAAAATACTGTAATTAAGCCCTTGTGTGTCTGGGTTATTTAGCAAACGAATAATTACACTATGCCCTCGAGGCTCACTGCTCCTCTGCGGCAGTGGGCTGACACTCCTGCAGTCTTGTCTGGGACTCCACTGGGTGACCAATATATTCCGAGCCAGGCTCAGGGCAATGGGCGCCCAGTGCGCTGCAGACCATAAAACACCCAGATGCCTGAGGCGCACAGACACCGTATTCACTCTGCGAAGCGGGCACTGAGCACACCCGGGCCAGGCTCTGGGCCAGCCACTGGGAATTCGAGGGGGCCCCACCGACACTGCTGGACCCCCAGCACACGTCAGGGCATGGACAGAGTCAGAGTCACCCCTGAGCGTCTGAAGCCAGATGTTCCAGCCGGATCTGACACACGTGAGGGAAGCCCTGTCTCACTTCTACTCGGCCCCCAATCTGAAAGGTACTGAGGAGACCGGACAGGAGAGAGGTGAGCAGAGGACACAACCTATCAAACTATCCATGGATGAGGCCCAGGATGGAACTCGAAAAGGGCAAAGTGGTTTCCATGCCGGGTCCCCGGCCTCTCCGATAGGGCGTCCCCACCTTACCGAAAATGATGGGCAGTATTGATACACAAAAATCAACAAGATCGCTTAAGGCAAAAACAACAACCAGGAAACTGAACACAAGGCCGTGGGAACAGCATTCACAGTTCTCGTAAAACGGGGCTTCAACCCAACAACATTCCGTCTCATCAAAAATTAAATAAACGCAAACTATGACTCAGGCAGCCCAGTGTCATGCACACAGGGAGCCTCTCCTGGGTCTGTGGCACTCGCGGCTTCCTGGTCGGGTTTCAGATGTTTAACTGCACAGAAAGCAGCGCGTCTGGAGGTCATCAATCCTGAGATCCCGCCCTCGGCTCAGACGCTGAGGCGAGCGTCTGGAGTCACTTTCGTGCACAAGAGGAGGCCCCTCCCAGGCTGCTTTCTGATTATCAAGCACTACAGCGCTCCCCACGACCTTGTGTTTGATTTTTTAAAATTATACTTCTGGTGAATGCTTACAGAGCACCTTAGTATCCCATTCAACAAGTCATACACATTTGTTTCACATTTGTCACAGTCCCTCATGTGACAGTATTCCTCCCACTTCGTCCTGGGGCCTCCCTGTTTCCGTTCGTCCTTCTTTCCAGCCCTTCCTGTCTTCTGAGCTTTGTTTTGGGGCAAATGTTGCCCTTCGGGTCTCGTGGCTGATTGTTCTGAGGCGCGCGTTCCTCATGGGTGTTACCGCTCACCTTATAGGTCTGCCTGTTGTTGGGCTGAAAGGTGGCCCCGGGAGTGGGTTCAGTTCCAGGCTTGAAGGGTATGTGAGAGCCACAGTCTTGGGGATTCCACCAGTCTCTGTCAGACCAGTAAGTCTGATCCCATGATTTTGAATCTGGTTCTGCACTTCTCTCCCACTCCGTGCAGGCCCTTCCATTGTTGTCCTGACCACAGCAGCCCATAGTGGCAGGGGCACAGTCCAGCTCTTCCACTCTCAGGCCCAGTCCTCCTTCGGACTAATTGTTTCCTTGAGTCTTTGATTGTCTTCACTTTTCTTTGTTCCAGACGGGGAGAGACCAATAGTTGATCTTAGATGGCAGCTTGCAAGCTTTTCAGACCCCAGTTGCTACTCATAGTAGGATGTAGAACACTGTCTTTGTAGATTAGGTTATGCCAGTTGACCTAGATATCCCCCAAGACTATAGTCCTAAGTCCCCAAGCCCAATGACTCATCCCCTCAAGCTGTTTGGCTATGGCTAAGAAGTTCCCAGTGGCCTTTGATCCTAACTTTACTGTGAGTTGGGATATCATGGAGCACAGTGTGTGGTCTCTTGAAGAACTCCATGCCAGGTTTGTAGAAACACTAGAGCGTGTATCCTTTATACCCCACGGCAGCAGGCCCTTCTCTCTGGAGGGCCTCAGAGCTTCTCCCTCCTCTCTGTTCTAGTTTCAGGGGCGGAGCAGCTGCTGTATGGCCATTTCTAGGGTGTGTTCTCTGGGAACTGGGTCCCAACGACACAGACATGTCACCCAAGGAAGGACCCCGCCTCCAGGAGTTTGGTGGCATGAGCCACAGGACAAAAGCACCAGGTGAGTGACATTTCCTTTGGTCCTCCCTATTTTTTCTAATCTCGTCCCCTCTGGCACCACTCTTTCATGTACGTCTCACCTTCATCACTCATATTTCTTCACAATTAGAGTTCATCCGAATATTCCAAACAGAGAACTTCTCTGTCCCTCTAACAGTCCATCATATCTTGCTTTACAGTGATTTTGTACAAAATCTCTCAGCCTGATGTTTCAGGCACTTTGTACCTTCTATTGCATCAAAACTCTATTCTTCCCAAACTCAACCCAATGAAGACAGCAGAGCTTTGTGTGGGCCGTGTGGGCAGGACTACAGGGGCATGTTCCCTTGGTTTGCAGCCAAACACAGTCCAGGTGCCTCTTTTCATGTCTCCCTTGATAACACAATCCAGTGACAACCAAAAAAGTGTGAGAAGAGGCAATTATTCATTCGTATTTGAGAAAGGGTTCTAGAGAGACACAGTTGGCCCTCCATATCCATGGGTTCCTCACATATAGATTCATACAACCATGGATTGAAAATGGTCAGGAAATAAAAGCAATCAAGTGGTGAAAGCAGTCCCTCAAAGGCTGAAAGGGAGTGTGAGGTCCTGTGTTACATGGAGCATTTCCCAGTATTAGGCATTATTAGAAGTCACCTAGACATGACTCACAGTACATAGAAGGATGTGTGTAGGTTCCATGTCAATGGTGTCATTTTATAAGGGTCTTGAGCATCCGGGGATTTTGGTATCTGCAGAGGTCCTGGAACCAGTTCCCCGTGGTATCAAGGAACAACTGTATTATCTAGGCTACAATGTAATTCAAAAGCATTTGTTCTTTTGTCTGGCCACTTCATGTGGCCCAAGTGCAGCCAAACATATATTTCTAAGAAGGAGAAGAAAGGGAAAGAGTCTTGTGTGTTTTGACTCTGGTTGTTATCTTCCTCATGTAAACTTACATGTTTTCTAAATAGATTGAAGAATTCACCCTCAGGAATTATGGTTTGTAATATTTTTTCCTTTTACAAACATCACAACTTGCTCAGTTGTATGTTGTTATTGTTGTTGTTATGTGCCGTCGAGTCGGCCCCGACTCATAGCGACCCCTCCTTGGGTTTCCGAGACAGTATCACTATGGAAGTAGGATTGCCCAACCTTCCTTCTGAGGAGTGGCTGGTGGGTTTGAACCACCAGCCTTCTGGTTAGCAGTCAAGTGCTTTAGCCATTATGCTACCAGAGCTCCCATATTGTATAGTCTAACAAATTACAGTTCTCATGCAGAGTACAAAGATACCACCATTATGTGCCCAGTTTCTGAGGGAGTCAAAAAAAAAAAAAAAAAAAACCTCACTGCATGGAGTTGGATCCGACTCAGCGACCCCTCCTTGGGTTTCTGAGGCTGTGTCACTACGGAAGTAGATTGCCCAACCTTCCTTCCAAGGAGTGGCTGGTAGGTTTGAACCGCCAGCCTTCTGGTTAGAAGTCAAGTGCCTTGGGCACTAGTAACGCTAGAAAATCCCATCTGGATTTCTGTAGGTGGCACTGTGGTTAAAGCATTAGGCTGCTAACCAAAAGGTCGGCAGTTCTAACCCACCAGCCACTCCTGGGAGAATGACAAGGCAGTCTGCTTCCATAAGGCTTCACAGCCTTGGAAGTCCTTTGGGAAAGCTGTACTCTGTCCTATAGGCTTGCTGTGGGTCAGAACAGAGCAGTGGTAGTGGGTTGGGATGGCTACTTTACCGCAATATCAAGGAGTTCCTGGTGATGCAAAAGGCTAAGAAGCAGGGCACCAACCCGAAGGCTGGTGGCTCGAGCCCACACAGAAGCACCTGGGGAGACAGGCCTAGTGACCTGCTGCCCAAAGATGACAGCCTTGAATAACCCCAGGGGACGTGGCTCTCCTCTGTAATGCGTTGGGTCACCAACGGTCTCAGTCGGCTCAAGGGCCACGAGCAACAACCCTGTGCCCCACGCCATGATCATCAGCGAGCGTATGGCCTACAGAAGCACAGCCAGGAGGCTGGCAGAGGTGTGGTGGGACTGGCAGACCCGAAGCTGAGTGCCCTGGGAGTCCACAGTGGTTGTAAGGCAGGAGGGCCACGTGCAGGCCAGCCTGTCAGGCTGACCACGTCAGCAGCTCCTCAGAGGCACGTACTCGGTGCAAGCGGAAGACAGGAGAGACTGAGCTTCTATGCAAGGCTCTGCACCAAGGTGACAGCGCGTTCTGCCTACTGCTGCAAAGTTACTGTCAATGACTTTCTCCCGCTCCTGGGCGAGCTCGATGCCTTAAACTGTAAAGACACCCTTCCGGCTGGGAAGAGAGGATGCCGGCCAGCAACGCGAGGCCCACCTGGCTTGATACACTCAAGTCTGGGGATGTCTTCAATCTTAGCCAGAATCCGGGCGTTGGATCTGCAACACAGCCACACATCAGCACAGAGGACAGTCACCCCATGGCCAGCACCGCCCCAGGCTGCCCGTGACAAGCAGAGCCCTCCCTTGCCTCCTCGACCATTGCTGCTTTTTCCTATTTCAGTCCTCCACTCTGCAAGGCAAAATACAACACGGTATAATAATATAACCACACATTTAAAACATACTGTCACTGAAACCCTCTCTGGGACAAACGTGAACTCAGGCAATGCCTGCCGCCTCGAACCTAATTGGGTCATTTGTGTATAAAAGGCACAAAGGATAAACGTCTCCCGTGGTGGCACATGCCTGTAACGGAGCCGCTCAGAAGCCGTGTGGCTGAGCTGACGGGGACATTACTATTCAGCAGAGAAGCAGCGTTCCATGAAAGCAAAGTGACTCATTATTTCACTATCAGTCATTGCAGGCGTCCTGGTATGCTGAGGATCTCGGCGCCCGCCCGCCTGCCCACCTGCCCTGTGTGTCCAGCCACCCTGCGTGTCCAGATGGCTGTGGTCCGCATGCTGTATTAGCTGTGTCCTCTGGGACAGCCCACTGGTCTTTGTTGCTGATTTTCACTGCCTTTGTCTGTATCGTGTTTTAATTATGCTCATTGGACACTGTATCCAGAAATCGTTTAGGTTCTAAATAGGGGTGGACATATCAGATGAGAGAGGGTCACTGGTGGGAGGTCACCTTAACATCTCCCGGTCCTCTAGGGGATGTAGACAGGGTGGCACCCTGCCTGTGCTCCAACTTCCTGGCTAATCACCAGAAACGGAACCCAACTCACAGGGAGCTTTGAGGAATCAGGTGCTCCAGCCACCACAAAAGGCTGCAAGGCCAGGCCGGCCCCTCCGACAGCACGGCTTCCTGGGCAGGGCAGGGCCTCCAGGCAGAGCTGCAGACGTGTGACCCAAGAGCTGTGCGGGGGCCTTACTGAGACTAAGGAACAGAGTATGACTGCCTCACAGGGTTTCCAAGGCTGAACCACTGCAGAAACAGACCACTCCCGGGAGAGGGTTGGGGTTGGAACCCAGTGGCCGTTCCTTGTGGGGAAAGGTCCGGCACGGTGCTGCTATAGACATTTATAGCCAACGACGCCATGGGGCGGTTTTACTCTGTGCTACAGGGTGGCTGCAGGTGGGAATCGATGGGACGGTCCAGGTGGGTGGTTAACCCAACAAGGGAAAGCTCTGATGTCTGGGTACGCTGGCTTGCACTGGCCATCACTGTCACTGGTCAGAGTCACTGCCACTGTCCCCTGGTCACACAGCCCCTTGGTCAGTCATTGCCGTCATCCCCAGGCCACTGCTGCTTGGTCAGAGTCAGTGACACTATCCCCAGTTCACAGCCACTGGCCAGAGTCACTGCCATCATCCCCAGTTCACAGATGGGGACACTGTGGCCTACTCAGCCGGAGCGGCCAGCTGGATGTCCCAGGGCTGACGCGTGGAGGGCAGGATCAAAGTCCGACCCACTGATTCCAGCAGCACTACGTGCCCTCTACCCCATCCAGAGCAGCACCACGGAGCCAGAGGCGGCCTGTGGCGGGGTCAGCAGATAGCCCGCTCTGCTAGCCACGAGCCCTTTAACTGCTGGTTCTGGTGAAGTCCAGGTTTCCGGTAGAAGCTAAGCTGGGGGAGATTTCTGGAGCAATTCAGGGAGCGTGAGGAATGGATGGCACTTGACTGCTCCCCTGAAGGCTGCCAGTTCAAAGCCACCTAGCAGCTCTGAGGAAGACAGGCCTGACCGGCTTCCGTCAAGCTTATGGTGAAGCAGACCCCACGGAGGGAGCCGTGCTGCTCCGCCACCCACAGGCTCGCCGTGGACGAGAGTCCACTTGATGGCAGTGAGCGTGGTTTTCTCAGTTTAGGGGAAGAGCCTGTTAACCAATTGTTGTTGTTGTTATTTGCTGTGGAGACGGCCCCGACTCATAGCGACCCCTCCTTGGGTTTCCAAGGCAGTATCACTACGGAAGTAGATTGCCCAACCTTCCTTCTGAGGAGTGGCTGGTGGGTTTGAACCGCCAGCCTTCTGGTTAGCAGTCAAGTGCCTTAGGCAATATACCACCAGAGCTCCTATTAACCAATTAGTACAGAGCAATTTTAATGTCTGGCAAAACAGTAGTTTTAAGCAGTGCTAAAATTCAGTGCACAGCCACAGAATATCAAGACCACCACCCACCAAAGTTAAGACAGCTGTGACAGGAGCCAGGGCAAGGACGAGGTGGCTGCTGCGAATGTCCCTCTGTCTGGGCACCTCCGGCGGGGCCGCTAAGCTCACAAGTCGGGGTCTAACTCTCTACCAGCAGCGCTGATTCTCAGGCAATGAGGCATCTAGGATCTGGTAGCCTGTGCAGGGAGGAGGAGGAACAGGTGAAAATGCACGCGGAAGTGCCCTGAAGGAGGTGCTGGGCCACCCGAAGGGGGCCGCGCTTCCTCCCACTACAGAGGCGGGGCTGTACCGTGCCTGATCGCCTCTGGGCCATGAGCTGGAGTGTGATGTGTGTTTCAGAAGAGTCCGCGGCCACCTGCCGCCCCTCCGCCCCGATCTCAGCTCAGGTGAGCAACTGGCGACCACGCAGCTAAATGCCCTGCCTTTGATTTGCTCGCGTTCCTTCCCGTTCTTTTAGATTGCTGAAAAAGAACGGTTTCTGTATTCTACGGCTGACTATAATGAACTCCAAAAATATCTGTGTTTCAGCCCTCTACGGAACTTTTGACAGTCGCCTGGGGAGTTGCTAGGAAAACCCGTGCCGGCTCTAAGAGCTACTCATCAGGCCCTGGGTGCCGCTGCAGTTTGGAGCAGCCGAGTGACCGTGCGCACACAGGCTCAGCGCCGGACAGCCGCTTTCTCACAGAGAGCAAGAAGGAGCTGCGTTCATCTTGTGCGTCGCACGCTGCACACAGAAGCCATCTTCTTTTGTACCTTCGCGCGAATATTACACGCGATCTGATTGCAATAAAATGTCTGACACGGTATTCATTGCAAGTGGAATTTGCATAGAAATGGCAAATAAATAAAGGCCTGCTGCAGCCTGGGCCGTTAGGGGCTTTGTCACCCTGCTCGGTGATGGAAACGCGCTGTCTGATCTGGGCCTTCCGCCGTGCAGCCTGGCCCTGCTGCAAAATGAAATCTAACGGCCTCACGACGTTCACCCTGCAACATGAAACCACTGCCATTGAGTTAGTGAGTTTCCTCCGTGGGAAGCGCTGGGACTACCTGTCCAGGCTCATTTCTCACCCCGCCACAGCTGCTCTCCTCTTCCCTCCGTTCCCTTCCCAGCTCATCACGATCACGGGCCCGGCACAGCCCAGAAGGAGCTCTGGTGGTGCACCAGCGAAGCGCTCGGCTGCTGACAG
>NW_006922035.1:145976-151014 GCF_000298275.1 Orycteropus afer afer | reverse complement strand
GAGAGGGAGAGAGAGGGAGAGGGAGAGGGAGAGGGAGGGAGAGAAAGGAGGCTCTCTGCAGACAAAGCCTTGGCTGAGTGCCTGAGACCCCCAGTGAGGTCTGCTTCTAGCCATGTCCCCATTTCAGGTTAAACCCTGGCAGCTAGAACTCATGGAATTAACAACTTGCAGGGATTGTCAGCTGACCATGATCCTTAAAACTAGTTACCATCTCCTTCTAGACGAGGGACAAAACTTGTGTGCAGGTGAGTTGACCTGAGGTCTGTGTCGGCCAGCCCTCAAGAGATTCTGACGCTGCGGAACTCCCCTATGCCCCCAGGAGAGTGAAGTGGAAAATGTCACTTCAGATTTTAATAAAGAAGGAGGGGAGTCCAGACATGGACTCTAGGGAGTGACAGAATCTTGGTAACCTTTTTCTTTTCTTGGATTCCCTCTACCCGAATCCCAAAGGAAAACTTCCAAATGAAATCCGAAGTCCAGAGCAAGGCCCTTGTGTGTTATACAGCAACTGAGCATGGCACTGAAAGGCGCTCTGGTGGCCCAGTGGTTAAGGCATTGGGCTGCCAACCAAAAGGTCGGCAGTTTGAACCCACCAGCCAGTCTGTGGCAGAAAGACGAGGCCATCTGCTTCCATAAAGATTTGCTATGAGTTGGAACTGACTTGATGGCAGCAAGTTTGGTTTTGGTTTGGAGCAGTGGCACTAACAAATGAGTCCACTCCACAACTGAAAAGCTGTCCTCTTGAAATCTTCAAACAGGTGGGGAGTGATTTTATACACACACACACACACACATCAGAGTCATGCACATGAGACAAGGGTTGTGACTTGCAGCACCTCCAAATCTGACAGGACTTACCCAATGCTACTGTGCTGCCTTCCATCACAGGGTGTCGCAGCACATGTGGTAATGGCTGGATCCCGACGCTACAGACGTGTGTAGCCCACCAACATTTACTGCGTTCCTGCCTCGTGTGAGGCACTGGTCATATCCCTGGGGACAAATAGTTGAGGACCACAGGCAGAATCCCTGCCTGTATCACGCTGGAATCCTAGTGCGGTCACATGTCACTGAACGCACACGCGACAGGTTCAGGGAGAGCTGTTGAGGAAAGGAGGCTGGGTACCGGGGAGGAGAGGGCCAGGGCAGCGGGGAAGCTTTGGGGTACACAGGGAAGCTGGAAGGGGTACGCTTGAGCATGCACGTCACCAAGGTAGAGAAGCCAGCCTCGGGAAGCCCGCGGGGACGGCGCTGCAGGAAAAGGGAAGAGAGGCGAGACCCCTGGAGCTGCAGTAAGCCGCGGGCCCAGGAGCGCCCGGAGGTCACGTGGCCGGACACGGGCGTGAGCGGCAGAGTGTCGTGAGACGCATCAGAAAGAAAAGCAGCGCTTCAGTGACGCTCCAGTTTGGGCCCCTGGGTTTGAACTTGCGCCCTAGTCTGCCAGGCACAAGTGTTCACAACCAAGTCCTCCTCAGATTTGCAGGAAAAAACAAACCCTGCCTTTCTACCCTAGAAACCAGCAGATTTTAAGACATTCAGATCATCATAGAATCAGGTCCCAACCGAGTCACAACGGTCGCTGCAGGCTTAGCAACCTCTTTGCTCCTCGAGAGATACCTCCTGACACATCTGAGCCTTGAGGGTGGACCGAACGGGCCTTTAGCAAAACCCGGAAGAAACAAGTACTGAGGTCAACCCCCACTCCACTGAGCGGACTCGGACTCCCAGCAGCCCGATGGGACAGTGGGACAGCGTAGAACTGCCCCAGAGGCTTTCCAAGGCTGTGAAGCTTTACAGAAGCAGACCGCCTCAGCGTTCTCCCGTGGCGCCGGCCAGTGGGTTCGAACTGCCGATCTTTTGGTTAGCAGCTGAATGCCTTAACTGCGCCACTAGAGCTCCCTCAGGGCTGAGCGCTGATTTCCACTTGGAGGGAAAGCCCCAGTGTATTTATTACGCACAAGTGCAAGGGCCCTGCCACAGTAAGGAGCACGGCAGCCGAGACCCGCGAGGCGGTGCAGGCTTTTTACACGACGTCCTCCATTTAAATCAATTCTGCAAATATGTAACGAACTCCGTCAGGCTGCCAGGCCTGTGCTGGGCTGTCCAGGTTGCAGACCCAACCAGCAATGCCCAGCTGCAGGAAGTGCCCGATCAAAGAGACAGACCCGACCTTGGAGAATGCCGATATTCTGGCCTAAGTTCCAGAGTTCTGAATAAAATACGAGACCTGAGAGGACAGAGGGAAAACGCTTGTGGGTTTCGAGTACGTGCAATCTTGCATAATTGAAGCTGTCTTGTGTTAGAATGCTGGATCATAAATGATACCAGCACCTAATACATTACTATCTGCTTCCCTTCTCTCGTGAAGTGATCTTTGAAGTCTCCTAATGACAGTGAGTGGCATTCAGCCCCAAACACAACAGCCATGGAGCTTTATAAACTGGCCTTAACCGAGCTAAGTGGGGCATTCCACTCATGGAAGAAACCCAATCCCGCTGTCAGCAGGCCCCACCCTGTAATGAGGCTCCACACAGCACCAAGTGGGCCTGCGTCTCTGCTAAGCGCTGTCCCCTTCAGTGTCTGCAGGGCCGCTTAGTGCCCACGGCTGAGCAGCTGTGAGAGGCGGACGAGGCCGAGGGAACCAGCCTCCTCTAAACCGGTAAACGCAACCGCTCCGTGAGGCAGACCACCAGGTTTGGGGTTTGAGGCTGTTTCTTTTACTTTTCAAATGTCCAAAGTGAGCAAAAACGGGAGGTGGCTGTGCTATGTTGGCTTGTTTTTGTCTAGTTTTTAAAGAACTCCCTAGGGAAACGGAGATGACCACGCTGGAAGAACACACACGTCTGTCTCAGAAGTGCAGCCAGGATGCCCCTTCGGGTGAAGATGGCAAGGCTTCATCTCATGTTGGGCCATGTTCTCAGGAGGGACCACCTTGGTAAAGCAGAGGGTCAGCTGAACAGAAGACGACTCTCAGTGGGACGGACTGACCCAGTGGCCGCAACAACGGGCTCAACCACAGCGCAGGGCACCATTTCATCCCGTTGTACGCGGAGTGGCTATGAGTCGGAGCCAACTTGATGGCACCAAACAACAGTCACGCCCCAAATGCCGGACCCTGTGGCAGACACCTGTATGTGGCCACTTTCAGATGCGAAGTGAAGGCTCTTCAGGTAGAGACAGCCCTGTATTGTCCTGGTGCAGCCATGTCACCACGTGGGCCCTTAAAGGTGGAACAGGGAGGCAGCAGAATTAGAGGTGGGAGCAGAGGGGAAGTGCAGGCGCGCTTCGAGTGGGAGTGGGACTCGGCTTTGAAGAAGGAGAAGGGGACTAGGGACAAGGCACGCAGGGGTCGCCAGAGGCTGGGGACGGGGGACCTCGGTTCTGGAACCACAGGGCACCACCTGAAGGACCACGAAGTGGACTCTCTCTCAGCGTCTCCCAGGGGCCTGCGCCCCTGCTGACGCCCTGAGGTTAGTGTGTGAGACAGGCTCAGAGCGCAACCTACAAAACCACGAGAAAATACAGGTGTGTTGTATTAAGCGACTAACTTTGTGGTACTTGTGACCATGGCACCAGAACATGAACACAGATTTAAAGAGACAATAATGCTTTTCCCAGCTGACAGAGCCTGTCAGTCTCCTGGAAGAGTCCCGGACTGATAGGCTGAAATGTGCAGGTCAGCAGAGGCTGTGGCAGATGTCCTCATCCATGAGATGTGACTTGACTAGCAGGCGGGCACCTTTAACGATCGTCGGTGCCTCAGCGTGCGTCTCACCGGAGTGGGCTGGGACAGATGTGTCTGTCTCGGAGACAGACCTGGTACACGCGCGTGTATGATGAGCACCACGTTAAAGGGAACAGGCCTACCACAGTGGAGGGTGACTGCCTCTCCCGAGTCCAGCTGGATGTCATGATGTCCCCAGAGACCACCCAGCCGTGAGCCAAAGCCGGCAGCCCAGGGGACAGCTTCTGCTTCAGAATGTGCTTCCAGAAGAACTGAGGTCAAAGGAGAGGCTGCAGTGGACATCAGGGAACGGGGGTGAGCTTGGCGATCATTTCAACAACATCACCCCCCGGCACCTAGCATCGTGCCCCATTCCCGATGAAGGCCCCTATTATCCTCCTCAGAGGCCAGCCTGATTCGAGGGGTTTGTGGGGTTTGTTTGGGTCAAGTCCACCTGCTCTGGAGGTGAGCATATGACCAGGCTTAGCCAATCAAAGCATTTCATCCTCTGGGCCAGAGTGATTGGTTCAGAGTTGAGCTTCTACCTAAGTCAGGCCAATGAGAGGAAACCTTTGCTGCATCATGAATGCCTAGCATAGCAGCTTTCACACAGTGAAAACCAAAAACCAAACAAACCCACTGCCAACAAGGCAATTCTAACTCAGAGTGACCCGAGAGGACAGAACAGAACTGCCCTATAGGGTTTCCAAGGCTGTAAGTCTTTCTGGAAGCAGACCGCCTTATCTTTCTGCTTCAGAGCAGCTCATGAGTTCAAATCACCGATCTTTGGATTAGCTGCTCAGTGCTTTTAACCACAGTGCCACCAGAGCTCCTGGCACATAGTAGGTGCTCATTAAACATCTAAGAAATAAATGGATAGTGATGTGTTGTTATTTCACTGTAAGCAAATCCTAATCTGCCCATGTGTTTATCTTGCCATTGATTCAATCTGTGTTTGTACTTATTATCATTATAGGGTTGCTTGTTTTTAAGGACTCCTGGAGGCGCAGTGATTAAGTCATAGCTGTAAACCCAGTAACCACTTGATGGGAGAAAGATGAGGCAGTCAGCTTCCAGAAACATTGACAGCCTTGGAGACCCTATAGGGCAGTTCCACTCTGTCCCCTAGGGGTGCTGTGGGTCAGAATGGACTCCAGGCAGTGGGTGTGGTTTGGGCTTTGCTTCTGTGAAGATTGACAGCCTTGGAGACCCTGTGGGCAGTTCCACTCTGTCCCCTAGGGGCGCTGTGGGTCAGAATGGACTCCAGGTAGTGGGTGTGGTTTGGGCTTTGCTTCTGTGAAGATTGACAGCCTT
>NW_006922035.1:86998-145876 GCF_000298275.1 Orycteropus afer afer | reverse complement strand
CTAGGGGCGCTGTGGGTCAGAATGGACTCCAGGCAGTGGGTGTGGTTTGGGCTTTGCTTCATGAAGATTGACAGCCTTGGAGACCCTGTGGGCAGTTCCACTCTGTCCCCTAGGGGCGCTGTGGGTCAGAATCGCCTCCACGGCAGTGGTTTAGGTTGTGTGTTTTGGGCAGAGGTACGTAGGCGGCTTTTCTTTGAGGGGGCAGAAGTCCCCCCAGGGGAGGGACCACATTTCTGATGTTTCCTGTGGTATCCCCAGTGCGTAGCAGGATGCCTGGGACACAGTAGGCACTGAGGAAACGTATGGAACGAATAATAGGCATTCAGAGTCACTCTCTTTATTCCCAACTTTAGCACTATCACCTTCCCTGGGGTGTTGTGCCTTGAGCTGTTGGGCTGTTCTGTGTAGATTCTGTGCTTTGACTTGGGAGGACTGAGAACTCTCACACACAACCGTCCTGATCCGATCTGATCAGAAACAAGCACCAAGAGCGACTCTTTCCACCTGGCCTCCAGGAAAGCACTGGCCACCTGGAGAGGCTATGGATGCCAATTCAACACAGCCCACCGCACGTTTAACATTCATTATATCCTAACTAGGCCAAGGCTGGTGCTAGTTCACATGTCTGTCCCCAACAACTTCAAAAGTATCCTCTTGTCTTGACTGCAAAAAACATGCCAGCATGACCACCGTTCCGTCCGTGCTGACAAACGTTAATCGTGAACTGGGTCAGGCAGGATGGAACAGAGACAAGAGCAACCGCCTGCCCCTACCCCGCTTCAGCGACCAGGTGCAGAGACACACTGAAGCCCTCTGGGAATCCCCACCAGACCCCCACCCCACTCCACCCTCCCCAGAGATAACCACCAGCCTAATGGCCGTCCGTTCATTTCCACACGTAAGTCATACTTACAGTCTGGACTCTCAGGCAGTCCGGAAATGGTCTTGTCATCAAAGGCCCCAGGATCTCATCAGCTGTAAGGCGATCCGCCAGCTCTCTCCATCCAAGTCCCTGCCTTGCTCATCACCAAGGCTCCTGTCACCCTAGGTGCCATCTGATGGCCCACACAGTGCCCCTAACTGCTGCGCGTGCAGTCACCCTAGGTGCCATCTGATGGCCCACAGAGTGCCCCTAACTGCTATGTGTGCAGTTACCCTAGGTGCCATCTGATGGCCCACGCGGTGCCCCTAACTGCTGCGTGTGCCCATCCTGTCCTCTGCTTAGCCAGTCCCAGGGCAGTGTGCAGTTCCTGCCGTTCAGGCTGCATGGGGCCCCTGACAACCTGTTTCAGAGCGAACACTGCTTCGTAATCTGAAGAATCACTTGGGCTTTATTACATTGCTACCTTGTCTAATTAAATAAGCACCCATCAGTTCATTAAATGAGCACTCCGCTACTTCATTCCCAGCCCTTACCATCTGAGATGAACTATACATTCACCGACATATTCCCTGATGAGAACCTGCCAGGACCACCCTGCTTCTGCCCGCATGGGCTCGCAGTAGGAGGGAGACGCTGCAGTAACACATGTATAATCACAGACAATAAATCCCATGGCTGTCGAGTCCATCCCAACTCAGTGCCCTACAGGGCAAGGCAGAACCGCCCCACAGCAATTCCAAGGCTGTAACCCAGCCAGAAGAATGCACAAATCTGTCCCAGAAGTGCAGCCAGAATGCTCCCTGGAACGAGAATGGCCAGATTTCATCTCACCTACTCTGGTCCTGTTGTCAGAAGGACATCGTGGTTGGTAAAGCAGAGGGTCAGCAGAAAAGGGGAAGGCCCTCAACGAGCTGGGCGGACACGGTGGCTGCGGGCGCAGCGAGGACTGGGGGATGGCACAGCACCAGCTCATGTTTCGTTCTGTCGCACACAGGGTTGCTATGTGTCAGAGCCACTCAACAGCGCCTTGCAACAACTGCGGTGCAGTAAATTACTTAGTGTGGCTTTTCTACCCATAAGTCTTTGTAAACTCCAAAGTAGGATTTTCTATGAACAACTGAGGAGCTTCTGATTGCTGAAGGTGTCCACCTGGAGTATTTCTGTTGGGAGTGGCACAAAACAATGTTCTGGGAGGTGCCCACTCTCTCTCAGGTGCTTAGAATTCTGATGCTATGATTGGCTAGTTTGACCACGCTGCGGGCTCTAAAGGAGACCTCCTGGAGGCAGAACTCTCTCTGACTGTTGGTTGAAGAAGATGTGCTGCTGAAAGAGACACGGGCTCCTGAGACATGCGTTGCTAGCAAAGAGACGCAAGAGACAAGCATTGCTGGGTGAGACACCGAGGGACCAGCACTGCTGGGAAAGAGACTGTGAGACTCTTGGCTGAGGGACGGTGGGCTGGGAGAGAGACTGAGCGTTCTTCCTGAACTTGAGTTGTAGCCTGGTGCTTCCCTAATAACCCCTGTAATCTTTGAGTTCTGTGTGGCCACTGCAGTGAATTATCGAACCCAGGACAGAGGTGGTGAGTACTTTGGGAGGAACGGTTGGTGAAAGGGCTGGAGGGAGGCAGCATGTTTGGCCTTGCAGTAATAGGCTTTGGGTTACTGCTGTCTTTCTCTTGTGAGATTAGAGGAGGTCAGAACATGTGGCCTCCTTGCCGTTTTTGCAACAACACAACAAATCTTCATGGAAGGTGACTGACACATCTTTCTCCCACAGAGCAGCTGGTGGGTGTGAACCATCGACCTTTTGGTTAGCAGCTGAGTACTGAACCACTGTGCACCAGGACTCCTACAAATATTCATGATTAATAAAATCAGGGCAGGTGTTCTGAGCTACGTAACAGTGGAACCACATCTAGCCTATGGAGGTGAATGGGAGGAATGTGGTCAAAAGCTACTTCTGAGCTGAGAGGTAGGCAGGAGATACCCGAAGAAGAGAGGGGCCACGAGTATTCATGGGAGAAGGGTCAGCCCGTGCAAAGGCCCTGTGGTGACAGGCACCAAGGGACTTGGCAAAACCCAAACAAACCAGGGCGACTAGCGTGAAGTGATGGAGAGTATGATAGGAACCAAAATACAGCACAGGGACGTCCTTCTGACTTCAAGTCTGCCTCAGAAGCCACTGCTACACAGCTTCCATTAACTGGGATGTGTCCAGGTCTTACTTTGCTATCAATCTACCTCAACAAATGACAACAGGGGTTACACTCAGCTTTTAACATACCTGTGGTGGTTGAGGTTGTGCCTCAGCTTGGCTGGGCCTGGGCTTGAGTGGCTGGGCAGCTGGATGTAGTTATTCCCCGTGATGAGACTGGTCATCCGCCCCATGGCGGAATCTGCTGTGGGCAGCTGAGTAGCTGCCTTAGGGATGTGGTCTGCTCCCGGTGTATACGGAGAAGCCTTGGGAAAGGTCTTGACTTTGGGCACATGTGGATCCAGCATTTGGCCAAGTCTTCATCTCAGTGGCCTTCCATGTTGTCTGCCGATCTTGGGACTGTTAATGGACTTGAATTAGTGCCCTGCTAGGTGGTTTGATAATTCGGGGACTGTGCCATTTCACTTGTTGACTTTGGGTTTGTCAGCCTCAGGAGCCAGTAGCTGTTGGAGTTAAGAGAAGCCTGCAGCTTCAGTGGGCTGGGAGCAAAGGCAGAGCTGAACCCAAAGGTCAAGGAGCTTTCACCCAGCCCCTAGAGCCTGGCACTTTGAATTCGGAGTTCTAGCCTCCTAAACTGTAAGAGAATAAATCCACATTTGTTCAAGTCACACATTTAGGCATTTCTGTTATAGCAGCACTGTTGTTGTTGTTGGTGCCGTCAAATCGGACCCGACTCATAGCGATCCCTCCTTGGGTTTCCAAGGCGGTATAACTACAGAAGTAGATTGCCCCATCTTCCTTCAGAGGAGTGGCTGGTGGGTTTGAACCGCCAGCCTTCTGGTTAGCAGTCAGGTGCCTTTGTTGTTGTTGTTGTTCTTTGCCGTCAAGTCGGCCTGACTCACTATAACAGCACTAGAGAACCAAAACAATACCCCAAACGAGATGTCAAGACGCCTACATCTTTACTGGGCACCACCTGCATGCTCCGATGCTGTAGGAGCCCACCCCTGCAGAAGACAATGACAGTCCTCGCCCCTCCAGTAACACAAGACCTGTACGGCCGCGCCGATGATTTTCTGCTGGACCTTCTTGCTCCTCCCCATCCTTCAGCAGACAATGAAAGGGAAATACAATGGCCTTGAGCTTTAAGTCAAAGCCTCCCTGAAATTAGAAACTTTCTGCCTTTCTTCTTGAGTATGCATCACCCAAGAAGTAGGCAGACTCTCATCTTCCTCATGCCTGAGTACAGGGCAAGTCCCCTCAAATGAGCAAAATCAATGATGGTGATGGCCCTGTGGGCACTGACCACACCGTTGTTTGATCGGCGTTAGAGGCCATGAGAAGACAATGCCGCCTTTATCCTTAAAAGCCGCTGCTGAGCCAAGAACTTTCTTGTGCTTTGTGAAGGCCAAGGGTGCCAGAAGTGGGACATGGCTTCCTCTGGTACCTCCGCTCCCAGACGGAAGGTGCTGCCCATCCTGACAGGACAAATGACACCATGTCTTCCTGTATCACCTGGCTCCATGTTCAAGAGGGTCCACAGGACTCCCTTCTGACTGGCCCACCATCTCCCGGCAACCACAGTGGAGGGAGGGAAGCATCTGGACAGGAGCCCTGATTCCATGGCGTCAGGCCCCAGAACTCCTGACACTGGTGGCTGCTTACTCCTCTGATCCGCTGAAAACTCAGCAATCCTCCCATGATGCTGTGGTCACCCCAATCCCCTTCTACAATAAGGAGGAGAATCTGCACTTTGGGTCAGGGCCAGCTTGACTGTCTCCCTGACTAGGTGGGCTTCTAGCCTCCCAATAAAACTACCCTACAAGGTTTCCCAAGAAACTGAAGCTGATAATAACCTCAGAGGGGTAACTTTTACTAAAGGGGGAAAAAAAAGCCTGTTGTTGTTGTGTGCCGTCGAGTCGGCCCCGACTCATAGCGACCCCTCCTTGGGTTTCCGAGGCAGTATCACTATGGAAGTAGGATTGCCCAACCTTCCTTCCGAGGAGTGGCTGGTGGGTTTGAACCACCAGCCTTCTGGTTAGCAGTCAAGTGCTTTAGCCACTATGCTACCAGAGCTCCTATAGGATAGAGAAATACATCAGAATGTCCTTAAAAGTCAGCATGGTCCGCGCCAGCTCTTTTCAGTCTCAGGGGTGGTGGCTCTGACTGGGGAGGAGGCTGGCACTGGGCAGAAACTTTTCCCAGGACCCAGGAGCTAGCCACGTGCCAGGCCCTGCCCAGCCCTCAGCCCTACCTGCCTCCCCCTGCTCGACCCACATGTGCCTGCCAGCCAGGCTCTGCCTGGGCCACTTCCCCAACCCAGATGCAGGTGCCAGTGCAGAAAACCCAGGCCCCCCAGGATGGGGGCTGCCAGGAGAATCCCTCTAGTGGTGCGATGGAAAGACAGGAAGGGGTGCGGCGTGGCTCCGGCAGGCCCAGCAGAAAGTCAGGGCTTCCCCCAAGTTCCACCCCTGCCTTCACGCCCTGCATTCAACTCCCTGAGCAACTGAGAGGGATGGTGGTGGGATCTGCGAAAGTCCGGGATTACAACTGTATGTGTGCATGTATGTGTGTGTGCACAACAACGATTCTGCAAGACCATCCCAGCAGGTGGGAATTGTTTCCTCAGGAAGGGGGCTGCACCAAGGCAGTGGGAAAAGAATCCATTGTACTTGAACGCAGAGGCCAGAACACAGCCAAGGAGCCACTCCCAAAACATCAGAAAGGGTGAAGGCAGACTGCATTCTTATGGCGCTGGATGACACAGAGTTTGTGGGGCGTTTTGCAAATTAGGCTAACTTCCCAGTTGTCCACTTCCTTTGGCCACTATAGAGGAGACCAAGGGAGCAGTCACCAAGTCGAGACCAGTTGCATGTGTCCTCCCAGGGCAACAGGACGTTCTTGTTTGTGGCCCCAAGACCTGGAGGCAGTTTAGTTTTCCCATGTGAATATGCCTAGCCTCTCATGGACTTCGGACACGTCATCAGGAGGGACCAGTCCCTGCAGAAGGACACTATGTTTGGTAAAGTAGGGGGTCAGCAAAAAAGGAAACCCCTCGATGGCATGGACTGACACAGTGGCTCCACTGATGGGCTCAAGCATAGCAATGACCGTAAGGCTGGTGCAGGGCCAGACAGCGTTTCGTTCTGTCGGCTATGGGGTCACTACAACTTGGAGCCCACTTGACGCCACCTAACAACAACAAATTGCATTCTCATTTCAGCCATGCCAGTTGAGTGTTCTGGGACTGAGCCGAGCACGGAGGCAGAATGACTGCCCTGGTGCTCACTCAAGCACCGCTGCTAAATTGACCAGTAACCCGTGGCCTTCAGGTTGGCCCCGACACAAGGCAATCCTGTGTGTCAGAGCAGGACTGTGCTCCTTAGGGTTCTCAAGGGCTGATTGTTTTCAGAAATAGATTGCCAGACCCTTCCCTCAACCACCTCCAGGTAGACGCAAACCTCCACAGAGATGACTGGTAAACCTACAGCAATTGTGTGTTGCTCCTTCAGGGTAGCAGCGAAGCCTGTTAACTATTTCTACCATTTAGCGCCCGCTGCTAACCAGCTGTGATTTCAAGTACGTCACTTGTGTCCTTTGGCTTTTTTTTTTTTTTTCCTGTCAAACAAGTGTCTTGCAGTGGACACTTTCTAAGTACCTTGTGAGTTCTATAATTTTAGTACCTTGTCGTTTACTCCATTCGGTCTTCAGGGATTAGAGAACTTCACTTTCCTACCAGCAAACCCATTTTGGGGGCAACAGAGCTCTTTAAAATGTTCAAGCACTAAAAAGCAAAGATGTCTCTTTGAAGACTAAAGTGTGCCTAACCTAAGTCATGGTATTTTCAATAGCCTCATATGCGTGAACTCTGGTGGCGTAGTGCCTAAGGCATTTGACTGCTAACCAGAAGCTTGGTGATTCAAACCCACCAGCCACTCCTTGGAAGGAAGGTTGGGCAATCTACTTCCGCAGTGATACCACCTCAGAAACCCAAGGAGGGGTCGCTATGAGTCAACGTCGACTTGACAGCAGTGAGTTTGGTTTTGGTTTTCATGTGCATGTGAAAGCTGACAAAGAATAAGGAAGACCGAAGACTTGATGCTTTTCAGTTATGCTGTTGGCAAAGAACACCGAGAGTCCCATGGACTGTCAGAAGAAGGAACAAATCTGTCCCGGAAGAAGCGCAGCTGGAATGCTCCTTGGAAGCGAGAATGGCCAGACCTTGTCTCACCTACTTTGGTCATGTTGTCAGAAGGGACCTTTACCTGGAGAAGGATGTCACGCTTGGTGAAGTGGAGGGTCAGCAAAAAAGAGGAAGACCTTCAACGAGATGGATTGACACAGTGGCTGCAACAGTGGGCTCCAGTATAGCAAGGACTGTGAGGCTAGCACAGGACTGGGCAGTGTTTTGTTCTGTTGTACACGGGGTCACTGTGAGTTGGAGCAACTCAGTGGCACCTAACAACAACAACAGCAACAGCCTGGAGGAAGCAGAGAAGAAGGAGATGAGTGCTTTCAAACGTGTCACTCCATCCATCACGGTAGCTGGCCAAGTGCTGCTGTTTGCCCCACGTGGTTGTGGTCAGGTGCTGTCAAGTAAGTTCTGACTCACAGTGACTCTACACCCAACAGAACACAACACTGTCCAGTCCTGCACCATCCTCCTTGTTAGGCTTGGGCCACCACTGCAGCCACTGTGTCAGCCCACCGCATTGAGGGTCTTCCTCTTTTTTGCTGACAGTTCACTTTATCAAGCATGACATCCTTCTCCAAGGAATGATCCGTTCTGATAACATGACCACAACATGTGAGACTAAATTTGGCCTTTCTCGCATCTAAGGAGCATTCTGGTTGTACTTCTCCCAGGACAGATGTGTTTGTTCTTCTGGCAGTCTGTGGTATATTCAGTATTCTTCACCAGCACCACAATTCAACTGCATCAATTTTTCTGTGGTCTTATTTTACCAATGACAAGACCCAGGCCCAGACAGATTTAAGGCACCTGACCAAGATCACCCAGCAAGATAGTGACAACGTAGGACTGTGCACCTAACTTGATCTGAACACCAGCGACTGTCAGTTTCCTCTTACTCTCTCCTGGGGAGAGGGGTGGGATCACTCCTCTTTCAGAGCTTCCTGGAAGAAAGTCATATGCGCTGGAGATGCTTTCTGACATCACCAGTCTGGACACCACCGTAAAACCAAGATGCTGGCAGCGAACAGTGAACTGAGCCAGCAGCTCTGCCGGGCGCACTCCTAGTTCCCACGTGAAATTCATACTCACGTAAGCAGTGGACTGAGTCGTCATAACAGAAGTCAATGCCAGCCTGTCTGCGCAGCACCCACTCCCCCTCCCCTGAGACCATTCTCAATATAATAATTTCTCATTAGCACTGAATTCAGTCAGGACATCCAGCTGTTGATGAATATTGCCAGATGTGCAATTCATAAGCCACAGCTATTTGGCGCAGGACCTCATTGATTTAATCAGGTGAAGAAATAATATGTTATGAGTGCCTCTGTAAGTAGGATCCATTGCTTTCTGCTTTCCCAAAGTTAAAAGAATAATACTATGTTCTCCCATACTCCCAGCACCACAACACCTAAGTGCTCAGCTGGAAACCAAAAGGTTGGTGGTTCAGCAGCTCCACAGGGGAAACACCTGGCAATGTGCCCCCATAAAGATAACCTGTAAAGCAAACCCTAAGGGGCAGTTCTACTCTGTCACTCTGTCACATGTTGCTAGGAGTCAAAAAGCGACTTTTTGGCACCTGATGACAACAAAAAGGAGCCCTAGTGGCACAGGGGTTAAGGCATTCGGCTGCTAAACAAAAGGGTTGATGGTTCAAACCCACTGGCCACTTCGTGGGAGAATGATGTGGCAGTCTGCTTCTGTAGAAAATTGCACCCTTGGAAACCTGATAGGGCCATTCTACCCTGTCCTGCAGGGTCACTGTGAGTCACTCAACAATGGGTGTGTTGGGTTTAACAACAACTTAAAATGTGGATGAGCCTCTCAGACCTTAAGTTCAATCACACTGCATCTCTTCAGTTCACATGTACATTTGCCACCAACCTCACCACAGAAAAAGGAGCTCTGGTAGCATAGTGCCTAAGGCATTTGACTGCGAACCGGAAGGTTGGCAGTCCACACCTACCAGCCACTCCACGGAAGGAAGACTAAGAATCTACTTCTATAAAGATTTATGGCCTTAGAAACTCAAAGGGGGTCACTATGAGTCATAATTGACTCAATGGCAGTGAGTTTGGTTTTGTTTGAGTTCTCACCACACAAATGAGCTAGATCATAGTGCAAGTCAAGATGTCCAAAGAGACAACTGGTCAACTTACAGCAATTGTGTGTCTTGATCCCAGGGCGTTGTCCCCTATGGATCTGGCCTAAGCACTGTAGAAAGCCTGGCAACTTCTGCTGTCATTAGTGATGCAGCAGTGGTGGTTGAGTCATACAATTCTTGCCTTCCATGCAGAAAACCCAGGCTCAATCGCTGGTCAAGGCACCGTAAGTGCATCCCTTGCCCATCTGTCCGTGGAGCCTTTCGTATTGCTGTGATGCTGAACAGGTTTCAGCAAAGCTTCCAGAGACAGGCAGGTTGAAAGAAAGGCCTGGCAATCTACTTCTGAAAATCAGCCAGTGAAAACACGATGGGTCACAATGTGTTTCCAAGAGCCTGGGCCGACTGGGCAGCAGCTAATACTAACAGCGATCACGGGTGTGAGACAGGGACCTCAAGGTGGCAGTGCCTCTGGAGCGATGTTGCCCAACACTGCAGAGTGGAGCAAATGCTCGAGAATGCAAACTCCTGAGTTCTACCAAAAAGACCAGAGATGCTTCTTCAATTGCACCAACAGACCAGAAAGTGGAAGGCCTTGCTGAAACAGAAAGGGAAGTTTTTCCTGGACAGAGGATCACTTGGCCAAGCCTGCTTCATGAAATAAGATTCAAATCACATGCAGTGTTCTTCAGACAGTCCTGGAGTTGAGTTACCCATCTGACCTCGTTAGGGGCCTCACTGCCAAGTAGACAGAACAAGATGAGGCAATTGTCTGGGAGATCTGGTGTGCAGAATTCAGATGTACAGTGTGGGGTGGAAGAGATGGTGAGCTGATGAGTCGGTCAGTAGAGTACAGGGCTTCAAGTTTCAGCTGATGAAGCTGGAACCCCAGTCACATTTCTCATTTCCATTTGTCTCTGGATGTGCCTTTTCATGTGAAGGACCTGGAGTCCAGAAGGAAGTTCTCTGGTCCCTCTCACTGAGTTCTCCATCTCCAAGAAAACATGTGTGCACATGGGCCAGATCAAAATACCCATGGACATAGGAAAGGGCCAGGCTGAGATATCAGGCAGCATTTGGCAGAATTAGCAGAACATTTGATTACCTCTAGCTTAAACGTGTAGGGTTTGTTTGATGGAGGTGGGGAGCTTCCACAATCAATGTCCATGGAAGCAACAGTTAAGAAATGAAACAACATAATGTGCTGGACAAATGAGCTGCCAATTTTTAAAGAGGTCTTTTCTATTCAAAGTGCTCAAAAGACAGATGCCACTTTGCAGACTACGATGCCCCTGACCCAAACCAAGGTATTTTCAATCAATTCACATGTGTGTTAAAGGTGGACAATGAATAAAGATGATGGAAAAAAAGTATTGCCTTAAATTATGGTGCTGGTGAAGAATATTGCATATACCATGGAGTGCCAGAAGAACCAGAAGGCTGGTGGTTCAAACCTACTAGCCACTCCTTAGAAGGAAGACTGGGCAATCTACTTCCATAGAGATAAATCAAAAAAGGAAGGAAAAACAAACTTACTGCCATCAAGTCAACTCGACTCATAGTGATCCCTCCTTGGGTTTCCAAGGTGGTATCTCTACAGAAGTAGATTGTCCAACCTTCCTTCCGAGGAGTGGGTTTGAACTACCAGCCTTCTGGTTAGCAGTCAAATGCCTTAGGCACTATGCCACCAGAGTTCCCTCTGTAGAGATTCCACCTCAGAAACCCAAGGAGGGGTCGCTATGAGTGGACTCTACTCAACGGCAGTGAGTTTGATTTGGGTTTGGGCAGAAGAACAAACAAGTCTGTCTTGAAAGAAGTAGCCAGAATGTTCCTTAGAAGAGGCGAAGGCAAGCCCCCATCTCCCATATTTCCTCACGTGATCTGAAGAAGGACATGACACTTGGTAAACTGGAGGGTCAGCAAAGAAAGGGAAGACCCTCAATGAGATGGGCGGATGCAGTGGCTGCATGGCAGACTCCAGCAACTGTGAGGACGGCGCCAGAGCAGACACATTTGGTCCTGTTGTACACAGGGTCACCATGAGCTGGAACCGACTTGATGGCACCTAATAACAAAATACACATTAGAATCTTGACCACTACACCTGCAGATGCAAGCCCATTTGGGAATAGGGTCCACGGTTATGCTAATCAAGCCTTATCAGTATAGGGCGGGTCCTAAATATAATCCACTCTGAGTGAATTAAAAAGTAGATTAAACAAAGCGACAAGCAAGAACAAATGGGGGAAGACAGATGCTACACAAAGATCTTCAAGGACCTGAGGAAAAGAAGCTGAAAGAGACAAAGATCATCTCTAGAGAGCGACACCTTCCCCTCGAACCAGCACCCTGAGTGTGAACGCCAGCCTCTTGGACTGTGGAGACACTCGTTGTCTTGGTTAAAGTCAGCCACGTTCGATAGATCCGTTACAGCAGCTCTAGCTAAGATGACCTCCCAGAACCCACCTCCCGCTGGTCAGAGAGAGGTTCACCCACAGAGAGTGACCCCGACCTTCCCCACGCATCGGGGGGATGCTGAGGGATCCACGCCCTGCAGCTGCAGCATATCCCATCACAGGCCAACGGGGTGCCCCGGGGCAGCAGCCGTGGTCTTGGGAGGGAAGGGAAACCACACTCTCCGCTACAGTGGAAACTCCATGTGAGCTCCTACAGTCCTGGGCTGGGGTCCACCCCGTGGAAAACAATGATGACGTCATCTGCCACCACTATTCCTCATGGTGGTTTTGAAAATGAAGGATGAAAGCTCATAGGAAAGTTACCAATGCTGTTTAAATATAACATCTCTAGTAATGAAATATTTTTAACAAAAGCTTTGTTCTTAATGTGCACAGGGGTTAACAGCGTGGTTCTGAGAAGACTGCAAATTTTGTGAGCACAAAAGATGCTGTCCTAACTGAAAGTCGCCATGCATTGATCTCAAACACAGTTTGTTTATTAGCTAGGTCAAACGGCCTGCCTAAAATTGTACTGTGTTTAGCAAACTCTCCAGTTATACAGTAAATTAAGATTCTAATATGCAATTCCTGCAGCCTGGGTTAAGTCATTCTTAGTAGACGAGCATTTTAATAACTGGAAATAGGTTGAAAATGTGCATCAGGATTTTCAGATAATGATAACCCTGAGTATCAGACACGGTGCTTCTGGAAAGCCGGAAGGTGCAGAAAGGATGGTGGGGAACCAGGCAGGTTAATTCTTAGAGTTCTTGAAACCGGTTATGTTCTATAAACCAGAACTGGCCAAGGAACTCTCCAGCATGATAGCAATTCTATTCCCCACTCCTCAAAAGAGAAATGCGATCCAAAGACAAAAAGCAACAACAAGAGAAAACACATTTGCCAATTCTTACTTTTGGAATTATAGATGTTAAATTTTCATGTAATTCCAAGGATCCCTGGTGGCACCGTGGTTAAGTGCTTGGCTGCTACCCAAAAGTTTGGCAATTTGAACGCACCATCTACTCTGCAGGGGAAAGATGTGACAGTCCACTTCCCTAAAGATTGACAGCTTTGGGAACCCTAGGGGGCAGTTCTCCTCTGTCTTCTGGGGCGCTGTGAATCAGAATCAACCAGGGTAGTAGGCTTTTTGTTCTAAGACTTAAGTTCTACAGCACTGGCTACCTCATGTGTTACACTGCAATATAACGTGTGGCCTCAAAAGCCTCAGGTCATTACAGAAGCAGCTCAGCATCTAGGATCTCGATAAACACATCAGTCCAAGGTTGGGATGTGGTCCTTCAAGGATGAGGTGCCTCAGGGGTGTCTCCTTACATACAGCCCTCTGTGTACAGTTCTTCTTGATTTATTGGCTCACAAAACTAAACAGACAAGTTACCTGCCCCCCATACCCCCAACATATAAAGGTTAAACAGGAACAGGATAATCATTTGGGGCAATACTGATCAAAAGGGGGAAGCAGCGGTCATAGAGGAGTCACTGGTCCATAACAATTTTAAAATACAGCCAAGAAAATACTAGAAGGTCCTTGGCCTCCGTTATCTCAAACCTTGACTGGGAAGGACCCACCCCTCTCTTGCGGGCTCTGAGGGAAACCAGCTGCCATGTTTAATCTGCCAAGTGAAGACGCCCATGTGGTAGGGAACTGATGTCGCTGGTCCACAGCCAGTCAGGACTTGAAGCCCGAAGCCCCAGGTCTCAAGGCCTGGCAATAACTCTTCATGGTTCTTGGTTCCATCCTGAGTCATCTGTCCTTCGTCATGAAAGGTAGCATCTGTGTCCAGCTGAGTAGTTTTTTCAACTTGTCTCCTGCCTGCAGAATTGTGGGAGTCCAAATGCCTTTTCTCATTTTATACTGTCTCTCTTTCCTTCTAAGCTTGCAGATTTTCTGCTGATAAAAAAATGCTCTCAGAAATTGTGTGGACTTCCTGGGAACTGCTCGGGGGTTGACTCCACTACACAAAATCCAGAGCCTTGAACCTCTCGGATGCAACATATATCCCCTTAAGCTTAACCTCTTGAAAAGGGCCTTTTGAGCAACTGAGGTGCCCTCAAGGGCACCACCTTTGAACTTTCCAGGTTCTTAACAAACATTTTCACAGTCAAGCCCTCAGCTCCATCTCAAGACATTTTCCCAGAAGGAAGATGGACTTCATCTTAGCTTGGAAACCATTTCTTAACTTTAACATTGTCTGCCACTGAGAGAGGCTGGGAAATTTCAAAACATCAAGTTCTGGCTTTGTGTTGCTAACAGCCCATCCCTCAGTTTCTCTCTCTCCTCTTACATTTTATGACAAGCAACCAGAAGAAACCAAGTGGCACTTTGAACACTTTGCTTGGGAATCTCCTCAGCTTGGCACATTTTCTCCTCTCCCCGTTACTGCGGGTGATGGTGTTGCTGAGTTTCTGTTGCTACATAACAAAAACCCTCCTCTTCTAAAACATGTTCCTCACTCACTTCTGAACCCTCACTGGGCAGTGTCCTCAAAGTCCACTTTTCTACAGATGGTCTACTGAAGGCAATTTAAGGTTTCCCTAGAACACCCCTCAAGATCTTTCCAGCCTCTGCCCACTGCCTGGTTCCAAATCCATCTGCACATTTTTGGGTTTTCATTAGGGCAGCACCCCACTTCCAGGTACCAAAGTCTGTATTCCTTTTATTATTACTATTGTTGTTTCATTGAAATTTCCCTCAAATCATAATGGTTTAAAACAGTCATTTGTTATTGCACCGTTTCTGTTGGGTCAGGAACTTGAGTGTGATTGGCCGACTATCTACGACTACAGGTCCTCAACAAGGCTGCCCGCAAGTTATTGTTGAGGGCCTCGGTTATCGCATGGCCTGACTGGGGAGGATCTGCCCCTCTCTTGCTTACTCTGAGGGAAACCAGGCCTTTTCAGGGACGCTCCGAGTAGAAGCATTTGCACACTCCAAGCTGCCAATGAAGAAGTCTATGTGGTAGGGAATTGATGGCTCTGGTCCACAGCCAGGCAGGACTTGAAGCCGGCCAGCAGACGTGCACAGTTCCAACTTGGCTGAGAGCAAAGCTTGAAATTGAACTTGAAAGAAGATGTATTGACTTGGGCCCTGAAAGGAAGCAAGGCTGCCTAAGATTTTCTAACAAATGAAAAGCAAACAAAAGGACACTTTGGAATCAGGCAGAAACAGAAGTGGAAGAATTTGGGGCGTGCAAATGCCTTTTTTCACTTTTCCCTGGGGTCTTCCCGCAGCTGTCCCGGAGCTGCTGTCAGCAGGCCTGCCTCCCCCCACAGCTGTAGCCATGCTGCCCCAGGCTGCAGCTGCTCCCTGGTCCAGGGCTGCAGGGAGGATAAGGGAAGGTTTCCGCAGGCCTTTTCAGGGACGCTCCTAGCAGAAGCATTTGCACACTCCAAGGAGCGAGCATGAATACTGCTGAATGAGTGGCCACTTACAAAGGTGCAGGCAGGGTGTAATGAGACTGGACGGACCGCCTCCTGCCTCCCCACTGCCTGGCCAGGGAACACATCCACCCAATGGGGAATGTCAAGTTCCAAGACCAAACCTCCCCACCTGACACTCCTGGGCCCACTGATAAAAGCCTTGTGTGTCTGCTCCTTGAACACTGGCATCTGCTTATCTTCCCCCGTGTGCTGCATCACTTTGAAAGGTGCCAGCAGGTGTTTGGGTCACTGGGACACCCCAACAAGCTGCTGCTGGAGGAAAGCGGAATCTCTCACAAGCTCTAGTGGCCAAGGAAGGAAGGGAAGTTGGCCAGCATCAGGCTTTGGGAAGGAGGCCTGGTCGCCATGGTGACTCAGGCTGATGGTGCCTAGTGAACGTGCAGGCATCTCTCAGGCTTCACTGCACCACCGAGCCACGTGCGTGCACGGCTGGCACATCAGATTCCTTTTCTGAGGTTCTCCCTGCAAATCAGAAACACTTTTCCTTCTATTCCTAGAGAAAACATCGCCATCCCCTCTTCATCAGCTGGCACTGCTGAACAACTAGACTCTCCCCTCCAGCTCTGCACCAGCTTCTGGTCCTCCTTGATGGATGCCTACCAGACTCGCCGCTGGGAGCAACGGGACGTGATAAACCGATGCTGATGTCTGAGGACAAAAGGAAAAGCCACCCGTGGAACCAGAAAAGCGTTTGCTGAATAAGAAGCCACCATGACAGTGGTCTGATTCGCTGTTGTCCCTATCGAGGTGAAAGAGGTGATTAGGAATCCAGATGGAAGAGCCCAATTTCTGACTCTGAACCTGATGCCAAATACCTGGCAGAAGGTGAAGGGAACTTACCTGCTTCCTCAAAACAAGTCGCTCCAAGTGTGAGTTACCTATTTTTGAGGATTCAGATGCTCCTTGTGGAGCAACAATTAAGTGCTTGCCTGCTACCAAAAGGTTGGCAGTTCGAACCCACCAGCAGTTCTGTGGGACCAAAGACCTGGTGACAGGCCCCTGTAAAGATGGTAGACTAGGAAACCCTCTGGGGCAGTACTGTTCTGTCACACCGGGTCACTATGAGTCGGATTCAACTCATCAGCACCCAACAGCAATGGATGTTGTTACACATGTCACGTCCTTGTCAGAGTCACTGAGGCAGGGACACTCCTGGGTGGTCACTGCCCTGGATTCTGAAGCCTCCTGGATAGGGACAGAATTCCTGAGAGCCCATGGCCAGGATCCAAATCCACTTCTTTTCACTCAGATCCTCCTCCACCAACACACGCAAAAGGCAAAACGGGTAACCTTTTGTTTCATCCCTCCGTGGGACTGAGTTACGTCCCCTCCAACATGTGTTGGATTTCTAACCCTGGTACCTGGGACTGTGGTAACATCTGGGAACAGAGTTTCTCTGTTATGTTAATGGAACCACACCAATCTAGGGTGGGTCCTAAACCAAATCACTTCTGAGTTACAGCAGCGCAGACACAGAGAAAAGGGAGCACCAACAGAGAGGAAGGGTGCACAAGACCACCGGGAGGGAGGACGGCCAGCTTCCCGAGCTGCAGTACACAGAGAAGGACCCCCGACAGCCACCCTCGGAATTCTGATGCTCCCGAACTGTGAGCAAATATACCTCTGTACTTTCAAGCCACCCCTTGTGCTATTTCTGTACAGAAGCTCTAGGGAACGGGGATACTCCCAAAGCCTTCACATTACTTGACATTTTTGGTCATATCAAAGGAGACAAACTGGATTTGTAAAATATGAAGATTCCACATTAAAATATATATATATATATATATATATATATATATATGTATATGAATACACACACACATGCATATATATATGTATATGAATACATATACACACATATATATATGTATACACACACATACATACGTAAACACATACACATACACACACACACATATATATATATACATACACACACACACACACAAAAAAAAATATATATATATATATACTGGTGACACAGTGCCTAAGACATTTGACTGTTAACCAGATGGGTTATGGGTTCAAATCCAGCAGCTGCTCTGCAGAAGGAAGATGAGGCAGCCTACTTCTGCAAGGATTTACCACCTTGGGAATCCAACAAGGGTCACTATGAGTCAAAACTGACTCAGCGGCAGTGGGACATATATACATCCAGAAATCCCATTTCCTCCCTTCTATGGAAACTCAGGGGCGGCTGATACAGGGTGAGCATTTTTTACCAAATGTGATCAGGACATCTGAGAGAAGCAGATGGAAGGAGCTCTTCTCTCTAGATGCGCGGTGGCTGCTCCTGGGCCTGCGTGGCAGTGATAGTCATGACACATCTGAGGCAGAGTAGACTCTCTGCCCACATCTTCTCTGGAAAGACAACCCTGTGACTTACTTATGGTGCATATGGCTCCTCGGCAGGACGTCTTGGGTTTTGAGCTTTAACTCAACCTTCTGAAACAAACGCCTGGGCAGCCGCACTCTCCTCCCCAGGGACCTTCAGAAGGGAGAAAGGTCTGTGACAAAAAGCCACCACCATCCTGTAACTGGAACACTGGTAAGTGGGTCCGTGTCCTTCTGTTGAGATGCATCAGAAGGGATATTTCTAATCCTATCAGCGGATGTGCTGGGAAACTGCTTTGAACTCTCACTATGTTGTCCTAAGCGCAGGGCTCAGATGCTAGGTCACCAAAACCCTTTCTGGTTTGATCTGATTTCCAAAGAAATGTCTTCCATCAATTCTGAAAGCCTTCAGGGCTCTGGACCGGCCTTTCCCTGATTTCACTCTGCACTTACAGTGAGCGGCTCGGTGCTCACCATCCACTGGAAAGTAATGTCGTGCTGTAGGTATCAGCCCAGTGTGGCGGGAGCTTCTGTGTCATCGGATGCGTCCCTCTCCGGCCAGAACCAGCCTTCCAGAGTCTGGGTGTGAAGGGCTGCACTCGGAGACGGATCAACGCAGATGGCGATTTGCAGTCCACAGGAGAGTCTTCCCTTTCTTCAAGAGCTGCTCATCTGTTCCCTGCAGATCATGAGCCATGGAAGTCCAGCTAATGTCTACCCTTAAACGGCACAGAACTGAAAAGTGGGCTGTGCAGACAGGGGAAACGCACAGCTGAAATGCGGGCACACACAGGAGATCGGAGAGGGAGAAGTGGCATTTCCTGATGATGGGGAAAGAGGAGTAAGACTGATCCAAACAATGTCCCAAAGGCTAGAGGGGGTGTGTGTGACATGAAATGGCCTTTGGCTTCTCTTCAGAAGGAAGGAAGTTCTTAGAAGGAGGCCAGATCCCAGCAATTCCCTTTCTTATTACCTTCTGTACAAGTAGAGTTACAGGGTCCTGGTGGGGCAACAGCTAAACGCTTGGCTCTAACCCAAAGGTTGTCAGTTCAAACCAACCCAGAGTCTCTGTGGAAGAATGGCCTGGCCATCTGTTTCTGTAAAGACTGGAGCCTAGACAACCAGACAGGTCACTTCTGCTTGTCCTACGAGTCACTGTGAATCAGAATTAACTCGATGGCAAACAACCATGACAACAAAAGTAGGAGGAGAAGTGAAGAGCCTTCCATGAGGGTCTATCAGTTGCAAGGAGTCAGCTCCAACTCATGGCAGCCCACACATCAGAGTAGAACTGTGTTCCACGGGGCTTTCAATGACTGGTTTTTCCAAAGCAGATCAGCAGGGCGTTCTTCTGAAGTGACTCTGGGTAGATGAGAACCACACACCTTTCAGCTGAGTGCTTAGCCATTTGGACCACCGAGATGCCTCTGCACAAGGGGATGGAGGCCACAGGGAAGAATCCAGGGGCCCTTCAACAAACCTTCTCCCACACAGTCCTCTCTTCATCGTCTTTCCTCCCTCAGCCCTTGTGTCTCGGTCTGCGTGGCTTTCTCTTCGGTCAGTGGGTCCCCCAAATATGAGCTCCATGCCTTACACAGAAGCACTACTGCAGTAGAAATGTCCACTAATGGAAAGAGCCAATGGGAATACTAACTGCACCATAGTCTTCCAGAGGAACAGACCAATCTGTCTAGGAAGATGTTCCTTAGAACCATGATGATGAGACTTCATCTCATGTACTTTGGGCATGGAGGAGGGACCAGTCCCAGGAGAGGACAACACGCTTGGTAGATCAGAGGGTCAGTGAAAAGGAGGAACCCCTCAATGAGATGGACTGACACAGCGGCTGCAATGATGGGCTCCAACTTGGTGATGATTATGCGACTGGTGCAGGACTAAGCAGTGTTTTGTTCTGCTGTACACAGGGTCACTGTGAGTTGGAACTGACTTGATGCCACCTAACCACAGCAGGGTCCCATTCAGTATTTGTTGTAGTTAGGTGCCATGGAGTCGGCTCTGACTCGTGGTGACGCCATGTATGACAGAATGAAATGCTGCCCATCCTGGGCCATCCTCACAATCCCCACTGTGCGTGGCCCATTGTTGCAGGCCTGTGTCAGTCCATCTCATTGCAGGTCTTCCCCTTTCCCACTGACCCTCTACTTTACCAATGATGTCCTTCTCCTGGGACTGGTCCCTCCTGACAACATGACCACATGTTATACTTTTACTGAAATATTCATTACTTATTTGAAATTCAAATTTAACTGTTGTTGTTGTTGTTGTTATGTGCCATCAAGTCGGACCCAACTCATAGGGAACCCTCCTTGGGTTTCTGAGGCAGCATGGCGTGTATTTTACCTGGAACGCTATTTGAGGGCTAACTGAAACAGGTCACAGAAAAGCTGTGCTTAGTACATACTACTTTCATGTCACTCATTCAGAGTCCCTGTGGAACAATCTGGAAGTAATTTATTTGCTAGTCTATAAGATGTGACAGAGAATAAAACATAACCCTATTTCTTTAAGAAATTATTTAAGGGAGTAAGGGAAATCTAAATATTTTATATTACATACACATTCATTGTGATTTAAAATGGCCTTGTAGGAAAATGTCTAATGTTGCTCTTACAGATACTGTATGCTACGTATTAGATAGATATAAGGACACAGTTCTGGACTTGAAATAATAACCAACAAGTGCTGAGAAATTATCAGCTCACACCAGTGGAAGAAAAATATTGGCATCAGTGGATATTGGAACCCAGCCGAAGAAATGCCACCATCTGCTACTAAACTATCGCTTATACGTGTTATTATGAACGCAAATGCCAGCACTGTAGTTCACAGAATATTGGTAACTAAGAAAGCAAGGCATAATATGAAATAAATTAGATGAGAGGGGATTCTTTTACTGCACATGAGGCAGAATAAATCAAGTACAACCACCACCACCACCAATGGAAACATAAATTTTGGATGAGTTCCCACCAAGAATGCCACAGTACATGCGGACATAACAATATTTTAGTAGAAAATAGCAAAAACCACTTTGACAAAACTCCAACATCACGCTCAGGCACGCAGAAGTAGTCACCATTTCCCTGACAATTAGCATAAAACAAGCAACGAGGGGAAAAAGGAATGGATTCTCACAGAAGCTTGATCAATAACTCATGGAACTTCTATTCCTGTCTGAGATCAATAGATCAGCAATAATAATTGTTTATTGTTGTATCTGCTTACAAATTTCTTAACTCAGCCTTCAACAAAATTAAAAATGAAACAAGCAGATTTTTGAACAGCAACTGTAAAGAGTCTTTGGATATGTTATGAGACCATCCTGGCTTAGTGTGAGCCCAGGCTTTAATTCTACTGCAGAGGAGTGAGGGCACGAGCATGGGTGAGGTGGTACATGGCAACATCCCCCTTCCCATTAACTTGGGAAGGAAAATGGCACAAGCCAATGGCCATCCATCAGAGGGGCCTGTAGCATTGCCTTTACTTTAGAAATACATGGGTGCTTCCTTAACAGCACTTGTCAGTGGGCTGAGCATTTTGGATGTAACATCTTTTTGTGTCTTGTTCAATTATCTGGAACCAGACCCAGGGAGTGACCACTGGACAAATGCTATTGAGTTAAGAAGAGAATAGCAATTGCAATTGAATTGGATCTAATGGTTGATTTGACATTTAAGAGTCCCTCTAATGCTACTCCCATTTGTACTTCTGCTAAAATGTTATCACTTAAATTATTAGACACCCTGTCTTTTGATAAAATTCAACTTACTTATAACTCTAACTTAAACTCAACGAGTTTTTCTAGCACCTACCATGAGCCTTTACTTTATTTACTCCTTTAGTCTCCCACCCATCCATCCACCCCCCATCCTTCCATCCATCCATCCATCCACCCACACGTCCATCCCTCTCTCCATCCATCCATCATTGTAGCGGCCCCTCCCCCTGCCAAGCATCCTTAGCTTTCTCATTTCCCCTTGATGAAGGATACGAAGATGAACCTGAGCTCATGGAGCTCCTGAGGCAAGGAGTCATGAACACTGTCAATTACACTCCTCTGTGAAAAAGTCACAGAGACATGGGCAGAGAGGTTGGGGACAGTTTCTCCATAAAGCAGCAGCCACTTGAGTTCAGGAGAGTCATAGCATATTTTTCAGAGGAGGTGACACTTGAACTCAGTCTGGAAGGATGATGGAAGAAGGTGTCTAGGTTAAGAAAAGAAAGAAATACTCCCCAGGGGTAAGGAGACACTTGTACCAAGTGTCAGAGCTGCAGGAAACGGGCTATTTAGAAAATGGTAAACCGTCCTGGAGATGAAGGTCAGGGCAAAAGAGAGGGGTGAGAGATGGTAGGGGTGAACCCAGAGAGGGAGGTGAAGCGATGGAGCCAAGGCTGCCAACACAGGTGGCCCGGAGGCTGAGTAGGCATCATATGTGCAACATGTAACAGTAAACACCGTGTGGACAAGCAGACTGGGCCACACTTGGTCCTCTTTGGCCTTCAACCTGTTGGCTGCAAAGGGCAGAGAGAAGCTCCAACAAGGGCAGTGTCGTGGTCATGCTTTTCACGCTCTTCACATGACCCCGCGTGGGGACCAATGCAAAGCTGATGCTGAAGTGGGTCACACACTCCACGGCGTGCCCTCCGTCCCTGATCTTCTGGGGGTGGTGACAGTGAGAGCCTCGGTGATCTAGCCTTCCCAGTCCCACCCTCTACATTATGCCTCAGGATCCAGCAAAGGCCCTTAGGAGTGCTTCACTGAGTGACCCACACAGGATGGGAGTTGGATCTTGGGAGGAGTCCATCCTTGGAAGGATCCAAAGATGAGCTGCTTCAGAAATGGCAGATGTGTCTGGCATAAAACAAGAAAGCCAGGGAGGGTTAAAAAGCAGTGGAACTCTGTTGACTTTTGAAACTAAAAGACCTGATTTTTTATAAAAGAGAACTTCCAAGTGACATCTCACTCAGATTTTGAAGAGACAGGGGAAACTGTACCAGATCAGTGAGGAACGTATCTGGCTACAGAGACTGAATGATGTTGCCATGAACCAGCAGCAGCATGCTTTGCACCTGCAACAAGAAGTTCAGAGCCAGGCCATCTAGACCTGGACCCCAGCAGGGACCCAGGCTCCTTCTGTCTGCATTTCACTGGCCCAGATCATGCCAAGCGCCCACTCTTCCCTGCAAGGAAGAGTGGGAACACGACTTCCTGCCTTCCCAGCTTCTCTAGGGAAATAAACCAAGATGCAGGTGGTTTCAAGTAGGTGTTGAGAGAGCCAGATCGGTATCCGCCATGAATATTGAGAAAGAAAATGAAGAAATCTACTCTGACTTGTGGGTCCTTCATGAGCCTGAAACGCCACCCAGCTCTCCTGCAAGGATCCTGAGACTGCTGCTGCCATCACGGTCAAGGCAGCTCTGATTCGTGGCAACCTGGTGTCTCACGGAACAAACCACTGCCCGGTCCTGTGCCAGCCTCACATCACTGGGACGTTGAGGCCTCCTTACCAGCCCAGTATCAAGGCTCTGCTCGGACCCACAGGGCTTCCACTGGTGAATTTTTGGAACCAGATCGCCAGACCTTTCTTCCTAGTCTGTCTTAGTCTGGAAGCTCTGCTGAAACCTGTCCACCATGGGGGACCCCGCTAGTATTTGAAATGCTGGTGACAGGGTTTCCAGACTCACAGCAACACACAAGCCACAAGGGACAATTCACTGACAGATGGGCGATTCCAAACACTCACCACACTTTAAGGGAGAGATGGTGAAATGGGTGTTCCCTGGCCAGACACGCTCACAGGAGGAGTTCACCTGACCTGCTGGCCTGCTCTTGCTTTCTTCCTGGGTTTTTGAACTGATCATCAATCGGCATCAAAAAGTGACATACAATGACAAATCTGCTTCTTGTCTTGAAGCTTCAGAAGGTCTGGCCCCGCTGGCCCTGTGGGCCCTTCCCACAGCAGTCAGCTGGAGCCGTGGAGCTGCTTCCCCGCAATGGGGCCACCCACACACCGCAGTCCCCACCGTTCCCTCCCGCCTCCTACACGCAGACTGCTCGAGACGGTCTATCCCCAGCCCCTGACAGTCTTTGAGATGTGACCCCTGTCTTTATCACTCAGCAGCAATATTTAACCACCTGTAATGGCCCAGGCACCGTGCTAGCTCCTGTCGACTAGCAGAGTCATTTCAGTTCTCCAAGAATCAGCGCCAATCCCGGGCAGAGGACAGCCAACAGCCAGCTGCAGTACAGAGGGAGGTGTGTAGCGTCACTGGGCACACAGCAGTGGGGGCCTCAGGGAGGGGACTTACTGCAGACGGCAGGGCTGGGGGATGCCCCAAGCAAGCAGAGAGGCGGGGTGTGCTGTCCGCGCACAAGGAAGAGAGCAAAGCGGGGCAGCCCACGGCGCCTGCAGGCGCCGCCCGTGTTCCCGCCGGCTAACGGCCCCTTTCCCGTGGGACACTGAGTGGCTCCGCTGTGAGTTAGTCTTTAGTTGGCCCCTTGGGCTCCCGGTTACGTCCTGCTCTCCTTTTTATCTTGTTTTCACAAGGCCAGGCTGCCCAGCTGACTACAAGCATGGCCAGGAAGCGTGTCTTACTAGTTTTTCTTCCTCCTCCAAGTGCCAGAGCTAGTGCTAGTTGGTGGCAAGGCCGAGTGAACAGGGGCACGGCTGCTCAGCGGACTGCCGGAGCTGGGGGGAGCGGCTACGAGTGTCGGGGGGCACTAAGCCTTGTGTCTGGGCCACTCCTTCTCTGGCTTCCACTGCGGCTCCCACCAGGCCATGTAGGGCTGCTGCTCTCGGCCCCCAGAGCTGGGGACAGTGGCAGGAACCCACAGGGCTCGTTTCATTTTAGTAGCATCAAATAAAGAGAGAGAATCACTCCCTTGAACAAAGGGAAATGAAGTTTTCAAAGGCCATTTCCCTAGTCCAAGGGCCGACAAACTTTTTTTTCTCTGGAAAGAGCCCGACAGTAAACACGTTAAGTCTCTGTTGGAAGCCCTGTGCTCGGCTGCGCGCCTACCCAACCTTACTGACGCAGGCGAGACGCGAACGTCCATTCCCACGTCATGAAATAATACTGTCCTTTCGATCGGCTGCCAATCATGTGAAAATGTCAAACTCACTCATGACTCAGGAGTCACTCAAAGCCAGGTGTGGCCGAGTGTGGCAGGAGTCCCTGGGGGGTTCCTTCGGTTAAGGTCCTTGGCTGCTAAGCTAAAGGCCACAGGCTCATGTCCACCCAGTGGGGCCTTGGAAGAAAAGTCTTAGGAGTGGAATTCAGAAAAAATCAGCCGTGGAAAACCCACTGAGCACGGTTCCCCTCTGCCGCGCACGGGCTCACCACGAGTGGCTGCTGCCTCAGGGTGGCCGGCCTCCAGGACTTGGCAGCAGAGTACAGTGTCCTGACCCCCAACCTAGGCCCTCTGAGCTGACTCTCAGCTCCCAGAGCTCAGCTGCAGACACTCGCCTGGTGACCTCTCTTTCCTTAGCAAGAGCCAACAGATGTGGCTGCTTCAACCTAATGGGGCCGTTACAGGCTCCTCTCCCTTTATCACCTAATGCAGAAGAACAGGCAATGACCTTCCTCCGCACGGGCTCCATCCCGAAGCCAATTCACCCACCAGGCCCCAAATGGGCTAATGAGACGCTGCTCCGGGACACTGTCTGCTGCCACAGGAGTGCCCCTCCCAGACGTCTGACCGGCCGCCAGAGGCCTCCCCTGGAGCAGACGGGCAGGCAGGCACCGTGCACCCCACGCCCTGCCCCCCCCCCACTGGTCAGGAGAAGAGCTGGAGGGGAGCCCGAGGCACCCTTGGGCTATTTCATCGTCCATCAGACCCTTCCGCTGAACCCCCCTGAAAACTCACAGAGCCCCAAACGAAACTGTCCCTAAGAAGACATGTAGGGGGATGCAGAGCCACTGGACGGTCTTTCAAAATGCTAGCCTGCCAGTCCTCCTGGGGAAAACCGGGTGCCAGATGGTGGGAGGGAGAGGGGGTGGCCGGGGGACAGGGCGAGTCAGAGGAGCCGCAGGCTGCAGAGAGATGAGGGACTGACCCTAACAAACGCCATCATGTAGTGAACCCGTGGACTCAGGACTTGGGGCCGCGCCCCGCAAGCTCCTGGGACGCTGCAGGTTCTGCAACCAGAGCCGAGAAGACATTGCTTTACCTACTGATTAGTTCACGGTCGACATGCCACCAGGAGGGGAACAAGCTCACGGTGTGCAGCTGTGCAGAGGGTACAATGTCTGGCTGCTTACAATACACACACAGCAAAGGCCCAGCTGGCCTCGGGACCCCCAGCCTGGCACTGCGCTTCCCTGATACACTGTCCAGCTGCTGAAGGTACCAGGCAACATGGACGGGAGGCAGGGAGAGGTCGAAGGTTGAAACCGCAGCTTTCAGGAACAAAAACCAGGGGCCGTCAAGTCAACTCGGACTCCAGGAGACCCCGTGTTGTGTCAGGATAGAACTGTGCTCTGTTGGGTGGGATTTCAGCGGCTGGCTGTTTGAAGCTACCCTTGAGTTAGATGTGCCAAAGTAATTTATACATTTGTTTCAGTTAGAGGTCACGGAGTGACTTAGTTTGCATTGATTAAATGCACATTTGCCTGTTGCACATGTTAAGCTGAACTAAAGGTATTATGATTTTCACTAAGTTTTCAACAGACACAAAACGTACATGTTTGACAAAACTACACTGACTTTCTCTGATTGAGTTAAAAAAGTGTTTTTGCTGCAATTGTGATGCATGAATTTATAGGGGATTTCCAAATATCTGCATTTTGACTTAGTTTACAAGATGTAAATGTTTCTCAAATCTTCGGCTCATTAGAATGCAATGTGTGCTTCTGTTCCTTTTAGGTAAATTTTGCTTTGAAACCTTGCACTGCTGATGTTCAGAAGCACACTGCCAGGTCTTTCTTCTGAGGCACTTCTGAGCGGACTTGAACCTGCGGCCTTGCGTTAACCATCTGCACCCCCTGGAGCCTGTGGATCAGCACGAGAGGGTCAGAACAATGGGACTGTGATTTCTGTGTGAAACTGCACAATGGATGGCCATGAGCCATTGTGTCAATTTCAACTCATGGCAACCCTTATGACAGAAGCGACTGCCCCAGAGGGTGTTCTGGGCTGTAATGTTTACATTACACCAGGAGTTTTCTCCCACAGAGGCACTGGTGGGTTTGAACTGGCAACCTTGTGGGCAGCTGCGAAGCACTTGACCACTGCACCTGTGGAGCTCTGTGGAAAGCCATTCATAGTAACATATTTTCAAATCCTTTAATTAGAAAATGAACATTTTTAGGCCAAATTTAACTAGCAGTGGTTACCTTTGTCTGAGCCACAGCAGAGGAAGACCTGAAACAGAGTGGCAACAATATTCTGACTGCAATGGGGTCAAAGCCCTACCCTTCAGCTTCCAGAGGTTCAAGTTCAAGGTTTCCATGGAGTTCATGACAGGCTTAGGTGCCCCCTCGCCCCCAATCTCAGGAGGGCCTCAGTTGAAGCGGAGCCCAACACAGGAAAGAAGAGGAGAAAGACAGGTGACAGAGCCCAGGGGGACATGTCCACCCCAGACTGAGATGACAGAAGTCCAGGGGACATGTCCACCCCAGACTGAGAGGTTAGGGGAAGCACAGGCCGGGCTGGGCTGAGGCATCAGGAGGGGCGTCCTTAGGACATGAGACTTCAGATGCCCCGGAAAGCTGGGAGAACCGAGAGTGACCCGCTCTGCTGGGCCCCAGACCTGCTTTCGGACCCTGAGTAGACATTGACGCAGGCCTCGGCCACACCAGGCTCCCTCACTAACCCACGACCTCAGAGGCTTCCATACTGGTCACTCTAGGGTGCCAGCCTCCCGCCTGCACCAGTGCTCTGCGTGGCTGCCACCCGCCTGTTGAAATGGATGCAGGAGGTAAAATCACGCCGCCATCATTGTAGAAAGGAGGTGGGTTTTAAACTCAAGCAACTCTGGGCTCACTCGTTAGTATCCAGGGCAGCCTAAACAAGAAGCCCAAGTCCAGTGAGCCTCTTTCTTATACGTAAGTCAGGAAAATAAAATATGGTGGGGACACTAAGTACTAAACACACACAGCCAGCAGTGGGACAGAGCGGGCAGCCAGGGCCTCCGGGTACCCTTTTTCCTACAGAAAGATGTCTTTTCTGCTCTCGGGACGCCTTGGAGCCTCCATTTGGAAAATCAAAGTCAAACATCTCATGGACAATGGTCAAGTGTAAAGAGGTGCCTTTGGACAAATATCACCGTTAGAGGAGCCAGTGTACCATCCTGGCTGTTACATCCTCCTCCTCGATGCACAAGTGGGAAACACCTGCCAGTTCAATCAACCACACCCACGAGGTACCAGTGGATGTGCTAAGGATGGCGTGTGTGACGCCGGCTTCCCTCTCATGGAAGATGGCGGCCTCCATGCTGAGCCGGCTCAGATGCCTGGCTGCCCCTGGGACGGCTGAGGCAGGGCGTGTTTGTACCTCATCACCTTCAAAGGCGCACACTCCGTGAACCGTGAGCGAGCGCTGCAGCCCCCGTGCTGGCGGCCTGTTTCCTGCCTCTGCATGTCTGGAGGGCTCTGTGCGGGGACCGTCAGTGATGGTGAAAGGCGCTCGGATGCTGGCCGGCGAGAACAGGCTGTGGAGCTGGCAGGTGCCCATACCTTTTGGCGAGAACGTGGCTGTGTGGCTACCTGGGAGCGCCTTTTAAATACTCGTTAGTGGAACAAACAACCATTTACCGCCTCTTTAAAATTTCACTGGCAGATGTTTTGGGGAACCACGGGTGACATGTCCGGACTGCATGAAGTGCTGGGTTTCAGATTTGGTTTCCGCCCACTCACGGAATTTACTGCCAAGTCAGGAATGCAGACCTTCAGCAACTCACTTCAAAGCCAGTCATTTAACGGCAACTGCGATAAGAGCTTCCCGGGAAGTACGGTGCTTTGGGGCCTGTGCACCTGGGGGAACCCGACGGGGACAACGTGTGTTCCTCACATCGGGCATGTGCTTTAGGAGGGAGTCCTGACAAAGCAGCAGCACACAGCACTCACCCGGGTGCGGGTCAGGTGGGGGCGCAGGGGCTGTGCACACGGCACTCATCCACTGAGATCTAAGCTACGGACGGCACGCGGCCACTTCATCCCAGTGCGGGTCAGGTGGGGGCGCAGGGGCTGTGCACACGGCACTCATCCACTGAGATCTAAGCTACGGACGGCACGCGGCCACTTCATCCCAGTGCGGGTCAGGTGGGGGCGCAGGGGCCGTTCAGCAGCTCGGCACTCTCAGGACCAAACATCGACATGCGTGTGATCTTCCCAGCTTTCTTCTCCTGTCTCATGCCTACGTCCTTCCCTGACAGCGTCCCAAGCAGGAGCCGAGGGCAGACGGGCCAGGCCCTGCCTCCACCGCACTCTCCTCTTCCGGGTGGGGGGGGGACACTGGTCCAGAAGCCCCTCCCCCAAATTCCACCACATACTTCATTTTCCAGAACCGAATCCAGCGACCCTTCAAGCCTCTGTGCGGCAGAGAACTGGATCAGCCTAGTTGGTTCAACACCAGGATTCACAGTTGCAGTTTCAGGCGGACTATGTCTTCCTTTCATGAGATCAGTATCCTATTAGCATGAACAAGAGCCTGGTGGCGCAATGGTTGAGCACTCAGCTGCGATCCAAAGGTGGGTGCTTTGAACTGACCCAGAGGCTCCAGAAGAGAAAGGGATGGTGACCTGCTCCCATAAAGACTCCAACGTGAAAACCCCAGGGCACAGTTCTGCTCAGTCTCGTGGGGCGGCTGTGGGTCAGAACCAGCTGGAAGGAACCAGCAATGACAAGGTTAGCATGGAAGGGGCAGCAGGTGAGATCCACTTGCAAGGCAGACAGTCCTCATACGCTTGATTGCGTCTGTCCTTACAATACTGCTTGTGGAGTTACGGACCCTAACCAGCGGGAATTCCTAATCAGAGTGAACTCCCTCTTGGGGCTCCCTGTGGCCCACTGCTGTCATTGCTCCCTGTGGCCACACGGGGTCACTGTTGAGGACGGATGCCGTGCAGCTCTGTGGCTGTCATTCTGGGTTGCTGGGATCCCAGGTCAGGACAAGACAGAGTGCACTTAGTTTTGGAGATGCTCTCAGGCTCCATGTGACGTCAACCTTGGTGCCCTTGGGTTGAACTAGGAACCAGCCTAGATCTCCTCCTGGCACATGATTCCTTTATCCTGCGAATCGAATTGAAGGCCTGCAAGCACCATCAGGCTCCCTGCACCCCGACCCCTTACTTATGTCTATGTAAACAGGGCGTGTTCATGGGGGCTCCAGACAGGCTTTCTCAGTCAGAGTAATGGTGACAGACAGGGAAAGCACACTAACGAACAGAGCTCCCCATATCCGCCGGGTGGAGTCAATCGTAATTGCAGAAACACCCCTCACGACCTCTGGCAGGGGTTTTTAGGGGGGTCTCTGGACCAGCAGCCTACCAGCAGCTAGGAACATGCTAGAAACTCCAACTCTCCAGTCCCAAACCAGACCTACTGAATAGGTCCCTCTGGGGATGGGGCCCAGCAACCTGCGTGTTAACAGGGACTCTGCCATTGAGAACCGCTGGCCGACAGTATCTTAACAAGCAAGCATTAAAACGGGGTGCAGCACAAAGCAGCCCTCTGTGCTCTCAGGCCTTCAAACCAGTTCATTCCAGTTGAAGCCCCTGCTGAGAAACTTCATTTCCACCCGACAGACTGCATCAGAGTCCGCATTCTAACAAGCCTGGGGACTGTGAGAATTACCTGGGGATGCCGTGGAAGGCTGACTCGGATTCAGTCTTGTGGGATAGAAGTGCAGATCCACAGCAGGGCGTCGAGCTGCAGGAAGGGGGTTCGGAGCCCTGGGTGATCTTTACCACAAGCGTCTGCGGGGACACCCAGGAGACGGTGGCCTCCGGGGATCTGCACCTGGGATGGCCACAGTGGATTCCCACCTGTTTTCTTTCTGCTTCTGAGCCTGAGGGCTGAGTGTTTGCACGGTTCCAATGAAACAGAAACGCGTGCCATAATGAACGGCGTGCACACATAGACGGGACATTTGCGGGCGAGTCACTAAGCACATTCTCCTGAATAGCGTGCATTCATGTCACACGGAATCTCTTCTCATTTACCTTCTCGGCAGGAGGACCCAGGCTAATGAAGGCTGGGGACTGGACGGAGGAAAGGAAGGGAACAGAGGGTATTTTCATTTTGCGGTGTTGATAGTAACAGAGAAACAACAGAGGCCAGCGGCTGCCTCCCAAGGTGATGGCTCAGCTGGGGCTTGGCGAGGCGACAAGGTCCCGTGAAGCGGGTCACAAGTTCCGAAGGATTCCCGGTCCAGTCGACTGACCAGGCCGCCTGTGGGTCATGGGCAGAAGCCTCCGAAGCAGGACTGGCTCTGATTTTCCTGGACTCTCTTGAATTTGAAAGCTTATGAGAAACGGCAGGTGGAAGGAAGGTCATTGCTTCCTTTCCCTGCCTGCTGGTGCCTCGGCCACATTTTAAACAGTCTTGATCCCTTGAGCTCGAGCTGGCGTCTGCAGGATGGAGGGCAAGTAAAAGAAGTGTCCTTAAAGGGCAATTACTCTCTGGTCATTTATCCCTCGGCAGGAGCCAAATTCTTTTCTAATTTCTCATTAGGTAGCAGCTAATTAAAAACACAATTAGTAATAATTTTAATTATAAGCTGCCCTCCCGGAGAGGACTTATAATAGTTAAAATGTAGACAATGGGATAAAACACAGAGCAAAAACAGACTCCCAACCAAAAATGATTATACAGATAGCAGGTTGCATATAATTAAAGAGAGTGGGTGTTTCTGCCCGCTGGTTCTGCCTCTAAGAAGCAGATACTTATTTTTTAAATGTAAGGCTGATTTTTCTTAAAAAAATCAAAAGTCATTATATGCATGTGCAGAAATAGAATAATTTATTACAGCCAAAACGTAAGATGAGTCATTCTGGTTCTGTGCCCAGTGAAGAAGCACATTAGGGTTCAGGAATGTGTTTTCTAAACCTGGTATTAGAATGGCCTTGCCGTTTTATCAGGCTTCAATAATCTCAACCTCATGAAATAAATATTATTTTGGTATCGTAAGAAATAAAATAAGCTCTGGATCTAACATTTGCATATATATAGGGAAGAACTCAGTTCCGAACTACTCAGAGAAAAAAATGATAGCACCTTTTTATAAAATTCCCAATAAATATACCGTTAGAAATGCCCTTGTCATGTTATTTTAACATGGAGGTAAATGTGTGTAACTTATTTTCAAAAGAAAATGAAACAGTATTTCCAGGAAACATTAGACGATGCAGCGAACCAGTGAAATTCTCTCCCTGCCGAGTTCCAGCCAAAGGAAGAGCACAGTGAATGCCTTTCACCTGATTTCACTGGTTGGCCCCACTCTTCGATGTCCACTCTCATCGCTACTGACATCTAGACATCAAACCAAGGCTCCCCTCCTTCCTCTAAACCAGCTGCCTTCAAGTCAACTCCAATTCATGGAGACCTCTCATATGGCAGAGGGGAACTGGGCTCCATGTCACGGTGACCCCACGTCCCTCGGAGGAGAACTGGGCTCCACGTCATGGTGACACCACGTCCCTCAGAAGTGAAGTGTGCTCCAAGTCACAGTGACCCCACGTCCCTCAGAGGGGAACTGGGCTCCACGTCATGGTGACACCACGTCCCTCAGAAGTGAAGTGTGCTCCAAGTCACGGTGACCCCGTGTCCCTCGGAGGAGAACTGGACTCCACGTCACAGTGATCCCGTGTCCCTCAGAGGAGAACTGTGCTCCACACGGTTTTCCATGGCAATTGTTTGCAAGCAGATCTCCAGACCTTCAAACCACCAGCCTTCCGGTGAGCCACCGAGCGTGGTAACCATTTGCACTGCCAGGGACCCCTCCCCTTCCTTTAGGATAACTGGTATCTGTGCTCTATTTCAACAGCTCATTGGGCCCGGCATCTACATTATCCCAAGCATTTCACCAACTTTGAAGCCCAGCAGTGCTTCTTTTGTTTATCATGGCCAACACACCTAAGAGACGGTGTTGATAGAGCAAAGCCGCACATTTCAGACTATCTTGTCTGGGGGACCATCATCTAGACAGTGTTAGGAGACCTGCCCAAGTGGCGGTTTGGGCAGGGTGCTTACAGGGTGCCAGGCTGGGCTGGGTGGCTGCAAGTTTCCCAGGCAGGATCAGGTTGGCATTGGGCAGGCACAGTGTGTACACTCTACTCCCACCTGCTGCAATACGGTTGGAAACTTGGGTGCTGTCGGCTGAAGCAAAGCTGGGCAGTTGGTGGCCCTGGCCGCCAGGTTTTCTCCGTCCCTTGCCTGCCTTTCTTTCAAGGAGAATTTGCTTCCCTGATAATCAGACAGAACCCCGGAGCCTGCCACCCTTTCCGGGTGTTGCCAGAGGGAGGATTCCCTTCCACTGAGAGGGGTGTCCACAGCACAGGACACATCCGTCCATGAGGAAGGCCTCACTCCTCACTCTGTCCATCACGGGACCCACTGGGAGTCCTGCGGGCAGGGCACGCTGGGACATTTTCTGTGGGGGTAACTGTCCATGCCTCACCGAGCCTGCCATGTCACTGGAGGCTGGGTGTGTGGCAGAACCCGGTGAGTCTGCAGCTGAAGGGTCTGTGTCTGGGGCCCCTTCCGCCGCCTGCAGCTCCTGCCCAGGTCCACCTCCTGCAGTCGGCAAAAGCCCACCGCCGAATCCCAACACGGGGTCCTTCCCTCCACCAGCCCTCTCCGCTTGACTGGTAAGGCAAGGATTGGCCCAGACCAGAGCCACACTAGGGCAAATCGCAGGGCCCGGCAGAAGGCCGTTCTCTTGATAAACACACACTTGTTTTCCTGGTACATGTGCTGGCCTTCACATCAAAGCTTGAGCTCAGGCTCAGGTTGGGTTGTGTCTCCACACTGCCAGGTGTTCACCTTGCTCCTGGTCCACCTCTGCTGGCACAGACGCCAGGTTGCTGGGAGAGAGTGGGGTCCAGGGACCCCTGTTACTGCTCTGGGACCCTCGGGATCCTGGCCTGGCCTCTCCTCCCAGTGCTGGTCCAGGCCACTGTGATGCTGGCTTTCTGAGCAGGTACCTGACTTACAGATGTCAAGACTTCAGAGACATAGGTATTAAAAATAGCGCCTGCGTCTTTTGGGTAGTTTTCCCTCTGGCCTGGAGCAGGAGTGTTGGGCTTGGGTTCTGCGTTTGATGGGTGCCAGGCTTTGACGGGGGCATGTAGGCTGCACACAGCCTCCTGCTTCCCTCACTCAGAGATGTGATGAGATCCCTGGAGCTTCATGTAGCACTTACTTCTTAAAGACTAGACAGCAAGTGGCTGAAGTTGGCCCTGGAGGTCCCCCAGGACAAGACAGAGCTAAGCCCCACAGAGGACAACTCTTTAAGGCATTTCTAACCACTGGGTGGTTCTCCATCACTGGGGTCAGAGGGAATAATGTGACAGTCCCAAGTCTTGCCCCTGTGGAAGGGCCCAAGCTTGGATCTAGCCCACCTGATATCAACACCCTTCAACCAAAGACTACAGGAATATGTTGGGTTTATGACTCAGTGCAGTGAGGGCAAACACATGGGAAACCATGGGGCATCTCAGGGTGAGGGTACAAGAGAGAACCTATTATGGGAACCACGGGGTGTCTCAGGGTTAGGTGCAAGAGGATACCTGTTGTAGGAATCCTGGGGCATCTCAGGGTGCAGGTGCAAGAGAGAACCTAGTGAAGGAACCACGGGGCATCTTGTGTGAGGGTGCAATAGACAGAGAGACAACCGATTGTGGGGAACCATGGGGTGTCTTGTGTGAGGGTGCAAAAGAGAACCTACTGCAGCATGTGGGCTTTAGTTGGGTGATTTGGGGGGGCTGGCTAAGGAAATGAGTTGCTCTAGGTTGGAAGCTGGCCAGAAGCTGGGACAAATCTATGATTGGGTAAAGAAATGGCAGTTTTTTGTTTTTTGGTTTTTTTTACCAAGAGAAGGGGTGTGTGATGCTTTGTGGGCACAGTGACCTTGTTTTGGTCTGCACTTGGGCAGAATCAGGAAGCAGCCTTGTCCTCATTGCAGCACGGTCTCACCACCCCATCCAGGTTAGCATGCTGTGGGGCTGTTTACATGGCTCGCATGTCACTGGAATGCTGGATGCCGTGCCAGGAGAGTCACCCACGGGGGCAGGTTTTAGTGGAGCTTCCAGACTAAGTCAGACTAGGAAGAAAGGTCTGGCCATCCACTTGTGAAAACTGGCCTATGAACCTTGCGGATCACAAGACTATTATTTATTAGAGAGCTGGAGAGGAGCTCCCTGGGGTGGAAGGCAGTGGCCACAACATGGACTCAAGCTCATCGATGACCATGAAGACGCTGCAGGACTGGGCAATGGGTCGTTCTGCTGGGCGGGGGGTCACCACGGTCAGAGCCGACTCGGCGGGCGTTGTGCCGGGCGGGGGGTCACCACGGTCAGAGCTGACTCGGCAGTCGTTCTGCTGGGCAGGGGGTCACCACGGTCAGAGCTGACTCGGCGGGCGTTGTGCCGGGCGGGGGTTCACCACGGTCAGAGCTGACTTGGCAGTTGTTCTGCTGGGCGGGAGTCACCACGGTCCGAGCTGACCGGACAGCAGCTAGCAACAACAGCAGTGGCCTGGTTGGGCAGCCAGGGTCCAGACGTCAGGTGCCCTTTTTCATCCTCCTCGCTAAGCAGGCCTTTGAGAGACGGTGCTGGTGAAGGATACTGAGTCCACCATGGACCGGCAGAAGACCGAACAAACCAGTCATGGAGGAAGTGCAGCCGGAACGCTCCCAGAAGTGAGGATGGTGAGACTTTGTCTCACCCACTTTGCTCGTGTTCTCAGGAGGGGCCAGCTGAGTGCATTAACCATTTGCTCAACCCAGGGGCTTCTAATAAATAGCTGAAATGTAATGAAACCTCCTTACCCCACCCCGCATGGAGGAATTTAAATACATTAAGGCCCTGACCCTCACGCCTCACTCCTCACAATTCTCATTGAATTGGGTGGGAGTGGAGGTGAGGAAAGGACTTTTCTGAAGTCCCAGGATAATTCTAACGTGCACCCAGGATTGAGCACCACTTCCAAAGGAGACGTCTCTGTCTGTTGGGGTGATGTGATGGTCTCCTGGGTAGAAAGTTGATCCCATGAGAAAGAGAGATGTTTTCATTCCCATCAAGAAAGCAGCGCCCATTCCAACTTTCCTAGAAGTCCACATTTTCCTCGCCTCAGGGAACATAGAAGCAAGTTTGCCTTTCAGAGCTGGGCTCTGAGTGGTGAGGGGCGTAACTCCCAGAAAGGGAGGGTTCTGCGCACTGCTGCTAAGGGCAGTGGGTCTCCCAGGGAAGTGACCCAATTTGAAGGAAGGTGGGGGAGTTGGTTAGGGTGACTACTGCTACATACACAATCCTGCAGTAACAGTAATAACACTAACCCAAAAGTAGATAGATAAGCAAACTGACCAGGGCTGGAGAGGCGAATGGGACCACACCCACGGATGCACACAGGTTTGACAGGGGCTGTCTCTACCTGTGTATTCAAATGTGCTGCAAATATATCCCACGAACGTGGCAGAGCCTCCGGGGAGTGGAGTTACGAGAACTTCTCAGCCAAAGCCAAATGCCTTGCGGGGATGAGCTGCTGGACCTGGGGGCTCAGGACCACAGGCTCAGGGGCATCAAGGTCAACTGGCATAACATGGTCCACAAAGACAGTGTTCTACATCCCACTTCGGTGGGTAATGACTAGGGTCTTAAAAGCTTGTGAGGGGCTATCTAAGGTTCAACTATTGATCTCTCTTTATCCAAAGCAAAGAGTGAAGAAAATCCAAGACGCAGGGAAGCAATCAGTCCACAGGAGAAATGGACCATGAAACCCTCAGCCTCTACAACCCTGAGACCAGAGGAACTAGATGGTGCCCGACTACCACTGCTGACCACTCTGAAAGGGATCACAAGAGGGGGTCCTGGATGGAGTGGCAGAAAATATGGGACAGAACTCAAATCATAAAAAACAGACCAGGCTTACTAGTGTTATAAAGACTGGTGGATCGCAAGACTATGACCCTTCAAGACTGGTACTGAACTCACTCAACTGTCAGCCAAACCACAGACAGGCCAAGAAGGTGACCAAGATTCTAACAGAGGTACCCGTTCCTTAAAGCAATGAGCCACACAAGATCAGAAGGGCACCATTGCCCAGGGGAAAGCCCAGAAGGCAGGAAGGCACGGGAAAGAAGCAGGAATGGAAACCGGAAACACAGGGAGAAGGGGGAAGAGAGCTGTTACACTGTGGGGATTGTAATTGGTGTCACAGAACAAAACGTGTATGAATTGTTGAACGGAAAATCAAGTTGCGCTGTAAACTTTCACCCAAATCACAACAAAAAGCCTAAAAGAAAGCCGTGCTTAGCAGATATTCCTCTTCTCTAGAGAGTTTTCCACAAACAGATTTTAGTTCCAGCCATTCTACACAGTCCACAGCATGTGTGTATTTAACAATGCATTTCATTATAACACATTTACAGCCGCTTCAAAATGACGACTGTGGGCTCCACCTCCAGCACCACGCGGTCACCTTATTTGGACATATTTATAATTCCCCAGAAGTGGTTTGTAGATAGCCAGCACTTTTACTGGGTCAGAAAGTGTTGGCATGACCTAAATCTTATATACGACCGTCTATTTATTTCTGTTGTGAATGCAAAATACGAGAGTTACTTCAGATCCAGCTGAGTGGGGAAACTGGAGGAGGCAAATGGCATGATTGCTGCCCTTCTTACTCTAACTAAATAATTCAGAAAAATCTAGATAAAATATACGATACAAAATAAAAGTGACCTGGGAAACAGTCAAGGCCATGTATTACTGAAAGCTAAAGCATGTGAGTAAGAATATTAATAAGAGCATGCCGATCTTTTCCCGTTCCAAGGCGCCCACTAACGAGACCAAGCGGTGACTCTTGAAATAAAAACTCCTCAGTTAGACGCTCACAACCAGAATGTCCTGCCCTGGGAGAGCAGGGATGGCCGTGGCCGTGTGTGAGACCAGACAGGCAGACTCCAGCCTCAGCCTCGACACCCTCCATGGCTTCACGAGTGTATCCATGTCCGGTGGCTGCCGTAACAGGAGCACAGACTGGGTGGCTTAAACGGTAAAACATACTCTTTCACAGCTCTGGAGGCCAGACGTCGAAAACCAAGTTGTCTGCCGGGAACGTCCCCTGCAGTCTCCAGGGCAGGACCCTTCCTTGCCTCATGCAGTTTCTGGCGGTTCCTGGCAATCCCTGGCCTTCCTAGGAATGGCTGGTCGCACGGACATCACTCCCATCCCTGCTGCTGCGTTCCCGGAGTTTACCCAGACCGGAGTGTCCTCAGACTCATCGGGATCGGGCCACCTTATGCTGAGTGGCAGGAGGAATGGCAGGGGTAGGCTTTTGTTTAGGAACAGAGCCTTGGGAAGGGGCGGGAGAGGCCGCTTGGCCAGCTGGGGTCTCGTGGCCCTTGCTGCTGAGCTGGCAGCAGGGATGGCATGTGGCGGCCCACCCAGTGGAGAGCGCCTATCCCACATCAGACTGCCGTGCTGGGAGGAAGACGCACAGGACGCCCAGGGCTTCGCGTGGGAGGGGGGAAGCCACGTGGCCCTAACCGACAGTCACGGAAGTCCAAGGACACTAATGTTCACGCTGTTTCCAAATGGGACGTGGAGGCAGTAAAGGAGTGGAAAGGCGGGAAGGAAGAAAGGTGGGAAGGATGGAAGCAGACATCTGTCAGGTATTTCATTCACGTGTGGCCCTTCTCCAGCCCGCCCCACCGCCGTGCCCTGCACAGTCTGATGTCTGTTTCTGCTGTCGTTCAGCTGCTGGCCAGCTGGCTCGGGCTCATGGTGGCGCCTGCCCAGCAGGAAGCAACGTTGCCCGGCTCTGCACCAGCTTCACCAGCACTGGTGCACTCGAGCCCTTTGTTGAAGCCACTGTGTATTCTGAGTACCTACAACCCAGGGGACACCTTCCAGCACCACATCCACCAATGTTCCACTGGGACCCACTGGGTTTCCACTGGCTGGTGTTTGGGCAAAGACTACCAGGCCTTTCTTCCTAGTCTGCCTTAGTGTGGATACTCCTCGGAAACCTGTCCACCACGGGTAACCCTCTTATCTTGGCTCTAAGTGGTGATGATGCAGGGGTCATGCCCCGGCTGGTTTGGGAGCACTGGAGCAAGAGAGACCAAGTCCATTTTTCTAGGTGGTTGCCATGGAGTTTATCCCGCCACCTCAGCCCAAGAGAGTTGAACAAATCATACCCACATGTAAGCCACCACAGTGGGACACGCTGATGGGTCATGGATGCTCCCTTCACAGGCTTCTAAGTCCACGATGCTCACTCACTAATAAACTGCTCTTGCCCTCATTTCTGGAGGTGCAGATGGGACTTGGTTAGCAGGATGGTTTATTTTCCCAACACAAGTCAGTCACAGATTCAGAATTAATGAGCTGCATGAAGGCCTGATTTTACACCTCTGGTTTCTTAAATACGTCTTAGTGGATTGATTTAACTTTAAATAAAACTGTATTTAAATTTATTTGCTCCAAGTAAATATTAAATTTGCTAGAGAAAGAAGAGCCTTATTTAATTACATCTGATTGCTTCCCTGAGAGCAGCTGTGGCTTCCTCTCTCTAGGTTTATTACCATCTCTTAGGGCACTGTCCTGGAGGGGTCATGCTAAATGCAGCCAAGCCCCAGCAGGCTGAGAGACTCTGGAGCCTGGTGCTTGGCACTGGGAGGATGGAGGAGTGGAGGTCAGTAAGTGACACCTTCTGCCATCCAGAAGTTTGAGGTCCATATGCAGACGTGAGACCACCTACAAGTAAGGCTACCAGCACGAAACACCAAACAAGGCGAGTACATGCCTTACTTGTCTGTACTGTGCCCAAGCCAAGCCACACACCAGAGTATTAGGGTCACACTGTCCCAAGGAGGGGCAAGCAAGTAAACAGTCAGTCCTCAGCTCTGGGGTTTCACACGCAACTCAAAACAAAGCCACTGCTCTTAAAAGAGTTTTAAAATCTAAGAACCCAAGTCTCTAAAACTTTAAGGTTTTAATTATCATCTAAACAATAAGCTCACTGCCATGGAGTCAGATCCAATTCACACAACCCCTCCTTGGGTTTCTAAGGCAGTATCTCTACAGAAGTAGTTGCCCAACCTTCCTTCCAAGGAGCGGCTAGTGGGTTTGAACCACCAGCCTTCTGGTTAGCAGTCAAATGCCTTAGGCCCTACATAACAAACTGTGGATAACATTGAGAAGAACGGGAAGTCCAGAACACTTAATTGTACTCATGAGGAAACTATGCATAGACCAGGAGGCTGCCATTCAAACAGAATAAGGGGACACTGCATGGTTTAAAATCAAGAAGGGAGTGTGTCAGGATTGTGTCTTTTCACCATACTTACTGAATCTATATGCTGAGCAAATAATCCGAGAAGCTGGACTATATGACGAAGAACGTGGCATCAAGATTGGAGGAATAATCATTAATAACCCACAATATGCTGACAACACATCTTTGATTGCTAGAAGTGAGGATGACTTGAAGCAATTACTGATGTAAATTGAAGAAGTCTGCAGTATGGATTACATCTCAATATAAAGAAAACAAAAATCTTCACAACTGGACCTATAAGCAGTATCACGATAAATGGAGAAAAGATTGAAGTTGTCAAAGACTTCACATTGTTTGGTTCTATAATCGACGCCAATGGAAAAAGGAGTCAGGCCATCAGAAGACATATAACACTGGGCAAGTCGGCTGCAAAGGACCTCTTTCAAGTGCTGAAGAGCCAAGATGTTTCCTTGAGGACTAAGGTGGGCCTGACACAAGCCATAGTATTTTCAATTGCCTCATATGCATGTAAGAACTGGACAGTGAATAAGGAACACCAAAGAAGAACTGATGCTTTTGAGCTGTGGTGCCGGCGAAGAATGCTGAAAGTCCCATGGGCTTCTAAAAGAACTAACAACTCTGTCCAGAAGGAAGTGCAGCCAGAATGCTCCTTGGAGGTGAGAATGGCCAGACTTCGTCTCACCTACTTTGGTCATTTTATCAGAAGGGACTGTTCCCTGGAGAAGGATGTCATGCTTGGTAAGGTGGAGGGTCGATGAAAGAGGGGAAGGCCCTCAACGAGATGGATTGACACAGTGGGTGTGGCTATGGGATCAAGTACAGCAGGCATTGAGGAGCTGATGTGTGACTGGGTGGTGTTTCATTCTGCTGCACGTGGGGTCGCTATGAGTCGGAGACAACTCGACGGCACCTAACAACAAAAACAACAAACAACACACAAAGAGAGCAAACGTGTCAGACTGTATTTGCCCAGGTCACTTAGATTAGATAAAAATCCCACGTGGTTGTGGAGTGTTGTTGTTGTTGTTGTTAGGTGCCATCATGTCCAACTCATAGCACCCCTATGCACAGCAGAACGAAACAATGCCCGGTCCTGAGCCAGTTCCATGATTCTTGCCCCCTGTGCCTACTGGGCACACAATACTATGCCACCAGTGAAATGACATCTGCACCTACAGTCACACAAGTGTGTTCAGTGAACGTGCCGGACAGTCCACCGGCTTGTTGATCTCAACGAGTTGAGGCCTTCCCCTTCCATTCTCCGAAGGGCTTTCCCGAACGCACTTAACACACTCACTGTTTGCCCCACATGGTCAAACTGTGCATTTGAGAAGAATGAGCAAAACCAAAGAAAATGGCAGGTAGGGCAGTTAGGATGCTGTTAGGAGAGACTGCCCTCCACCTGCCTGAGGCGTGGGAAGCGCGGAGCCCAGCCCACGTCCAGCGGGGAACAGCCACGCTCCCCCTGCTCGCCAGCCAGGGTGGCCAGGACAGACGCTGCCTGAGAGTGCTGAGGACTTGCTCCAGCTATTTCAATTTCTGATTTGCACTGAAGGGAGAAAAGCAATCTATCTTCCCTTAGGAGGAAAAAGTCATTCGGAGGAATCTATTTTTGTGCAGTGAAAAGGGTACCCCGAGCACTGCTGGTCCTTGGTGAACAGTGAATCATGGCCGAGCCAGAGAGAGAGGAAGGGAAGGAAGTGCGGGAAGGAGGGAGAGAGCGAGTGCAGGGGGACAGGGCGGGGGGGAGGAAGGAAGAAGGAAATCCTCGCTGATTTGCCCGTGACCTTCAGACACCACAAGGCGTCAACAGGACAAATTCGTTTGCTTCTTCTCACAGATGCACAAACGAGCCCACATAGTTTCTCATGTTACTATGGGTTTAAGCCATGAAAGTCCCCAAGTGGTACGAATGGTCACGGCCCTCGGCTGCTAACCAACAGATTAGCGTTCAAGTCCACGCACACAGGCCTCAAAAGAAAGGCCCGGTCATCTACTTTGGAAACAGCAGCCACTGAGAACTCCGGGACCACAGTTCCGCCCGGACACGCATGGGGCACCAGGAGTTGGAACTGACTCAGCAGCCGGTCTGGCGTGGTACTGGTTTGGGTTCGTGTGGCCTGCACTCAGTTCTCTGCACAGTTACTGCCAGCCGCCACAGTGCAGCGAGGGCACCACTGTCCCACGGTGCTCACCTGCTCAAAGGTGCTGGACCCACGTTCATCTCATGACATGAATTCATCCTGGAACTGATCTAATAAGGGCGGTGAGGGAGAGACACGACTGAAGAGAAGTGGAGCGAGACCCTGGCCTGTAGAAAATAGTTTCTGTCATCAGAGGGATAAAGTTGCAAATGGAAATTCATTTTTCATCAACACTGAAGTCAAAACAGAAATTCTCTCATCTCGGGCAAGGTACCTCAGCATATGCTGTTCTCCACACATAGATCCGTAGGTGGGATGGGAGATTAGAGATATGCAAACACATACATACTCTCATTTTAATGGAAATTATGTTAATTTACCATACTTTATCCGAACTAATCAAAAACTGCTGAAAATACGACCACAGGCAAGTATATCTGTGGGGCTGCCATTTTATGCATTTCAACAATCAAAAGTTAAAAATAAAGCAGCTTATTATCAATTCTGCTAAAGGAAAGTCTTACAGAAAATATTACAAAACGCCATGTCATATGCAGCCAGGATCAAAGGGTACGGAGCCAACGACAAAGGGGGGGCATTTAGAGTTACGGTCGGCAGCTAATTAATAAAAGCACGTTTATTCTTATTCTGGACTTTGTGATGTTTGTGGTATCTATTAGCTTTTCAAAATGCATACTTTGATGTGACTTTGTTTCCCACCTAATTTTTAAATTTGTAATTGCATATGCTCTTTCTCAATGGTGCTCCCCAGATTACAAAATTCGGGGTCCACACAGCCTGGATATACCCCTGCCCGGGGTCCATGAGCACCGCTAGAGGGTGTTCTGACACTGTCAGAGGGGGTGACACCGAGAGCACCCCAACACTGGCAGAGGGGTGACATCAGCATCCCAGTGGTGGGCAGGCTGGACTCACAGGGAGAGGGGGCCACCAAGGCAGTGGCATCACGGGCTGGTGTCAACCATCATCTGGTGCAGTAACTGGTCACTCCCTGTCCTCCTCCCCACCAGTCCGGGCACACACAGGTGGGCCGTGGTGCCCACAACTGGGCAGAGAGAAGGGTCTCTGTTTTAGCCATTGGGAGAGAGAAGGAGCTACGGAGAGCAGGCCAGTAGGGGCAGGCCACAGTGCCGCACAGAGGGGGAGGCGGGTCCTGTGCCCCCAGGTGGGGGCTGACACCTACAGCACTGGGAGACACCAACCCTAGTGACGTCACTGGTCCTGCACCAGCCCCCTCGGAGCAGCCCCCTAGGAAACTGCCCGGCAACCACAACAGGGAACTGCTCGAGTGGGTGGAGCTTCCAGACCAAACACCCAGGCTCCCCAGTGTGTCCGAGAGCTATGCCCGCAGGGACGCGAGGAGAGCAGCAGGAGCCCTGGTGACCAAGGACTAAGGGCCACAGGGACTGACCCGTTAGGCTCAGCATCATCTCAGAGCCTGGACTCTGAGGACAACTGGAGGGCCTGGTGGCAGTGTCAGACCCTCCTCGAAGCCCAGACTTGGGAAAGCAGCAACAGGGAAGGAAGTCCCCCACCGTCTGTGCTCCAGGAAGGGTGGGTGCTAACAACCCCCTCCGTCGTGGGTCGGGGTAAGACTCACGGCCCCCATGCTCCCCTGGGACGAGGCCAGAGTCCGCTCCGACTCAGGTCAATCCCACGTGTGTCAGAGGAGAATGGCGTTCTGCAGGGCTGTCGGCGGCTGATTTGGGGGAAGCAGACTGCCAGGCCTTTCCTCTGAGGTACTCGGGTGGACTTGAACCCCCAGCCTTCTGATTAGCAGCCGAGTGGGCTCCAGACGCAGACCCCCCACATTCCCTTTCTTTCCCTCGTGAACACCCAGCCGCACTGTGTGTGTCCGCCGGTGAATCTGGACAGAATTCCTGCCTGGATCAACTTGAGATAAGCTTCTCCTCGCCAGACCCCTTCACTTTGGCCCACCCTCAGCCTGAAGCAGCGGTTAACACACCCTCCTGAGAACCTGCTGACCCAAAGAACGGCGTTCCCTGCCCGGCTGCTGGTCGGTTTGTTAGCATAGGTGTGCAGCAACAAAACTGTTGCTAAGGGCCACAGGATTGCAAGGAAGTCATCAGTTAATGATCAGATAATGGCATCTCCACCAGGGTCTTTTGTTCGGAAGAAGGTGATGTGTGCTCATTAACCTTGCTGGGGGCAGCCCAAATGACAAGTTCCACCGTCACCGTGGACTGATCTTGGCCAAACGTGCGTCTCTCGATTGTGACGGCCTTTGTTTGTCACCTCTGTGAAACAGGCAGCCTCCACAGGACTACAACTGCAGCCCGGGAAGAAGCAAAGCCAGAATGCTCCTTAAGAGAGGGGGTGGAGGGCGGGGAGACGTCAGCTCGCCTACTTTGGACAGACCATCAGCAATGACCAATCGCTAGAAAAGGACATCCTATCTGGTAACTAATGTTGTTGTTATGTGCCGTCGAGTCGGACCCAACTCAGAGTGACCCCTCCTTGGCTTTCCAAGGAGGCATCACTACAAAAGTAGATTGCCCAAACTTCCTTCTGAGGAGTGGCTGGTGGGTTTGAACCGCCAGCCTTCTGGTTAGCAGTCAAGTGCCTTAGGCAGTACACTACCAGAGGAAACCCTTTATGAGACAAAGCAATGCAAGAGTTGCAACAAAGAGTTGCAACAAGTGCCAACACGCCAATGGTTGTGAAGGTGCCACAGGACCATTTTGCTCTGTTGCCCAAAGGTTGCTGTGAGTTGGAACCAACTTGACAGCAACTAACAACAACAAAATCCTCACCAAGCCCAGATGCGTGCACTAAAAACTCAACATGCACATACATAAATGTGACAAGGTGTACTAAAGAACATTTGAAGCTCTGGCCAAACCCCGACACATTTTGATAATGGCGTCTCACAGTAATGGTTTGGACGCTCTATGGTCGCAATGTATCTTAAGTTTGCTTGACATCAAGAGTCTTAAACCAAACCCAAACCAAACTCACTGCCATCGAGTTGATACCCGACTCAAAGCAAGCCCTTCTTGGGTTCCTGAGGTGGTATCTCTATGGAAGTAGATTGTCCAGTCTTCCTTCCAAGGAGGGGCTGGTGGGTTTGAACCACCATGCTTCTGATTAACAGTCAAATGCCTTAAGCACTGCACCACCAGAGCTCCCAAGAGTCTTAAAGTCACTTTAAAAAAAAATTGTTTCCATTCTCCTTTGTTTGTGGATCTCTTTTTAAAACCAAATATTCCTACATGCATCGGTAGATCCCAATGCTCTGACGAGGTCACTGAATTATCAGTGGCACTGGCTAGAGGCCCTTATCGGCACAGAGACTGCTCCCTGAGTGACAGGCAGGCCACCAGAAAGCCTCCTGCATGAGCATTAATTGCTATTCACAGCTAAGTCTTAGTGCTGGGAGATTTTCATCTTTCTAAAAGGATGCCTGTCACTGTGACTGGATTACCTGACTATTAAATGGTGCTCAACTCAGCTTGCCAACTTTCTAAAGAGACTTCCAGAGCCACAAGAGATACAACAAGTGACTTTCCTAAGTACAAACGAGCAGACCCCGGCTTTGAACATGGCCCCGTGAATTCTCGAGGATGAGAGAGCTTCTGTTTAAGGGCCAAGACTCTTCTGGAGAAAGGAGAGGGAGCAGTTTCTCTGCTTAAGAACAATTTGCCAGGAAATATGTGTCTTTGCCAGGAGTAAGAACAGCAGGAGGGAACAGTGGCGCAGGAGCAGAAACTGCGGGCCAACTCGCCAAGCCAGGAAACGTCCGCAGCTGGCTTCTCAATGGCAGCCACCGCCAGAGAGCCTCCACCCTGCACTTAGGTCCCAGGTCTGCCACTTGAAAATGGCTGGACTAGAGCGTTAGACTTGGCATGAAAGAAGACAGCTGCACTGACGAGTCCCTTGGAGACTCTCAAAATCCCTCCAGAAACAGGTACGTTGAGTATTGTCCTGCCTCTGGTTGCGTGGTGCCGAAGGCATCTGACTGCTAACCAGAAGGTTCAAACCCACCAGCCACTCCTCGGAAGGAAGACTGGGCAATCTACTTCCGTGAAGATTTACGGCCTGGGAAACCCAAGGAGGAGTCACTATGAGTCGAATTGATGATAGTGAGTTTGATCCTTTTTGTTTTGTTTTTAACCCAAAAGCAAACCCACTGCTGGGGAGTTGATTCCGACCCACAGAGCCCCTAGAGGACAGAGTGGAACTGCCCCAGATGGTTTTCAAGGTTGTCAATCTTCACAGAAGCAGACAGCCTCATCTTTCTCCTGAAGAAGGGCTTGTGGGTTCGAACCACAGACCTTTCGGTTAACAGCGAAGTGTTTTAACCAGTGCCCCAGCAGAGCTCCTTATTCTCCCTGTCGAGTGTTTGCTTCTAGGGGAGGAAAGGACGGATCACACAACGAGACCTTAATACACATCCACAGGTTGAAAGCAAAGAGGCGCCATGAAAGAAACGGACAGAAAGTCCACAGGGACACAGTGGAACAGCTGGGCTCTACCACCAGCACGAAGGTGGGGACAAGGGGTCCTGGAGAGGGCCCGGAAGGTGAGTGAGCCTTTCCTTCCAGGATGCACGTCCCATGACCAAATAACCCACGTCCCCTTCTGAGACCTTACCAACACTCTGCCAAGGTAGTGTCCCCATGGCTGCAGTTGTCATTGTTGTTGTTGTTATGTGCCGTTGAGTCAAACCAGACACATAGTGACCCCTCCTTGGGTTTCCGAGGCAGTATCACTATAGAAGTAGGATTGCCCAACCTTCCTTCCGAGGAGTGGCTGGTGGGTTTGAACCGCCAGCCATCTGGTTAGCAGGCAAACGTCTTAGCCACTATGCTACCAGAGGCAAGAAACCCAAAGTGGCTGCATCAACAGGCTTGTCTGGTGGCACTTCTGGGGAACTTGACAGTTGACACCAGGTGTGTCGTACCATGGAGCTACAATCACGCCAGATGACCTCCTGATGTCGTAGCCACACCCCGACTTTGGAGGAAAGCAGCTTAACTGTCAGTGGAAGGGCAGCCCGCGGTGCTGCTTGGCATGTGTTGTCCGGTGCCGCTGGGGGGGCTGTGACTCTTAGCGAGCCCCGGCCACAATGGAACCCAGCACGGCCCGGCCCCCACCGTCCTCGCCGTCGCTGCTGTGTTTGCGACCCCCGCTGCAGCCACCGGGCGGTCCGTCTCACACAGCAGCTGGGTCTGTACTTTACACGGCTCTTCACTTAGCTGATACCCTAAATGCCCCATGCAGACAAAAGCTGTGCGAGGGCCTGCCCAGGCAGCACGGCTCCTGAGTCAGTAAGGGCATGAGGCGAGGAGTGAGAAGGGGGTTTCCTGCAGGTGCACAGGCAGGAACCGGGAGCTGCCTCAGACTGACTTCCGAACAACCAGTCCCCTCCACGCATATGACGGGGCATGGAAAATACGAGCGTTCTAAGAGCTAACTCGCATTAGTGGGGATGCAGAGTCATGGCTGCCAGGGGGCGGTTGACTTTCAGGTGAAAGCTGTTCGCACTGCCCCCGGGTGGCTAAGCAGAGGCAGCTCTTGAGACACCCTCTGTAACAGGGGAAGAGAGACCCCAGATGCCAACAGGTTCAACACAAACACTATTACTAAGCCTTGGACAGCACAAAGTCCAAACAAAGACACTCACCCAGGATGAGGGAAGCCATCAGCAGGTACACGGTACGGAAAAATGAACGGAGTCTGCTGAGTCACGGCCATGGGGCTAACTATGTACGACTGAAAGCAAAGGGACTCATCACAAAATCCTGGTTGGTGGCAGACGGATTCGTCACTGTTACAGGCAGGACTACAGAAGCAGGGAAAGGCCACGACTGGGATACACACGTAACTGAAGACATGAAAGGGTTACCGGGCTGGCCCTGGGTCTGCCTCCCTGGCGACGTGGTGGTCCGGACAGGCTGTGACTCATGACCCTGCAGCCTGAGCCTTAGCCACAAGGTGGCTTCCAGACAATACTGAAGACCCCAACCTTGATGTAAATCAGAAAAGGACCCTCCCGGGCAGGTTCCCCAGTTCCCTGTGTGAACACCATCTCCGTTCACCCCACTCCTCCTGAGGGCAAACCACCGCTCCCCAGGCTTGCCCTGGACCTCGTCTGTGCACAGCCGCGACGCTGGTTCACGCTCAGGAAGAACCCAGATGGCATCTGCAACTGACGTCAAGCCTCAAAATGGAGCTGGGGCTCCCACTGCAGACCACACCTCCCACACCCCCAAGTGCTTCAGGATTTAAGCTCTCCTGCAGTTCTGTGCAGTGCCTAAGGCACTTGACTGTTAACCAGAAGACTGGCGGTTCAAACCCACCAGCCACTCCTTGGGAGGAAGATGGGGCAATCTACTTCCGTAGTGATACTTGCCTAGGAAACCCAAGGAGCGGTCGCTATGAGTCGGGTCCCACTCAATGGCACGTAACAACAACAACAGTTCTGCTGGCTTCTTGTGTACTTCCTTCCCTTCCGTGTTCCTGAGAGGGTCTGCTCTTCCATAGGATCTTTATGGATGTGGGAAGAGGCCTCAGCCAGTCAGGACTGGCCCCTGAGGGACGCAGGCTGCCTCCCCATGGCAGCCTGTGGCATGCTGCTTCTTAGCTCACAGTCCCTCCTCCCCTCATACGACTTGAGAGTGGATGGTGGTGCGGAGCGACCCTGTGTGGGACAGAGGCCTGCTTCCTAGGGTTTGCTCACTTGTGAGTTTTATGGAAGCAGATTGCCAGGCCTTTCGTCACGGGGTGGGTTCCAGTCACCAACCTTCAGTTTACCGGACGGGCACAGACCGTTTATGCCACCGAGGGTCCTTACGTGCAACTTAGCACATGTCACTGACAGTGAGTCCTCCAAGGGGGCCTGGCTCTCAGCCAATCTCAGCCCAATTTCAGCACAAAGAGGCGTCGAACCCCTTAGGAAAAGCAGCCAGGCTCACCCTGCAGAGGACAGAAGGCAGCCTCCTGCACCAGCGGCTAACGCTGAAGGCAAACTTAGGATGTCCCGGGGCTGGCATACGCGAACAGGATGACCGCGGACCTAAGGCACAGCTCCGTTTAAATTAAGATTCTCATTTCTACCTTCCCAAACAAAGCCATTCGGGCTTTTTCCTTGCCTCAGCGTTGCTCTTCAAATAACAAAGACCATGAGAATCAGAATTTCTAACCGAGATGAAGAACTGTTCAGAGTGTGTTAAACCTGCTAAACCTGCTCTTTGAATCACTAGGTCGACTGCCTAATTCCTTCTCGCTTCCCCAGCTCTGGTGGTGTAGTGCCTAAGGCATTTGACTGCTAATCTGGCAGTTCAAATCCACCAGCCACGCCTCGGAAGGACGGCTAGGCAGTCTTCTTTCTGTAGTGATACTGCCTCAGAAACCCAAGGAGAGAAACCCCAAGGAGGGGTCGCTATGATGGCACATAACAACAACAAGTCTTCAACTGGAATGGACTGATCTACATTCAGTCACAATGGCCCCACATCAAAATGCCTTAGTTAAGTTGTATCAGGAGATAAGGAATTAATGTCTGGCTGGGAATTGTTAAGAAAGTTTGTGATCTGACAACTCCTTGTAAACCCCCCTCCCCCTTCACTCCTCTTTGATGTGAAACCAGCTCCCTTTGTCTATTTTACCAAATGAAAACAGACTGCTTCTCCTGCAGGTAGTATACAATAAAGAATAAATGGATTTGAAGGAAGAAGTCAAAGCTGCACTGAAGGAATTGGTGAAGAACAAGGCTCCAGGAATTGACGGAATACCCATTGAGATGTTTCAACAAACGGATGCTGCGCTGGAGGCGTTCACTTGTCTGTGCCAAGAAATTTGGAAGACAGCTTCTTGGCCAACTGACTGGAAGAGATCCGTACCCATTCCAAAGAAAGTTGTTTCAACAGAATGTGGAAATTATCAAACAATATCATTAATATGACACACAAGGAAAATCTTACTGAAGATAATTCAAAAACGGATGCAGCAGTATATAGACAGGGAATTTCCAGAAATGCAAGCTGGATTCAGAAGAGGATGTGAAATGAGGGATATCATGGGTAATGTCAGAGGGATCTTGGCTGAAAGCAAACAATACCAGAAAGATGTTTACCTGTCTTTTATTGCCTATGCAAAAGCATTTGACTGGGTGGATCATGCAAATTATGGATAACATTGTGAAGAACAGCAACTCCAAAACACCTAATTGTGCTCATGTGGAACCTGTACAGAAATCAGGAGGCTGTCATTCAAACAGAACAAGGGGGATATGCATGGTTTCAAATCAGGAAGGGTTAGCATCAGGGTAGTATCCTGTCACCACACTTATTCAATCTGTATGGGAGCAAATCATCCAAGAAGCTGGACTATATGAAGAACACAGCATCAGCCCTTGAGGTAGACTCATTAACAACCTGCAACATGCAGATGACACAACCTTGCTGAAAGTGACGATGACTTGAAGCACTTGATGAAGATCAAAGATGACAGTCTTCAGTATGGATTACACCTCAACATAGAGAAAACAAAAACCCTCACAACTGGACCAATAAACAGCATCACAATAAATGGAGAAAAGACTGAAGCTGTCAGAGATTTCGCTTTACTTGGACCCACAATGAACACCTACGAAAGTAGCAGTCAAGAAATCAGACGTCGTATTGCACTAGGCAAATCCGCTGCAAAAGACCTCTTAAAGTGCTGAAGAGCAAAGACGTCACTTTGAAGACTATAAGGTGTGCCTGACACAAGCCATGGTATTCTCAATAGCCTCATATCCGTGGATAATGAATAAGGAAGACCGAAGAAGAGTTGATGCTTTTGAGTTGTGGTGGTGGTGAAGAATGCTGAAAGTACCGTGGACTGCTAAAAGAACTAACAAATCTGTCTTGACAGAAGTGCAGCCGGAATGCTCGTTGGAAGCGAGAATGGCCAGTTTCTCTCAGCTACTTTGGTCGTATTGTCAGAAGGGACCATTCCCTGGAGGGTGTCATGCTGGGTAGAGCTGAGGGGTCCGTGAAGAAGGGGAAGACTCACTGAGCTGGACAACACAGTGGCTGCAACGACCGACTCAGGCCCAGCAAGCAAGGAGCTGGGTAACAAAGGGCCAGTTTCGGTTTGACCTGATTTATGGAGGCAGGTGAGTGACTCAACAGAGTTTTTGTATTTGAAGTGTTTGCTACAGTTAATAATTCATATATTTAGCCACATTAGTTACACATTCACCTTTCGTTTTTTCAACTGTGAGGATGGTGCCCAACGGGCAGTGTTTTGTTCTGTGGCACACAGGGTCACTGTAAGTCGGAGCCTACCCCATGGCACCTAACAGCAACAACGCTTCTCCTGCAAAAGACGACACGGGCACGGGTGGCATTTTCTTATAGGACGCAAATGTGATGTAGATGTAAGCGTGACTCCATTTCATCAAATGCAAGCGTTCCCTCAATGAAACCTTCTGTTTTGATTTCTAAGGGAGCGTCAGCCCAGTTTTTCACTGAGACAGAACACTGATGCTCCCAGCTTGTTGTCAAGGCGTAGCCCCTCAGTTAAGAGTAGACCCAGGACTTGCGCCTAAGGCTGAGCCTGCGCAGAAGGAGGAAGTCAAGTGCGCAGGTGCGAGGTTCCACTGCTCCTGGGGTCTGATGGCTGGCTGTTTGCACAAGGTTGTGACTGCGCTCCTTTTCTAACTTCTTGAGATGCACCAGTCCCTGCCTCCAGGCATGGGGTGTGGACAGAACAACAGCAAGTAGAAACCGAGTCCTCCCGTCAGCCAGGCCCAGGATGCTGATCTCCAGCAGGTTCGACCACAGGTTCATCTGAGCTGGGAGACGTCACAGCCCAAGGAGGTACGTGGAACTGTGTTTTTCCTTGTGTCTCCACATGTGTAAACAGTCTACATGGATTCCAGCCTTTGCTCCTAAATTGCTGGACTGCTTGTCACTTTCATGAGCAGTTTCCTTTAACGGCCATTAACCTTTTAACTCCATTATAAACAATCTCTTAAAGGCATTTCACAATGTGGCAGCATTTCTTTATCCATTTTTCACTTATTTTTCATTCTTGGTTCTGTATCATGAAAAGCTACCCTCTCTACCCAGGCGGGCCCTGTTTTGTGACACTCTCCAGAGCTTATCTTTGCGCAGTGTGGAAATGGCCTCTGGCACACACTGAATTCTCAGTGAAAACCAGCTCTTGCTTTTATGAATGGTGTCGAAGTCACTCATTTCTGCAGTCAGCAGCTCAAATATCAATTATATGTAAGGCCCCATGTATGCCACGCAGGAGAGAAGACATATTTACTCAGTCCAGGCTTGGGGACCCCAAGGCACATGGGGAGGCAGCCTGAGGGAGGTAGGGGGAGTGCAGATGGGCCTTTTGAATACCCAGAGTTTCCCTTCAATACACGTGCGTTCGGAGTTGGGTAACAATACATCAGTTTAGGCTTCCCCTGTATTTATGAAGGCAGACAACTGGGTCAACAGAGTGAAGGAGCTGGGAAAAGTTTTTGCATTTAAAGTGTGCGTTACATAACATTAAGAATTAATATAATTATCCACATTAGGTTACACATTCACCTTTGGTTTTTTCAATTAAAACACAATTTACAAATTAATTTTTGGCTTGTGGTATTATGATGCAAAGTGTAAAAATTTTATCTAAACACATAAACAACACTGGAATGTTAAACATAACCTATTAGTTCTTTACATTTCTTAGGACTGTTTCATACTTAAGAAGTTATGCTTGCTGAAGTGGTTCTAAAAGTTGATACATTAAATGTTTGCACACAGCTTAAGATACTTGAAGGAATTTAATTCAAAAAAAATTTTTTTTTAAGTCTCCTTAAAGTAACCAGTAAAACTTACTCCATCTGCAAATGGACGATGAGGATATATGCAAGCTGAATTTAAGAAAATTTGGAGCTCTGGATTTTTTACTGTCATGTACTGATTATGAATTTAGCCACAGGTATTCTTTTCTCTGCTTTAAAGCTATCCGTAAGGCAACAAGGACGGATTCCAACATCGTGGGCTGAGACTTTACTGGGAGAACGTGGACAGTCCACGCTGAGATAGCTCATGGGAATGGGGACCAAACCTCACTCACAGACATCATCAGAGCCAACAGCTAGAGCTGCCAAGAGCCGCATGGAGGGACCTTCAAAGTCTGATGCCGAGTGGGGAAAAAAACAAACAGAAAAGCCACAGGAAACGAGATCTAGTATGCAATGTGGTTACCTGCACATGAAAGCACGTGAACAAGATGGCCGCGCAACACGGAGAACAGAATTAATGTCACTGAACTGTACATTCAACAATGGCTAAAATGGCCAACGTGGTGTGTGTATGTGTGTGTGTGTGTGTGTGTAGTCCATGATGGAAAAAAGAGACTGTAACCCCCAAAATCAGTCAAGCAGCCACACGAACAACATGGACACACAGACCATCACTATCCCTTGTGAGCTGTGCCACCTTAAAGTCGACAGTGCCACTGCCAGGAAGGTAAAGATGCCACTGTCTCGTGCCCTGAGCACAAGTTCCTCCATGAGCTCCAGTTGCAATTTCAAGTCATTCATTTTGCATAAACGTTTGGTCACTTACTCAACTAAGTCTGCATGCACCCAATGGCCACTGAACTTAGCCATTATTTCCCAGGACTTGGACTCTGTCTTATGGGGTATGTACCGTGCCCCTGGCACCGAATTAAGTACTTTCTATGTATCAGCACAGTTAAGCCTCACCAAAAGCATGGGAAACATACGCAGTGAGTTGACCAGCTGAATTAGCACAAGGAGACAGAGAATAAAGGGGTGAGGAGATGGGCACGGTGCTCACACTCATGAACAAAGGAGGAAACAGGTGTGGACTCAGACTCCCTGTCTCTCGGACCCACATGCTTTATTGAGAAAATGTCTGTCTGTCCCAGCATGGAATGTATCAGACTTGATTAAAACCACTGCCATGGAATCGATTCTGATTCATAATGACCCTCTAGGACAGAGTGGAACTGGCCTGTAGGTTTTCCAAGGCTGCACATCTTTACAGAAGCAGAGACGGCCAGATCCTCCTCCCAAGGAGCGGCTGGTGGGTTAGAATTGCTGACCTTTGATTAGTAGCCAAAAGCTTTCATCACTGCACCACCAGAGCTCCTCAGCCTTGACTATAAACCTATTTTTATGGCAATCCGCAATTGTGACCATTGATTCAGGATCTTTGAACCTCTGACTTCAAGGTTCAGTGTGCAACCCTGACACATCCAACACAGTGAACTGGACAACTTCTTGTGTTTGGAGCTAGAAATGGACTTTGGCGATACAGGAGTCCTTGAGCAAATGATTTCGGACTTAAGAAATGCTGACTTCCCCTGCAACACAACTGTATGCCAGCTGCCCTGCTGCCAGCTGTGAACAGTGCTACAGAAGTGGGTGCCCCAGGGAACGTGGGTGCACACAGGAGCATGAGAGAGACCCACTGGTCCCTGCTGAGAACTGACGAGCTAGAAGCTCAGTCCCTTCCATTGCTTTCTGAAGCCTCAGTAGTAAAGCGTCCTGAGTCAGACACTCAGGCCTCAACCTGGCAGGATTGGCAGGACTCATCGTCCAAAGTTCCTTCCTTATAAACAGAGCAACTTATTCAGGAAAGAGTCACCTTTAGGGAAATGAGTTTTTGTCTTGATAAGATGCTAACATTTTGCAGTAATAATTAGAATCCCATCACTCTTCCTGCCCTTGGCTGTGTGGATGGAACTGTTATATGAACTGTGTGTAACTACTTCATTTATGAACTGTGTGTGCAATTGTAACATGAAACAAGCTTCAATCCTTCCTGCCTTCAGTAATGCAGACATTAGTACAGTAAATGATCTTTCTTTTTAGGGGTGGTGTGGGAGGACAGAGGAGAAATTTTCCCATCTAAAAATCAGAACAAACTGACAGGTTGAAAGCCTGAGTATCCATTTAATCTCTCTAGTACCAACCAGAGCAGCTACTTGTATTCAACTTATCGAACTCAAGTGATCGAAGTGGGATCCGCCAACCACATCTTAGGGTAAAACAAAGTCTTGTCTTTGGGTCCTACGTGATCTAATGAAATGCACCCTCCCGGTTTGGTATCAATTAAAGATTAGTATAGGTTTTTGGCTTGGTTCAAAATGCGAGCTGACAGCCGCTGGGAAATTTTATTATGCCCGCCCGAGTAGAACATAGGGGAGGCCGTTACCAAGGGGAGGGAGAAAACTCAAGGCAGGAGCATTCCATGAGAAGCGGTGGTCCGCAGGGTGTTCTCCAGAACAGAGCCCCCAGCACACTCACGGAACTGGACATCCAGAGGGAGCAGCTGGTGGCCGGGACGCGGGTCGGCTGCCACCAGGGGCCATCACCTAGGGCCAAGGCGTACAGGCGCTTCCAGAAACAGGCCCCCACACGCATCGTCCTTCTCCTGGGGTCTTAAATTCACATGCAGGCAGGGCCCAGACGAAAAGCTGACATAAGGGCTCCAGGTCAGGACTCTGTCTACCTGGGAAGAGTGTGCGGCACCGACTCCCCGGCTGGCCGCTGCCCTGTGGAATCGGGGGCCCGATGGCGACCACATGATGATGGTGCTGCTGCTGCCGTTAGTTGTCCTCCGTGAGCTCCCACTCACGTGACCTCATGCACAACAAAGAAACGCTGCCCATCCTGGGCAATCTCCATGAGCGCTGGGGTGTCTGAGTCCCCTGGGCTGGCTGTGTGTCAGCCCACCCCACTGAGCGCTGCCCTGGTTTTCACTGACTCTGCACTTCACCAACCATGACGTCTTTTTCTACTGATTGGTCTCTTGTCTCAAGTTGGCAAGCCCGAGTCTCGCATCCTCACTTCTAAGGAGCGTTTTGGTTGCATTTCTTCTGAGACTGAATTGTTCTCTCTCCTGAGGGTCCGTGGCACAGTCACCATTCTTCACCAACACCACAATTCACAGACATCAGTCCTTCAGTCTCCCTCCTCGCGGTCCAGCTTCCACATGCATCTGAGGGGATGGCAAAGGCCATGGTGTGCATCAGCACAGCTCCGTTCTCAAAGGGCCATCTTGGCTTTCTCAAACTTCAAAGAGGTCTTTTGCAGCAGATCTGATGAATGCAAGATGATAAATGGCCTGAACTGGGAGCAGAGACGCCCGTTTCCCAGTGGGGATGATAGCGTCAGGAGGAAGCCACCTCACCCATTGTGAAGACCCGCCTTTGGCTCGTGCGCACACTGCTCTCACTCCTTGCTGGAGGACACTCGGCCCTGGTCCGCTTCAGACACATTTTCCACTGAGCTCTGACCAGGGTGACACAGTGGGCTGTCTTGGGGACCTCTGTCAGCACCCCTGTGATATCCTTCGTACCACTGGCCTCCGGCAGCTGCAGCTGACGCTCCAATGAGCTTTCCATCTTGAGCACGTGGAAGAGTTCGTCACTGGGCCCAGCAGAAGGGGACCAGCTGGTTGAGCAGCTGAGGGGATCGTGGATTTCACCCTCTGCCACTTTCACTTGTGAGTGGAAAACCAAGCAACCAACCAAACCCACTGCTGTCGAGGTGATCCTCCTCTTTGGGTTTCCAAGGTGGTAAATCTTTACAGAAGTAGGCTGCCCCATCGTCCTTCTGCGGTGCGGCTACTGGGTTTGAACCTCCAGGCTTCTGGTTAGCAGTCAGATGCCATAGGCACCGCACCACCCCCTGAATTTAGGGAAAAGCTGTCTGGGGGCCAGTGGGCACGTTGCTGCTGCTCCCCCCAGGAATGGACTCAGCGTAGACGGACTGTCGCCCACTGAAGCTCGGCTGCCTTCGTTCCTTCCGCCCTGGGCCGGTTCCACTGCCCCGCTGTGCACAGGAGGCACTCAACTGACGTTTCCTCCCGTGCTCCAGGAGGAGCAGAAACTGCCTGCGCCTGAGTGAGCTCTGGCTTCTGGTAAAACCCCAAGACCCCACTCACTGCCATAGAATCAATCCCAACCCACAGCGACCCCTCCTTGGATTTCCGAGGCGGTATCTCTATGGAAGTCAATCACCCGATCTTCCTTCTAAGGGGTGGCTGGTGGGTTTGAACCGCCAGCCTTCTGGTGAGCAGTCACTTCTGGTAGAGGAAGGAAAACGAGGACCAAGACTGCTTCAAGGCTGGCAGCCCAACACCCTGAACGCACACCACGTGCCTCTTCTGGCACCAGAGCATCATTCAGAGACAGGAAGCCAGGGGTGAAGCCCCTCGGTGGAGACAGGGTTTCATGGAACAGAGATGGGCTCAGTCCTGCGATCTGAGCTGAGGGCAAGCCCACCGGAGAGCTGGGATCAGAGCCCCCTGCCCGGCCTTCCGCAGCCTCCTCTCTGGACGCGTGCTCCCATCACCTCATGTGCTAGGCTTATGCAGCCCCGGGTCTGGGCACCACTCATTCGACCACCAGTGACGGAGGCGACGTGTGAGCTGCGTGCGAGGGGCGCCAGGCCAATACGACACAGTTCCTTCCCTTTCTTCTTTCCAAGTACCCGGTCGCCATCGGAGCTTGGCCCCGAGCGTTTATTTACATCGGTGGTGTTCATTATTTTCAGATTGGATCCGTACAGAATACAGCACACCAGGTGCCATAAGAAAGCTGCCTGGAATCAATACAAAGTCCATTAGATTTCTTGCTTTCCCTGTGAGCTGAAGGGCTGTCAATCATCCTAAAACACAGAGCTTCTAAAATGAATGCTTGATTTCTAGCATTTGGAAAAATAAGTAATGGCCCTCTAGGCCCCTAACTTGAATTACCCTCTAATTGCAGAATACAGGATATATATATATATATATATGATTTGGGTGAAAGTTTACAGAGCAAATTCACTTTCCATACACCAGTTCACATACACTTTGTCTCATGACGCTGACTGCAATTTCCCACAGTGCAACAGCTCCCCTCCACTTCCTCCCCACAGCCACCTCTTCCCTGTGTCCTTCCCTCCCATGCACTCTTGCCCCCTGAGCTGTCTCCCCAGGATACAGGATTTCTTAAAAAGTCAGTTTGAACGTGTGTGCAGTGATGTTCCTAGAGGGGCCCGTTGATGACTGTAAGGAATGTTCCCAGGAAAGCTCTTTCCCAGTGTGGACGAATCGTGTGTGTCAAGGTAGCGATGTGATACATGGGGCTGTCAATGGCTGATCTTTTGGAAAGAGATTGCCAGGCCTTTTTTATGAGGCACTTCTGGGTGGCCTTGAACTGCCAAACTTTTGGTTAGCTGCTGAGCACTTTAACCATTTGCACCATGCAGTGACCTCCCCCCCCCCCATGGCACACACGCTTTGGAACTTTGCACTTCATCACTTGGATGCCATATTGTGAAACCAGGGTAGGTACCATCTGTTGGCTACAAATGAATACAAAGTGTCAGTGTGGAAGGCCCTGAGATGAAGCTGCCTTGTGTTCCAGGACCCAGTGAGGTGTGCGGCCTCTAAGATCATTGCCAGGGAACAATCACACGCTGGTATCAGTTACATTCAGAAAGATCCGAAGTGCTGCCATCCAATCAATTCTGACCCAAAGCGCCCGTAGAGGACAGAGTGGAACTGCCCACAGGGTCTCCCAGGCTGTCAGTCTTCACAGAAGCAAAGCCCAAACCACACCCACTGCCTGGAGTCCATTCTGACCCACAGCGCCCCTAGAGGACA
>NW_006922035.1:81860-86833 GCF_000298275.1 Orycteropus afer afer | reverse complement strand
AGCCCAAACTACACCCACTGCTGTGGAGTCCACTCTGACCCACAGCGCCCCTAGAGGACAGAGTGGAACTGCCCACAGGGTCTCCCAGGCTGTCAATCTTCACAGAAGCAAAGCCCAAACCACACCCACTGCCTGGAGTCCACTCTGACCCACAGCGCCCGTAGAGGACAGAGTGGAACTGCCCACAGGGTCTCCAAGGCTGTCAATCTTCACGGAAGCAAAGCCCAAACCACACCCACTGCCTGGAGTCCACTCTGACCCACAGCGCCTGTAGAGGACAGAGTGGAACTGCCCACAGGGTCTCCTAGGCTGTCAATCTTCACGGAAGCAAAGCCCAAACCACACCCACTGCCTGGAGTCCATTCTAACCCACAGCGCCCCTAGAGGACAGAGGAGTGCCCCATAAGGTTTCCAAGGCTGTATCTTTATGAAGGAGTCCTAGTGGGGTGGTGGTCAAAGCACCTGGTTGCTAACTGAAAGGTTGATGGTTCAAACCCACCAGGGCCTCCGTGGGAGAAAGATGAGGCACTCTGCTTCTGTAAACATTCACAGCCTTGGAAACCCTCTGGGCAGCTCTGCTCTGTCCTGCAGGGTCATCATGAGTTGGAATCAACCGTCAGCAGTGGGTGGGTTTGGTATTCTTCATGGAAGCAGGCAGATTGCCACGTCTTTCTCCCACATAGCAGCTGGCAGCTTCCAACTGCCTACCAGTCTCTCAGTTAGGAGCTGAGCACTTAGCCAGGGTCCTTAAGGCTAGGGAAATCCCCATCTGATTCTAAGCAGAGTGGCCCACAAGGCTTTGCACTCCTTCTCCAGAGAATATGCTCTGATGCGGACACCCTGCCCTTGACCAGGTCCGTGTGGCTAACGCAGTGTTTGGCTGCAACCCAGGAGTTAATGCAGGCGAAGTCCGTTTTCCTCCCTATGGACACATCAGTGTGCTGGCCAGGGGAGGTCATTATTTTCCCCTTCAAACTGAATTAGGCATTTCAAGAGGATGCTGCTTTTGTCTTTGCCTTAGCAACACGGCCTTCATCAATATCCTCGAGTCCTGGGACCCCTCCCACAGGGTCGGTGCTGGATTTCTTTATTTAAAGCCCCCGCCAGCATGAGCACAGGAGGACCATCTGGCCACAGATTCCGGGAGGGGCCCTGCCAGCGAGTGGGCACTTCAGCCTCCGCGACATGGAGGAACAGACTCGAGCAGCCTGGGAAGGTCAACTGTGGCAGGTGATGTGGGAGATGGGGAAAGGACCATGAGCACACAGTCACTGTTGCTTAATGGCACCTAACAATGTAACACAAACCTCACATCGCACTGTATTGGAAGGAACTGTTGCACGTGCCATGTCCCATGAGCAGTGCCCACCACATTAACGTCTTAGGGAATGACAGATGTGCAGGCACCAGGTCGGGGGGCGGGACAGAAAGACAGGGACAGACGGGACACAGATGAACAGTCCTCGCCCGTGGACAGTGAAAGTCAGGTGGGTACACGGGCATGCAGGATTCCAGGGAAATCTAAGTGGGTGGGTGGGCTGCAGAGGTCCCCTGAAACCCAACGGCCCCGGACCTGGGAGCAGCTACGCGCCCTCTGGCTGCCCAGCGCCGGTCACTGTTGGTTACTCATGTGCTGGCGACAATGTCTTAGTGACTTCCACTGAGGGCCATATGGTACCAGTGAGCCCGGCACATTTTCCTGACACTGGAAGGGATTTGCTAAGCTTAGTTTTCTAGCCCCCAACTGTGTTTGAGTGACAAGGATCCCGGGAGTCAGAGAACACAAGGCCAGCATGTGAGATTACAGGGAATGAGGGTTTGCTTAGTGCCAGTGTCTCAGCTGTGATGTGGGGACGCACAGGTGTGCTGGTGGCCAGCATGGCAGTGTGTGTCCCCAAAGGCCATCCTGGGGAGACTCCTGAAGACACAGCCGTGCTGTGAGGAAGCAGATGCTGCCTCCTGGGATGGGACCAGTGCCCTCAGCTCCCTGCAGTCCCCACCGCCTACTGCCTGACCGCGGTCAGCTTCTCGTACAGACCGCTGCCCCCGACTCCTGGGGGCACATGGACTTGGGTGTCCAGGTCCCTCCATATTCTCTATTTCAAAGGAGCCCAAGGTCTTCAGAACCTGTCACTTCAAAACCTGTAAAATTACTCATTTAATTAAAGACTCCATTATGTGTCCGTACTGCTGGGTTGCTGAAGTTTTCTTTAAAAATCATTGCATTTTATCTCTTAAAAATTTTCTTTGTACTAAAGGGATTGAATTGAGTGGCTCGTACTACTTGATTAATATCACATTATAATCACCGGTTTGTGAAGGACCCATTTCTTTTTTTTTATTTCTCCCCTTCATCCTCCAAACGCACTCACCTTCCCTTCCTACCCAGAGGCACTGATGTGACACGGTGGCTGCCTGTCCAGAGAAGCTCAGCTGATGTGCGCCGTGGTGCTGGGTGAGCAGGCACGGCCACTCCGCCATCGGGTCACTGGGCACCGAGGCTCGCCTGCCGCTGGTCCTGCCCTCTCAACGCTGCTTCTGACCCGTCCGGACTTTTACACCTTTCTGGGAAAAGGTTTGGGCCGCTCCCCTGCTCTCGGACCTGAACTGATAACTACCTGAAAGACCGTCTTCAGAAATCACTCTGTAAATCCTGGTGGCACAGTGGTTAAGCGCTCAGATGCGAACGGAAGGATCGGCCATTCGAACCTCCAGCATCTCTGGGAGTAAAGGCCTGGCCACCTGCCCCTGTGAGGTGACAGCCGAGGAAACGCTGTGGGGCGTCTCCTCCGTCACCTGGGATGGCTATGAGCTGGAGTGGAGACGACAGCACCCAGCAAGAACAGACAGAGGAGGGTCAGAGGCGAGACACAAGCCCAGGGTCTGGCCGAGCCCTCATTCTGGCAGGCTGTGTCCAGCTGTCTCTGTCGCTAACGTGAACTCAGAAGGGCTTTGTTTATTCAAGCACATCTTCCTTCCTGACTGCAGACACGCCTGGTAGAACCTACGTCATCTCTCCAAGGTGGCGCTTTTGTTCATTGCGAGTCTATTGTCTTGACACAAACATCCTTCAAGCACTGATTCAAATCCCCCTCCTCCAAATACTGAGGTGACACCCTGTTCTATGGGAAAGCTGAGGTTCCCACCGAGAGCTTGTGGTCTCAGATCCGACAACACCCTTCTTGGAAGTGGCCCCCTGGACACAGCTTACTGCTTGGCAGGCCATGTCCCCTTCCCACAATACGAGACCCTCAGGGGCACGGCTATGTCTCAGTTACCTCTGCCTCACAAAGGCTGATCTAAAGATGTTCACAGGAATTTGGCTGAAAATCAACATCCAATGAGGACCACAGGCCCATCTGCCCAGTCCTCCTTCCCTCTTCTCTCTTCAAATGATGGTTTCCGTGTAATAGTTAAACCCACATGTGCGCATATGTGTGTGGGGGGGGTATTTGTGGTGGGTGTGTGTTTGCCTGCCACGCCGAATATTTATTTCCGCTTCCGCAGTCTACTTCATCCCTTTGACAGTGCAGGCTCACTCACAGCGCAGAGCTTAAGTGCCAGTAGTCTCTTCCACCCTCTGTGATGCGATTACAAAGGAAAGGCAAGGCCAGGGATGGACCCTGAGGACAGCAACCCGACTGAAGCTTGAGTCCTCAACCCATTTGCCTTACAGCTGAGAACAACTGTTTCATCTGTGGCTAAGCACAGAGAAGTAGGACAGGTTAGCACCGATCAATCTTAAACCGTCTGAAGCGGCAGGAGACAGTGCCTGAGGCGTCTTTTGAAAGGGGCTGATGTGTGCTTCTGCCGAGGCCCTTTGATAAAGCAGGAGGGGCCACCTGCCTCTGAATACCCCTCCCTGACCCCTGGCTTCACACATGTTAACACGTAAACCAACCACAAGCAGTTGAAGTTATTTTGCTTAAGAACTGGGAGGTGAGTCCCGATCGTCTCTTTAGATGACACCTTTATGAAAATAAAGCAGCTTAGGGGCTGTAGCTCCTCCATGTGCACACCAAACCCAAACCAAACACACGGCTGTTGAGTGGGACCCTATTCATAGCGACCCCTCCTTGGGTTTCCAAGGCGGTATCACTGTGGAAGTAGACTGCCCAACCTTCCTTCCGAGGAGTGGCTGGTGGGTTTGAACTGCCAGCCTCCTGGTTAGCAGTCAGATGCCTTAGACACCATGCCACCAGAGCTCCCACTGGAAGAAAAAGACATTCCCTGTATTTATGCGCCTGGGTGGGAGCACACTATTGGAATTTTGACGTCGACAGTGGGAATCTTTTGTGAAGAAGGCAGAGCTGGATCGATCATTACCTGCAGCAGGTGCCCTCCACAATGCCCTAGGAGGTCATTCAACCCACCTCATCTTAGGAGGACACTGGCCATCATCCTACACAAGACACTGACCATGTCCCCTGTCACCTCATACAAGACACCGACTGGGTCCCCTATCATTTCACTCAGGACATTTAGTGGGTCCCACATCATCTCACACAGGTCGCTGACCGGGTCCCCCCGTCAGCTCACAAAGGACACCGACCAGGTCCCCTATCATCTCACACAGGACACCGACCAGGTCCCCCCATCATCCTACACAGGATGCCGACTGGGTCCCCCATCATCCTACACAGGACGCCGACTGGGTCCCCCATCATCTCACACAGGATGCCGACCGGGTCCCCCATCATCCTACACAGGACACCGACCAGGTACCCCATCATCCTACACAGGACACCGACCGGGTCCCCCATCATTTCACACAGAACTCTGGCCGGGTCCCTCTGTCATCTCACACAGGACACCAACTGGCCAACTCCATCATCTTACAGAGAAGGACACTGACCAGGTCTATCCACCATCTTACAAAGGAGTCTGCTGCCCTCCCCCATCTGGACTGGTGGCTCCCACGCCTCAGCACAGCCTTCACCTGGGATCTCCCCTCACTTCTCTCTCAGGATCCC
>NW_006922035.1:79515-81495 GCF_000298275.1 Orycteropus afer afer | reverse complement strand
ATGCTTTCAATGAAGCCCAGGAAAGCTCTCCAGGGTCAGTACCCACATGGATGCTGGGACGAAATAAACAATGCAAGAGGCAGTGTTTACATTTGAATGCGGCCTTTCTTCAACTAGGGACAGTGAGTGTGTGGAGCTGAAGGCCACAGGGGCAAGCACTATTCCATCCCACTGGGGGGACAGCATGCGGAGGGTCTGGGTGACAGGTGAGACAGGAGGGCTCCCTCCGAGATGGAGCAGTGAGGTTTGGTGGGTCAAGGATGGGGGAAGGAGTTTGTGAAAATTTTGTTTCTTTTGCTGTTGTTGAGAATACACAGAGCCAACAGCTTCTCCCTGACAGCGCAGGGACAGCGATGACATTCTCCCAGGTGTGCAGCCATTCTCACGCTCCTTCTCTCAGTGGTCCCTTCCCCATGAACAGAAACTCACTGTGGACACTTTGATCCCATAGAGAGAGTTCTTCAAAGAGCACGGTGCTCTAGGTGGGCCTTTTGTTACTACTTAAGCTAGACTGCTTGCTTTTAAGATTTCAGTGGACAGTTTTGGTTTATGGAGTAAAGATGATCTCAGGGCAACAGTTCAGGGGTTCATCCAGCCTCCATGGCTCCAGAAAGTCGGGAGTCCGTGAGAATTTGCAGTTCTGTTCTGCATTTCCCCCTCTTTGATCAGATTCTTCTATGGAATCTTTGCTCACAGTGCTCAGTATGGTAGCCGGGCACCACCCGATTCTTCTGGTCTCCTGGCAAAGGAGGCAGTTGCTGCTGGAGGCCGTTCACCACACTTTCCCTCTCCTCCTCCTCCCCTCACGCTCCTTCCTCTGCTGCTTCAGGTGAATAGAGGCCAACTGCTGTGTCTGGGATGGTCGCTGACATGCTTCTAAGACCCCAGGCACTGCACTACGAAGTAGGAGGCGCAGCAAACGCACTAAATGCAACAGGAGGCCAATTAACCGGGAAATTCCATGAACGCGTGGTGAACACATGGCCCTAAACTTCCAGACCAAGGAACCATGTCCCCTGAGGCTCTCTGTTGTACATAAGCAGGCTTGGCAGCTACTCCCTTTGTTGTCATAAATATAACAACCACACCACTTTTGACTGGGAGCATCGTCTGTGCCAAGGCCACTTGGGGATGACACAAGAAGCAAGATTATCTGTTCTGCTGTCTGAAGCTGCTTTTAGCCCAGGGAAACTGTATGCAGTCTGGGGAAACAGATTAGAATATGCAAAGCCTGTAAGTGCAATACCATTAACTTAGAAGATAAAAAAGTACGTCATTTCATGAAGCCAAACATAACTGCCCCCCAGCTCCCCACTCACTACCTTCTTCTTCCTTCCACAGTTAATCACTTTGACCGTCATTTCCATAGTTTACGGAAAGAGGAAATCACCTGTATCTCTAACGGGAAGTGCCCTGCATGCATCATGCTCGCCGTTCCCCACGCCCTCACCCTGAGCGCCAGCTGACTCCACCGGCTGAGGATGGAGTCCTTCAGGAGAACGGGGCGTGTTTGCATTTCCTCTCTAAAGAAAAGGAGCTCTGGTAGCATAGTGGTTAAGGCACTTGACTGCCAACAAGAAGGCTGGCGGTTCAAACCCACCAGCCACTCCTCGGAAGGAAGATGGGGCAATCTACTTCAATAGTGATACTGCCTCGGAAACCCAAGGAGGGGTCACTATGAGTCGGGTCCGACTCAACGGCATGTAACAACAACAACAACTCTAATGAAAAAGTTTCTGCTCCTAAAATGAAGCCTCAGACTATTGGCAAAATAGTTTATTCTAATGTTGATCAGTTTCTCTATAAATTTCCTCTTCCTCCGTGCCCCCAAAGAACGCAAGCTAATGGAACAGAACTCAAAATCGTGAAAAAGGCTGGTCTGATGAGGACTGCTGGGACCCCCAAGGCTACCCTTCAACTTAACCCCTGGGACTCCACTGTCAGCCAGAGGCTAGACAGTCCCGTAAGGTGAACAGGGAC
>NW_006922035.1:77062-78410 GCF_000298275.1 Orycteropus afer afer | reverse complement strand
TATGTTTGAAGGACTCAGCTGCTGTTGAGTCCACTCCAATCCATGGGGACCCCAGTGCTGCAGAGTAGAGCTGTGCCCCCACAGGGCTTTCAGTGGCTGACTGTTTTTATAAGTAGATCATCAGGACTGAGGCACCTCTGGGCAGCCTCAAACCTGCGACCTTTCAGTTAGCAGCTGAGCACTTAACCCTTTGCACTACCTGGAGAGCTCCGCAGACACACCTGGTGGCACAGTGGTTAAGTGCTCAGCTGCTAATTCAACGGGTGGGCATTCAAACCTACCAGCACGAGAAAGATCTGGGCATCTGTTTCCATAACAATCACAGGCCAGGAAACTCTAGGAGGCAGTTCAATTCTGTTTCATGGGGTCAGCAGGGGCATTCTGCAGTTACATGTAGGTGGACATATATGTGTGCATGTTCATGTGTATGTACCTATTGCAGAATACAAATACAATGCATGCGGAATCCATGAGCCGGGTCAGGAGTTGTGCTTTGGGGACTCCATCTCTCCTACCAGTCTTGTCACATGGAGTTCATGCTAAAGATGCGGTGTGCTGGGACACTCCAGACATTGGGACATATTTAGTCCCTAACAGCACATTCAATTCAAAATTTAACCCGACATTTCTGCATCATTCAGGGTCAACGCCAAACGTCGCATCTACCAATCTGTTTGTTCCTTAGCAAACTCATGTCTGGGAATTTGAATTTCATCAGGGAAAGTGAACAACAGGATAAATAATGACAGTGACAGACATGCTTTGCTCACAGCATGATGCTGAAAACACTCCAGTCTCTCCCTCATGCCCGCTCAGGGCCTGGGAGCAACGTGCTGCAGTGCTTGCGGAAAGGGGAGCCCCTTCCCTGGGGCTCCACACAGAATGAGGCTGATGGCTTCCCAGACTGGATATGAGACTTTCCCCTCCTCCTCGAGGTACATTCCAAGGTAGTCACGCAGTAACAATATCCCCAGTAACAAGTGCCAATCCACAAGTACTCACGGAACAGTCCCTGAGTAAATAGCGCATTTTGTCCAGGGCTTGCTAAAAACCCGTGGACTGCCTCCCTGCACACGATTTTCGCGAGTTCTACTTCATCCTGAACTGTACGTAGCAGGCCCAGCAGGATGGAGGAGAGGCCTCGGTCGGAAGCGCACAGCTTGACGAGTTCAAGCGCCCACACGTGAGCCATGTCCACGGGGTGAAGCAACAGAACCTCCTTGGGGCGCCCCTTCCCCACACACCCCCCACCTCCCCACGGCCACGTATTCTGATACCACAGACCAGTTCTGCCCAGCTGGGACTCTGCGCGGGTGGCCGCCTCCTGTCCCACTGCCCAGCGCCATTT
>NW_006922035.1:75328-76112 GCF_000298275.1 Orycteropus afer afer | reverse complement strand
AGCCTCAGTGCTTGTCTCTGATCAAGACCGGAGGCTGATCCTCTCTTCCCCGCTGCTTATCCCAAGGCCACCTCGTAGGTTGTCTTAAATTCCCATTGAGCAAGTTCCTGACAATGACACTAGGAATAGCTGCTAATACGCACACTTCATAAAATCGCTTCCTGGCTCCTCGGCTGTGAAGCGCCATGCCCTTCTGTGCCTTGTGGAATGGCTTGAGCTAGGGGACACAGGGCTCTCCGGGCCAGGAGTGTCTACTGGGGGAAGGAACTCTTTGCCTACCCACACTGCCCGGAGGACCTCACAGGGGCGCACAGCTTTTGACATCTCTGGGATGACTGTCCCATAAGCTAGAGCCCTCTTGATGCTTGTGTACTTAGATAATCCTGATACGTGATCAAGAGCCTAAAATGTGGTGCAGTGGGTAAGTGCTCAGCTGAGAACCGAAAGGTCAGCGGTTGGAAACCACCAGCTGTTCTGCAAAAGTTCAGACACGGGAGTCACTTCCATAACCAAACTCACTGCCAAGGGGCTGCTTCTAACTCACAGGGACTCTATAGGACAGAGCAGAACATAATCAACATAACAAGCCCTGGAGGTGCAGCGGTTAAAACACTGGGCTGCTAACCAAACGGCTGATGGTTGGAACCCACCAGCTGCTCCGTGGGAGAAAGCTGTGGCAGTCTGCATCCATGAAGATTGACAGCCTTGGAAACCCTATGGGGCAGTTCTCCTCTGTCCTACAGGGTCACCATGAGTCAGAATCTACTTGATGGCAGTGGTTTTT
>NW_006922035.1:73037-74383 GCF_000298275.1 Orycteropus afer afer | reverse complement strand
GTCCATTGTGCACAGTGTCACCATAGATGAGTCGGGGCAAATGCAACAGTAGTATCTGATGAATCACGACACGGCAGACACCAGGGATTTTCAGTCTGCAGTGTGACCTCGCTGCTGGTCTGCCAGTCTGCATGCCACGGGCAGTCCTTGAAGGACCCGGCTCTGCGTTTCCTCCATGTCCCTGGTGCTTCCAGCAGGGAGGGGTTATCATTATCCCCACTTCGTATTTGGAATCTAAGTGGACACATGCCAGCCCCCGTCAAGACGACCCACCATGGAAGGGCCTTTCAGCACCTGCTTTTGATGCTCACACTACATGCAACTTCCTGCATTCCACATCTTTCAAGACTCCCTGCTAAGATCCTCTAAAGCCAGAGTCTGAGGACCAATGATAAATAAGCAGGTGTATTATATATAACATATATAAACATATGTATGTGTATATAAAATATGGTTTATAAAGATACAAATACAAAGAAATGTAAAATATGTAATATAAAATGTTTTAAAGCATGTATACAAATATAAAATATATTTATAAGTACATATAACATATTTATATAAACATAAAATGGATTTTAGAAGTAGATATTTATAAATATAAATACATAAATATGCAAGCATTTCTAGCATTTCCATTTGGTACGTCCTTACAATAATTTCTTGTCTCACAGGGACAGGGGTAGATGCTACCTGCAGGGAACAAGACGGGGCTGCCAAGTGTCAGAGCGTGGCATTATCAGTGCAGGTGGGCATTGAGCCAGGCAGGGCTCGCAGAAGGGCACATGACGGCGGTTGCTACAATGGTCGGATGTGGAAGAGAATGGGCTTGGTGAACGCACGGCTGACAGGAGGGGACGACACACAGGAAGCAGGAGCTGTCACTGTCTTTCTCATCATGAAAGTCACCATGAGGCTTCATGTTAGATCTACAGGTTAAAACCAAAACCAAAAACCAAACTCATGCTATGAGTCGGGCCCATTCGAGGGTACATAACAACAACAATAAACTAGGCCTTTAGTTAACAAATGCCTTTGCTTAATGATGTTAACAATACAGTCAGCTGATGACATGTCCGTATCAGCTCACTAACTGTGACAAATGTGCCGTCCTAATGTGAGATTTAACAGGAGGGGAACGGGGGGCAGGTAGCTGCCAACTCTCTGGACCGTTTCCCCAATTTTCCTATAAAACTGTTCTAGAATATAAAGTCAATTAAACATGAAACAGATTAGCCTGGCTGCACCCAGCATTCCCACATGTATTGGAACATCTCGTTGGGAACTTTTATCAACATCCCATGGAGCTCTGGTAGCATAGTGGCTAAGACACTTGCCTGCTAACC
>NW_006922035.1:69545-72497 GCF_000298275.1 Orycteropus afer afer | reverse complement strand
GCTCGGTTAGGGAAGAGGGTTGGGGGACAGCAGAAACCCCTCTGATACAGGAGTATTTACTATATCTTTACTCGACTCGCCTTTTGAAAAAACTTCTGAAAAACGTTTCAGGAGATTGGTCTACCACCTTGAAAGGACTTTTCAAAGAGCCGTGTGCCTCTCCGTCTTACTGAAAGGTAATTTTCTCTGAGAATCCCATACTATTTGTTCCAATCAGGTCTTCCGTGGAGAGTGACAAGCCCATCTCCAATTAGCTCTGGCGCAAAGGGAGTGCACCAGCCCGTGTGCTGAGGTCATGGAATAATCCAGGGAGGGTGGCCGCTGCAGGCGTGACAGGATCCAGGGCCCGAGTGACAGATCACGTTCTCTCTGTCCATCTCCATCGCCCAGCTCCACTATCCGTCTGCTGGGTCTACTCCGTGGCAGACAGGCTCCACCCACTCCAGAGGTGCATCCTACCAGCTGAGCAACAGCAGAAAGAGCGCCCCCTCCCAACAGTCCAGGGCCTGTCTGTCCTGGACTTATCACCGTGCCTCGTGCTCCAAGTGGCTGGGGTCAGGTGCCTGGCTCCCTGCCACCCAGATCCCAAAGACAGAGAGGGGTGGGGATAGGGGTCCTCAAAGGAGCACTGTGAAGCTGGTGATTTAAAGGGGCCACAGGAAGGGGCCACAGGAAGGGTGGTGGGCAGTCCTGTCTCCTCCTCAAACTTTGAGAGGCCCAGGGCAAAGGAGGCTTTGCTGAGGACAGTTCTTTCAATGTAAATGAAAATCTCACCAGCAGCAATGGTTTAGAAATGCGCTAGAGGCAAACCTGCTGCAAGGACCAACGTGAAGTTTCACAAAGCCAAGAGGTCACTTTGATGAGTAAGGTGCACCTGACCCCAGCACGGCCTTTTCAGTCCCCTCGTAGGCATGTAAAAGGTGTGGACAGACAAAAAGGACGACCCAAGAAGAGCAGCCACACTCCACTATGGTGTCAGCAGAGAACACTGAGGGCACCATGGACTGCCGGAACAGTGAGGACATCAAGTACTGCTAGAACGCTCCTCAGAAGCGAGGAGGCTGAGACTTCAGCGTGCTCACTTTGAACACTTGCTAGGAAAGGAGATCACACCTGGGAAAGCAGAGGGTCAGCGGAAGCGAAGGGGACACCCTGGGACGTGGACTCTGACATGGCCGCGATCACCGGGAGGACACAGCGTTTCGTTCTGCTGTAGGTGACGGCGCCATCAGTCGGCCCCAACTCGAGGGCAATGGACAACAGAGAGTTTTCTCTCCAAACGCCCTTGTCTGCACCGTGCAGGACCACTTTATGGGAAGCAGGGCTTACCCTGTGGGCGTGTCTGTCTGCCCCTTCGTGTGAGCACTTGCTTTTGTCTACCAAGTCATACTCAGTGTGGACAGCAAGCGTTAACTAAAATCCTTGTCCTCAACGGGTGCAGTTCTCTCCTGGTAGTCTGCAGGCATCTGAATGTTTCATTGTGTGACCAGCTGAGATGACAACCTGGCTGTGGATGAACAGACTCTCACGGCCAGTGGCGAAGGGTGACCAAGTGACCATCACCAACAACACAGCATTGCTCTCCTCTCCCTTGTAGCATCTCAGTGGAAACCAGGCAGAGCAAGACTGTAAGACAAGAGCTAGCAACACTTGACAGCCACATGGCAACCGTGGCCTGTGTCAGTGGCCTGGGCACTGACTTACAATTAAGAAAACAGCTGAGGAAAGTTGGCTGATAGGAGCAACAAAATTGGATACCATTAAACTGTCACAGGCCGACGGTTCCCATGATTATGCACAGTAATTGTGTGACGTTAGCCCCAACCAGGAAAAGTAATCTCCTTATGCAAAATGTATGCGATGAATAAAAGATGAGCATTTTTATTCAGCTGTCTTTGTCTTCCCAAATACTAATCATAGTTATTCCTTTAATTCATGCAAAATTTTTAATAAATGTAATCAGGGCTTAGTAAATTCATAACCGTTTGCTGAGCGGCCATGCTGATCCCGTCTCTTCAGTTAGGATTTGCGAAGCACTCCATTAATGGGCTTTGCATCAGTGTTCAGCTGACGGATTGAATCTGTGACAACAGAGTAATGCCACATGCTCAACAGGTACTTTCAAAGAGCCTCTGTACAAATTACCAACCCTAACCTGCTGCCGTCGGGGTGATTCTGACTCATGGTGACCCTGCAGGACAGAGCAGAACAGCCCCGTAGGGTTTGCAAGGCTGTAGGATTGATGCATTTGAGTTGTGGTGCTGGTGAAGAATACTGAGAACACTACGGACTGCAAGGAGAACTAACACATCTGTCCTGGAGGAAGTGCAGCTGGAATGCTCCTTGGAAGCGAGAATGGCCAGACTTCATCTCATCTACTTTGGTCACATTGTCAGAAGGGACCATTCCCTGGAGAAGGATGTCATCTTGGTAAAATGGAGGGTCAGTGGAAAAGGGGAAGGCCCTCGACGAGACGGACTGACCCAGTGGCTGCAACGATGGGTGGGTACAGCAAGCATTGTGAGACTGGTAGGTTTGAACTGCTGACCTTTGGGTTAGCAGGCGAGGACTTTAACCACTGGACCACCGGGGATCCTTTTTTGTTTTTTTCACCAACCACAGTCACCAGGAAAACTCCTTGTTCCCAGTGTGAGGGGCAGGGTGCCATGAGGCTGGTGCTCATGGAGGTACCTCGAGACAATGCACGGAAGTCTTTGCTCTAGTTTCCTCACTTTCTGCTCTGCGCTGAAAACATGACAAGAGCAGCAGCCCTGCAGAAATGGCCTGAGGGAAGGACCACGGCTTCTGAAAGACTCTGGTGAGGCTCCTTTAGCTCTGTGCTCAAGGGTGCAGAGGCAGTGAACCCAGACCCACACCTACCTCCCCCCCACTGCTGTGCACTCGGTGGAGAAAGCCTCAGCAGCTCCCAGGGGCAGGTCCTTGAGACCTGGG
>NW_006922035.1:67828-68560 GCF_000298275.1 Orycteropus afer afer | reverse complement strand
AAAGGAGGCGGCTGATCTCTGGTTGAAGCTTCAAAACCCAGTCTGCAGAGGCTGCTGCTGCTGTGGGCTTTGCTGGCCAGTGGGCTCTGGCCCTGGAGGCCCCGTGTACAACTAAATGGCCTGTTTATTAGAATCCACAGCTTGTTTACGGAGACTGGCTTTAAGACCTTCCATCGTGCCCATCAATCCAAAGCTCTCGAGTCAAAGGAGCAGAGGGTCTGTCAGGACTCCCTCCAGGAGCCAGGCTCCTGCTTAACTTGGTTCCCAGGGCGGCCCGAGCTGGTCTTAGCAAGGCATCCGCTTTCCTCTGACAAGCTCTCAAACGCCTCTACAGGCCAAGACCCAGAAAATGAATCCTCAAGTATCTCTCCTGCCAGGCCAAAGGCCTCCTGTGATGATCAGGGCTAAATGTGTTGTGTTCTTCTGGGGTCAGGTTTGCCACATGACATCCCTGCTGGAGGCTTAAGAAGTCTGGAAGGATCATTCCCCCAGGGACACTCCCTCTCAGGAAACACAATATCCCCCAGGCTTTCTAGCAATCAGTCAACAGCTCAAATCATGTAACCAGGTCAACACCAGCCTTTTAAAACATTTCTGCCAAGTACCTCTAGATCATCTCAGCGTATAAAGGCAACCACCAAATCGTGCATGCCCACAACCAGCAGGCTGCTGAGTCCACAGGACACAAAGGATACACCTCCTGGTGTCACGTGCCAGGTGACAATGCCAAGC
>NW_006922035.1:41999-47729 GCF_000298275.1 Orycteropus afer afer | reverse complement strand
GGAAGTAGATTGCCCAACCTTCCTTCCGAGGCGTGGCTGGTGGGTTTGAGAATAATAGGGATGAACTAAAATATGTCAACGTTTCCTGAGTGTTTTCTTTTTCCAGGCTGGCCACGTGTCATTTCATGGAATGATCTTAACCACCCTAGGAAGCAGGGATGGCCATCCCTGTTCACAGATACGGAAACTGAGGAACAGTTGGAAGGTCAACCCACCAGCAGCATGCAGATCAGCACCACCTGTGTTCCTCAGTAAGAGACCATCCCTTGTGTTTGCTGCAGTGTTATGTAAGCGCCTCTCTGGTGTTGGATTCTTCTAGACGCTGAGTCTACGCCAAACACTGCAGTCCGTGAAATTTATTAAGGATGTGACCTCAGGAGAACCAGGAAGGGAAGAAGCAAGGAAGAGTCTGATTTAAGGCAAGGTCCCAGCCTTAGCTTGGTCCTGCAGGGAGTCCTAGGGCACACATGGCACCTCGTGTCCAGACACAGCGGGGACTGTGCCTCTGTCTCCACAGCAGGTCATCCATGGGCTACTGCTCCAGGGAGACGTGAAAGCCCAAGCATTTAAGGTCACTGCGCTGAGTATCACACAAAAGCACAGACACTAGGGACAGGCACAGGGCACTGGCAAGGGGGGCCCAAGGAGAACAGGGCAGGGCACCCCTCAAAAGCAGCACAGCTCATTAGGCAAGAAGTCAGAGGAGGAGAGCGGGCACACGTACATGTTCTCCTCTTCCTAATCACAGAGCGTTTCAATGTGCGGTTTTACCTGCATACGTCAAGGCTACGCTTTCATAATAGTGACACACAGCTCCTCATCCTCTCCACATCCAGGTGCCAGCAAAAGGAAAAAAAAAAAAACGGATTCGGTTAGACTACTGGGTAAAATGTGGACGCTGAGCAGAAGAACACCTTAGGTTAGATCTCAGTAATTCCCAGTGAGAGTGACCGAGTTCGGCCTGCGGGGCCTCGGGATCACGCCAGTTTAGAAACCACAGCCTCAGCCCAGCCCTGTGCCCAGATGTTAACAACGGACAGTGAGTTGTTGTGACTTCTGGAAGCAGGGCTGACGAACACGATGAAAGATAATGAGGAAGGGAGACCCGAGGAGACCACGGGCTTTCTCTCCCTGTGTTTGCAAACTGAGGAGTCTGTTGGAATCACTGGGCAGATTTCAGAGTGGGATGGAGATAAAAACACCCCACTAAGAGAAAACGTTGATCATTAAGTCCTGCCACAGAGACGAGAGCCATGTCTTAAATCTGCCAGCTGGGGGTCCTCCCATCTGTTCGCACGGGAACTCCCTGTCGGGAGCCAGAGAGAACACTTGGCAGGAAAACAGAGACCGAACACGGCCCTGTGGACCAGAGTGGTGAGCTGGGCTGGCCGGCAGGCAGAGGACGCCTCAAACTCCAAAAGTATGGAAGGGGGGCTACCGGAAGAGACCTTGCCAAGGGGCGCACAGGAGGGAAGAGAGCGGCTCACAGGAAGCTCTAGGCGTTGGTCGCTCTCGTCCAGACCTGATGGCGCCAGCAGGGCCTGCTGCAAGGGGCTCCCACTGGAGCCAGCCTCTGAGCAACGACCATCCCCCCTCACTCGTTCCCTCCCCCGCTCACTCATCCCGCCCTCCCTCACCCCCCTCCCTCACTGCCCCTCCCTCACCCCCCCACTCACCCACTCACTCCCTCCCTTCCTCCCTCCCTCGCCCACTGTTTTGAGTGTTACGGACTAGCACTCCTGTAGATACCAGGCTCACTGAGGTGAACCAGATGGGCATGGCCTCCCCCTCAGGAAGGCGCATTCTAGTGGGAGGAGACAAGATACCAGTAAGTAAGCGATGCTTTAGACACTGAAAAATGCTATAAAATGAAACTTGGAAACAGACTTGTAGGGTCTTGGAGAGGAGGTGCCAAGCAGCCTGTTGGAAAGCCCAGACTGCCCGGCTCGGTGTGTTTACTAGAGAGAGAACGCCAGCACGGGGTGTTCTGCCCTGAGCGTCACACGCACTACCGCACCGAATCCCTCCAACAAGCCTACGCAGCACGAACTTCGTGGATGACAACAGGGAGACGCAGCGAAGGTCACTCATCGTCTCCTGAGCAATGGAGGCAAGAGGTGACTTTGGACGTGACCCTCCACAGCTATGCAGGTCAGCTCCACACCCAGCCACCCGCTGGCCTGCCGCATGGTCAGTGTCCCCACCAGACTCAACGGCAGTCCTCTCTGTTCCCTGCCTGGCCACTCCAGGAAGTCCATCAGCTCCAACGTCTTCAACACCACCCTGGACAGCAAAGGGCCTGCTACTGAAGAATGAAATAGTACTTGGGCGTGGGTACCAAAGTTCAGTGAACCAGGGGAGAGGGGTGGTGGGCCCACGGTCATGAAGGATTGATAAACAGGACATCCATGCAGGGGGAAGAGGTGCTTGAGTTCTTTCTCAGTCTGTAATGTAAGGTTTTATGTCTGATCATCACAAAGGCATCCATGCCCTTATAGATGACGAGACTATATAAGGAAACCATTTACATCCCCCAATGGCTGAGGCCAACTGTAGATGCTAGGAGACAAGATGGCAGGCCTTGGCTTGAAAAGGTCGCCCTCTTCAACACTGGTGAGCCTCTCTTCACCACAGGCGTTTGGGAGGTGACTGACTGTGCAGAGGAGTTACATCAGAAACACTGAGGGCAGCAGATGTGTACAGAGAAATTGTCATTCAGAGGAGGGGCGTGTCCTGTTGATTATTTAAAAGGACCCAACAGCAGACCATAGGGAGTAACAGAACTAGACCTTTTGTCACTCATCGTTTGGTCCCACTCCCTAATCTTTGCAGGGTGAACCTTCACAATCTGCTTCACATGAATTTCAGCGTGCAGGGCTTTGATCTGAGTGGTCCCCACCACCATGAGCTGCCTGTCTACCTGAGCACCAGAGGCTACCTCCTCATCTAGACACAGATGGACCCACCTCCCCTGGCAAGAAGGTTTAGGACTGAAACACCGAGGAGACCCCTTTAACACAGGCTGCTGATGCCAGGCGTCCAGTGATCCGTCGCGCATCCCTGTGCTGCTCCCGGTTACCTGACATGGGCACTGGGTGTTCCTCTGCCACCCCACATGGAGAAGCATCTGCAAAACTGGCTTAGGTTGTGTGAGGCATGTGTTTCAAGGGGACTTGGATTAACTATCCTAAGTACCCAGCCAGGCTTTCAGCAGACCCACGTGGCTGGAGGAGCCAACACTGGGGCTCACGGCTGCTGGAAGAGGCAAGACTTCAGGGGCCACAATCATGAAGAGAAAGGAGGCACACACAGAAGTAAATGCCTCATCAATTGCTTAAACTTCACAGAGGAGAGACTCACGAACCCCGGTTACACGTGTCTCACAAACACAGGCAAGATGCCACTGGAAAACGGAGCAAAGCTCACAGCACTCTCAGGGTGCTGAGGAGGCAGCCATTCAGAAGAGAAGATGGCCAGTTCTGAAGCCACACGCACCTACTGAGGCAGCCACAAAACATATGAAGCGCAGCTGAGCACTCGTTGTCCGGAGCGGCCTCGGCGTAGATTCCAACTCTTGGCAACTCCGGGAGTGCAGAGTGGAATTCTCCATGGGGTTTCAAGGCTGTGGCCTTTGGGAAGCACATCACCAGACCTGTCTCCTGAGTAACACCTGGGTGGGTTCCAATCACCAACCTTTTGGATAACTGTTGAGTGCGTAACTGCATCACCCAGGGAATGGAGACCTAAAGATACATATAGACAGGTGCACACATACAGACACTTGGACACCCCTTTCTCCATGAGGTGACTCAAAGCCCCTTTACTCCTGGGCAGCTGCTCTAGGATTCGAGACCAGGTTGGTCTGACCCCCGAACCTGTGTCCAAACCACCCTGAGCATCTTTCTGCCAAACTGACATTACCCCCAGCTCTTTAACCTACACTGTCCTCTACCTTGGATTTGCTCTGCTCAGTATTCATTTTGTGTCCCTTGAGGACACGCTCATAGAGTGATTCCTCTTCACGTCCTCAGAGGGCCTTTCACGGTTCCAGACACAGCCACGGGGGCAGTGTCTGCTGACGGAACGCCCTCGGAGCCTCACGACAGTAAGCTGAGAGAGAGCGCGGCTCTGTGGTGTGCAGCAGCCTTCTTAGCTCTCCTCCGGAGGGAAGTAATGACGCCGCCTCCGAGTTCTGAGATGCTAATCAGTGCACCTGCCCTCGCCGCTCCTTGCCACTCTCATGATTTATCGGGATTCATGTCCTTCTGATTTCATCGGCCCTGTCTTCCTCTTCCCTTTGTCCACAGCCCAGTGTTAAGGACATCGCAGGAGCTCTGCACTGTTGGTACAGAAGAAGGGGAAATGATTACCCTCAAAGCTAAATCATCCTGAGTGCCTTCTGACCACCCAAATATTTATGAGTCACAAATCTGCCCTGTCGTTCAAGCAAAAGGCATCTGTCTGAGCACATTCTTAGTCACCCAGATGCTCAGTCAGTAAGGAAATTACTCAGTGAATCACTGCTGGAGTAGTTCATTCAGCCCGAACCCCCAGACACCCAGAGTCTTATGATACCTCCTCCAGCCAACGGCTTCTCCAAGGCATCCGATGTGAGCATCAACTCTATTATATGTTGTTGGGTAGTCGGTCGATGGCATGTCACAATGGTGAGAAGTTAGGAAATATGTGAACATTTTCACCCAAACTCAAAACCCCAAAAGCTGCATTTAGGGGAGGTCAGACCAAAAGCAAGCCTGCTCCGTCAAGCCTACCTCATGTCAGAAAGAATTTAGATCTGCAGACACTGGCTAGGCCTCTCTTGTTCATATAGAGTTAGTTCCTGGGTCCTGAACGCTGCCTATTTCAAAGTGCCCTGGTCCGCTTCCCAAAGAGTAGTTCTAAGTCATGCTACTAGGAGAGGATTCACACAGCAAAAGCCAACGAGACCCATCTAGGGCAGAGCAGACATCTTTCGCGCTTCTTGCACCTCCCTGCGGAAATCGGCGGCAGCAACCCCCAGCATTGACTTGGGTTTGCCTCACCCTTAACATTGTACACACGGGAAGTTAGTGAAGAGTCTGGAGGGTTAGAAGGATGGTGATCTCCAGGGAGACAGTGGATTTCATACCAACGTCAGGATAGCCTAAGAGTAAACACTGTCGGCAGGGCTGGCAAGGGCAGAGTGTGGAGTCACTGGCCTGCCGGCTGCAGTGGACGGAGCGCTTCCACAGGCTTGCCCGCAATTGAAGCCCGACCTTTAGTACTGTCATCCTTTTCGCAGACAGAGAAACCAGATCTGGAGTTTTGGAAGGTGGTGAAGGAGAACGCAGACCTCAGCGAGCATGCTCTTCCGCCCAGACACTGTTCCCTTCTCGACTGTGGCATCCCGCCCGTGCCTCGAGAAACACCACTGCCGTCTGATCACGGCTGACGCACGGCAGCCGCAGTGTGTCCAGCGGCTGACTTCAGACCGTTCCCGAGTAGCCTCGGGGTGGACGCGAACCGCCGACGTTGCGGTCAGCAGCAGAGCGCACTGCTGTGCGTAGCACCCAGGACTCCTCGCTGCCTGCTGGTGATGCACATCCCCTGTCTCCTTCAGCTCCCAGGTGGGCACCTTCTGCTGGCTGACCAGCAGGGCTGTGTGTTACAGTGTGGTTCCCTGAGGAGCAGACGTCCTGGTTCCCCAGCAAAGTTGTCACAAAGCTCTGTCTGGGCGTCCCTCAGGCACCA
>NW_006922035.1:40754-41899 GCF_000298275.1 Orycteropus afer afer | reverse complement strand
CGGGTGCTGCCAGTTAACTCACTTGGCCGCACTACCTATGCTCTTCTTTGGTTTTTCGAAGCTATGAGGAGAGGTAACAGCGAGCACCCAGGCTTCTCCGTTCCATGTAGCTCCTTCGTGGAACAGCTCATTCCCTCAGAACGTCTTAGGACATGCAGCGGGCTAAAACTCTGCTGACAGTCACTTGTTGACCAAAGGGCCGTGGACAAAGCAGTGACTTCCTGACGTTTATGTACCTCATTGGGATGCCATGAGACTCACGCCCTGTTTCCCAAACGTGTGGAGGATCCACAGCTCATCTTTTTGATGCTCTTGATGTCTGGGTTACACCTGTTCTGTTATTCATTCAACATCTGTATTCGATTAATTCACCCTACATTTAGCTTCATCAGGAGTCCTTGGGTGGCACAGATGGTTAAGCACTCTACTGATGAAAAATGAAAAATGAACCCACCCGGAGGTAGCTGAAGAAAGGCCTGGTGATCTAATCCCTTGACAACCGTCTGACAAAGCCCTGGTGACCACGACTCAGAAGCAGCCCCACAGCACTGGTCTGGCTTTGGTGCAAGCTGCGATAGCCACGAAATAAACGCCAGTTTTGATGTATTCGGAGATCACTTAGAAGCTCTGAAAATAACCATATCATCATCAGAGTTACTATTTTTTTAATCATTTGTTGTTGTGTTGTTGTTATGTGCCGTCGAATCCGGTTTCCAAGGCAGTATCACTGTGGAAGTAGATTGCCCAACCTTCCTTCCGAGGAATGGCTGGTGGGTTTGAATGGCCAGCCTTCTGGTCTGCAGTCAAGTGCCTTAGGCACTGCGCCACCAGAGCATCTAAAATGGCGCCATGTCACACTTACGGAAGGAGCACCCAGTCCGGGGAGAAGTGTCTGAGCTGACCAACATGACAGAACTGAAGAGTAGATTGGTTCCAGTTGGGTCTAGGGATGTATTTGGTTTGGTTTTAGAGTAATTTTGCCCGTGGAAGAGCAAATTTCAGAAACTTAAAAATCAGTCTTAGTCCAGAACACAAAGATGTGAAATTTTTCTCATTCAGGCAAAATTGAGAGGGGCAGGAATTGCTATAGGAAATTTCTTCTCAGTTACATGCAGATCCTGGAAGAAGATTAATAGCCAGAAGCA
>NW_006922035.1:36262-39794 GCF_000298275.1 Orycteropus afer afer | reverse complement strand
GCTGCACTCATCCCAGGGGCAAAAGTTAAAAGTTTTCTTTCTTTTTTTTTTCCCAAATGCTCTTGGTAAATGTCTTAGCTAATGGAAACCAAAATAGGCCAATGATCCCTTCTCTAACCTTGAAATCTCAGAGACTGAGAACGAACTCTGCAACAGCGCTCCCTCTGTGTGGTTTTTTGAAAACAGGCATCTTTGGGCAGTGATGCTCCTCTCCATACTTGCCTCATTTTGTTTCATAATAAGAAATAACAAACCCAAGTAGCTTAGAAATAATTACAGGTCATGCACCACTGGACAAAAAGAGCATTCCTCAGGCTTCTACTGGAATCAGTATCACTCCCTGCCCGACAATGCCAACGGTTGGCCTGGTGGTTTCTCGTCTGCCAAGCTCATCTGTGTAATAAATAGATATTGAGCCCCTTTAATGTGCAGACAACATGGCCGTGTTGGCAGATGCTGCGCGGAGCAAGGGGGGTCTCTTCCCTTGTGGCCCAGAGTCAGCGTGGGGGAAGACGTTCAGCTAGGCATTTGTCTTCAGCAAACGGCAGCAGAGGGCCAGACCTGCACTTATCTGGCACAGTGTGCATTTAATTAAACTGATCGTTGGCATTTCCACATCAGAAAATTTCATCTCAGCATCACGCCTTCTTCCTTCGAAAGCGTGACAGGTTAGTAAACACCAGGCCCACATCCTTGCAGGGGAGCAGTTGCGTGGAGACCAGTGCTGGCTGTTCTGTTGTTGGGGTGCACCCCCTTCAGTCATCAGGGTCCTCAACTGACTGCTCCTCCATCTACATCACCTATCTCGCTGCCCCTGCACTGAGGATTGTTGACTTTGGAAAAACAACACAACAGCACCAATAATTACCTGGTTGCATCTGTGAGCAGCGTTACAAAGGGATGTCCCAGGTAATGGGGGCTCTGACCCCTGAGCCTTCGCCCCATCAGGAGGGAGAAGCCCGCACCCACATGGCCCCGCAAGTGGAGCCTCTGGTCCACCCTGAGCTTTATAGATGGAAGCAATTTCAAGCTCCATTAAGTAACTACTCATCTTGGCTTGGTAACATGCATATTATTCTGGCTAAATACACCTGTTACGAGGAGCAGGTTTGCTGCAAGAATTGTGTGCACGAGGGCTGGACCAGGCACAGCCGTTATTGAGAAGACGCGAGAGCTGTTGAGAAACGGTCCTCGGGCGGAGAACAATGTAAATCCTCGAATTTTAACTTGAAGCAGGATGCTGGGCTATTGCAATATTCAATTATCCGAACGCTACCACACTGCAAGGCAAATGTTCCCCGGGTCTGACATATTAATCTACTTGACATTCAACAAATTATTCTGTGTTTTTATAGAGTGACACCCATTTGAGAAGGCCAGAACTCATGTCACTCAGTCTGTCCCCTGCTGCCCGGAGCACCTCCATTAACGCAGACATTACTGATACAAAGGAGACACATTTAAATGTTTCCGAAAGAAAGCGCCTCAGCCTTCAAGAGAAACATCTCAAGGTCGGGCCAGTCCACGTGAGGCTGAACCTACTTTCTTTTATTCCATCGTAAGTACAGGAATCCTGGAACACCAAAAGAATGACTTCATCTCTAAAATCCTGGCCCACCACTGCCTGTCAGCTAATCAGCCCTCTCTGTAGCCACCCTCCCTGAACAGGACAGAGACGCCTGTGCTTGGTCTTCACAAGGCCAAGTGTGACTGTATGTCACAAGTAAAAGTCGCCATCCTTGTGAAACAACTTCCACCCGTGATGCACACGGAGAGGTAATTTACACATATTATCTCATTAACTGGGAGCTCTGGTAGCATAGTGGGTAAGACACTTGACTGCTAACCAGAAGGCTGGCTGTTGAAACCCACCAGCCACTCCTCAGAAGGAAGATGGGGCAATCTACTTCTGTAGTGATACTGCCTTGGAAACCCAAGGAGGGGTCGCTATGAGTCGGGTCCGACTTGAGGGCACATAGCAACAAGCAATAGCAACAAATCTCATTAACTTATCACCACAATGCAAATGGTGAGAGCTAACTTTATCAACTTTGGTCATGTTGTCAGAAGGGACCATTCCCTGGAGAAGGATGTCATGCTTGGTAAGGTGGAGGGTCCACGAAAGAGGCGAAGGCCCTCAGCAAGATGGATTGACACGGTGGCTGCCGTGACGGATCTATCGTGATGGATGGCGCGGGAGCAGGCCGTGTCTCCTTCAGCTGTGCTAGGGTCACTCTGAGTCGGGACGACTCATCAAGTGCTTCCTGCCCAACCGGGTTCAGTTCTTCCACCCTCTCCCCGTGCTGCGAGGCTCCCACTGTGGGTCCTCGCTGTGCTTAGCGCCTTTAGCAGGCAGCTCCCCCACCACTGTGGGTCCTGCTCCCACTGCCCGTAGGAGGTCTCCCACTGCTCTGACTGCCCCAGTACTCCCCTTTTATGACCCTTGCTCATTACTGCTGCTCTTGCCCTTAGTGCTCAGGAGCTTCTCACCCTGACCACCTGCTGCTCTGTTGTCCAGCAGGGTTGTTTTTAGACTCTTGCTAATTAAAGCTCTCCTTACCTTCCCTATTTTTCACCTTCATTGTCCTTGGTGCTTGTCGCTCCTTTTACCCCACTTCCTATGCTTATTCCCAGCTACCTGTGGCTTATTGCCCCCAATACTGACTACTTTTCTCACCCTTAACACACTTATGACCATTACCACTCATTGTACCAATGGGGAACCCGAGGCTATAAGAACTGAACTGAAGCATTCCATGAAAACACAGGCCATCCCTCCTGCCTCGCAATCCTTTTTCCCCAGGGCGACCAGCGGAGGAGGCCGACTGCAGGGCCCATCCTCCCCCCCGACCCAAGGGAAAACTCAAACCTACCGACAGAGCTTAGTGGGTTCTTCCTGCAGGTCTCTGTGCAGCTCACGCCCTCGGCTCACTCCGCTCTCTGCGCATGGCTCCATCCGGAGGGCTTCCCCGCCCACCCCGCCTGAAACAGCCGCCCCCGGAGCCAGGCACCCACCGAGGACCTGTCTCCCTTGTTTACTGCTGAATGCCCGGTCCCAGGACAGGGTAGGTGCAAACGAGACCCTCAGTTCATATCTGCTACCGGGGGGAACCCACCCGCATCCCCACGCCCGTCCGTCGGTTTTCACACTGTGGGGGCTCCTGGGTTACTGGCCTGAGCACCCGCGGAGCCTCCCTGCAGACAAACAGACCTGTCCATGTTCTGAAAATTAGCCAACGAAACCTTACGGATGACCTCCGACCACTGTCCCATCCGGCGCTGCGGATGAGGCCCTGAAGGCACTCGGGATACACAGTGGCTGCCACAGTGCACAAGAGCACACCGACCCGGACAGGCACGGCCGGCTAGCACTGCACTCTCCTGCACACTGGCCCGCTGTGAGCTGAAGGCCCCGGAGGGCAGCTAGCAGCAACAAAGGGAGGAACTGACTGCAAACCAGGCCCACTGCCGGGTGTGCACTCTGACCCACAGCGCCCCTAGAGGACAGAGGGGAACTGCCCACAGGGTCTCC
>NW_006922035.1:34235-35499 GCF_000298275.1 Orycteropus afer afer | reverse complement strand
CTGCTATGGAGTTGATTCCAACTCACAGTGCCCCAGAAGACAGAATGGAACTGCCCCACGGGATTTCCAAGGCTGGCATCTTTATGGAAGCCTCATCTTCTCCAGAGGGGTGGTTGGTGGATGTGAAACCCTGACCTCTTGGTTAAATGCAAGCTCACTGCCTTCGAGTTAGTCCAGACTCATAGCGTCCCCTCCTTGGGTTTCCAAGGCAGTATCATTATGGAAGTAGACTGCGCAACCTTTCTTCTGAGGAGTGGCTGCTGGATTTGAACCGCCAGTCTTCTGGTTAGCAGTCAGGTGCCTTAGGCACTAGGCACTATTGTCAACATGAGGGGTTCTGCTAACTTGCAGCAGTTTGTTCCCCAACGAGGTCTAGATGTAAGATCCTGGCGCTCGTTAGGGCAACCTTCCACACAACTACTTCCTGCCCGTGCACCAGAGATATTATTTGGTGGGAAAACCCTGCCATCCCAGATCTGTGTCCTGACGTCTACTGCCTGGGAACCACGGAACCCTGAGGCCACATGATCTTATGCTAACATGATTATTGACGTACTTCCTACTCTATAGTTTAGCTTTCAAAAATGGCTTCACCACCAGTCTCCATGAGGTCAGTACTGAAGCGTTGCCGAGAGAGAGACAATAAATATATATATATATTTAATATTATATAAAACAGAAATGTGGTCTGTCTCCAGACTACGAATGAGATGTGTTTATAAGTGTGTCTTTCAGTCTAAGTCAGTGTCCTTTTTCATTATGATTTGGGTGAGTTTGCAGAGTGAATTGCTTTTCCATTCAACAATTCATACACATTTTGTTTCCTGACTCTGAATGCATCCTCCCTGCGTTAACCAGCTCCCTCTGCCCGTCTTTCCTTTCCCTTCCTGCCCTGGATGAATGCGGCCATTTTGATCTCCTAGGTCGATTGCTCTAAGGGCTTTGTACCTCCCTGGTGTGTGACTGTTCATCTTATAGACCTGTCTTCCTTTGGCAGAAAGTTGCAGCACAGAGATCAAGGCTGCGTCGTTTTGATGTTTTCATAGTTTGTTAAACATTCGAACACTCTGCCTACATTGGAATCTCGCTTCCACAACTCGCTAGGTGCTTGGTCTTCAGTTTTCCCAGCTGTCAATCAAGAAACTGACACTATCTATTTGGTAGAATTTTGTCAGAATTCAGTGTGCGAATACATGTGATGAGGAACTCTGGTGGCAGAGTGCCGAAGGCTGACCAGAAGGCTGGTGGTTTAAAACCAGGTCAA